>NC_092343.1:408157570-408760070 GCF_046630445.1 Rutidosis leptorrhynchoides
TTGAGCCATCGATGTTGGATGATGAAGTTGACGAGGCTCTACCTGCTGTCGAGGATCTAGTTACTGATCATGAGAAGCCATTAGTTGAAGACACGATTGTAGAAAGGAAAGTTAGTTCTACTCGTCGTGGTGAACGTCGTGCATATCGTATTGGTGTCAAAGGAAAACTTCCTAGTGCAGCTAAGTGGTTTTCCGAAGACGTGGGGAAAGATCGTTTTCCTCACCTATCATTTTAGGATCGACGGGTGTCGATCACTTTTGCCGGAGAAGGGGAGGAGTGATCCGAAACCGAATCCGAGAAACAAGGAATTTGAGTTGGATTCAAATATCTATTACTTCTTGTAAAAGTTATAAAGAATATAAAATAAATAAATAAAAGATACGGAGTAATAAAAGAGTCCTATGTTTACAAGGAGTCCTACTTCTACATATATATGGATAGTTTTTTATATATAAATAGGGTCATGTAACCAAAGAAAAAGGGAGGCCTCTGTATTCACGCAGCTAAATCGTGATATAGAGAGAAATCAAACTAAATAAAGTTGCTTCCACATCTGCATTCTATTATCTTGTTATTTTAATATTTCCAATCTTTTACTATTCTTCCATTACGTAGAACAGCAACAAAACCATTCATTAACAAAAATGCAATAATCCTTACGAGTGTACAATCTCGTAACGGATCACGAGAGATACGTAGCGCCAAGGTTATCAAACCATAAGGTAGGAACTGATTTAACGACAACACGAAGTTCACGTAATAGAATAAGTTTAAAGGATTTTCCAACATTACATGAATCACAAAAGGTGGTTGTAAACTTATTTTGTAAAGCCAAATGATATTTAGATAAAATAGACTTCAAAAGTTGTGGATGTGGATATCCAAGTCTTTGATGTCATGTAATTGAAGATGCACGGGTAGTGGAGAATGCTACTTTATGAACTGGTGAAGACTGAGGAAGATGGAAGGAGTAAAGACCACCATTACTTGGACTCGTGAGGAGGGTAGTGTGTGTAATCTTGTCCTTCACAGAAAAGAAAGTTGAGTGAAATTCAAAATACACATTGTTATCAAGACAAAAATTTTGTACATAAAGTAATTTATGTTTTATTTTGTAGTGACCCGAACTTTTCCATGTTTATATATATTAAATGAAATTGATATTTACATGATTAAGTGTTTCCAACATGTTAAGCAATCAAAATTATTAAGACTTGATTAATTGGAATAGGTTTCATATAGACAAATGACCACCCAAGTTGACCGGTGATTCACGAACGTTAAAACTTGTAAAAACTATACGATGACATATATATGGTTATATATATAGTTAACATGATTTTATTATAAGTATGTATCTCATTAGGTATTTTAACAATGAGTTATATACATAAAAATGAGACTATTAAATTAAGAAACTCGAAAACGATATATATAACGATTATCGTTATAACGTCTTACTAGGTACATATGAATCATATTAAGATATTGATACACTTGGTTAATTATGTTAAATGATAAGTAAATATATCATTAAGTGTATTAACAATGAACTACATATGTAAAAATAAGACTACTAACTTAATGATTTTGAAACGAGACATATATGTAACGATTATCGTTGTAACGACATTTAATGTATATAGATCATATTAAGAGATATTCGTACATCATAATATCATGATAATATAATAATTTAAAATCTCATTTGATATTATAAACATTGGTTTAACAACATTTAACAAGATCGTTAACCTAGAGGTTTCAAAACAACATTTACATGTAACGACTAACGATGACTTAACGACTCAGTTAAAATGTATATACATGTAGTGTTTTAATATGTATTCATACACTTTTGAAAGACTTCAAGACACTTATCAAAATATTTCTACTTAACAAAAATGCTTACAATTACATCCTCGTTCAGTTTCATCAACAATTCTACTCGTATGCACCCGTATTTGTACTCGTACAATACACAGCTTTTAGATGTATGTACTATTGGTATATACACTCCAATGATCAGCTCTTAGCAGCCCATGTGAGTCACCTAATATATGTGGGAACCATCATTTGGCAACTAGCATGAAATATCTCATAAAATTACAAAAATATGAGTAATCATTCATGACTTATTTACATGAAAACAAAATTACATATCCTTTATATCTAATCCATACACCAACGACCAAAAACACCTAAAAACACTTTAATTCTTCAATTTTCTTCATCTAATTGATCTCTCTCAAGTTCTATCTTCAAGTTCTAAGTGTTCTTCATAAATTCCAAAAGTTCTAGTTTCATAAAATCAAGAATACTTCCAAGATTGCAAGTTTACTTCCAAGTTTTCTAAATCCATTCCAAGTAATCATCCAAGATCAAGAAACCTATGTTACTTACAGTAGGTTATCTTTCTAATACAAGGTAATAATCATATTCAAACTTTAATTCAATTTCTATAACTATAACAATCTTATTTCGAGTGGAAATCTTACTTGAAATTGTTTTCGTGTCATGATTCTGCTTCAAGAACTTTCAAGCCATCCAAGGATCCTTTGAAGTTAGATCCATTTTTCTCATTTACAGTAGGTTTATCCAAGGAACTTGAGGTAGTAATGATGTTTATAACATCATTCGATTCATACATAAAAAACTGTCTTATTCAACGTTATAAACTTGTAATCACTAGAACATAGTTTAGTTAATTCTAAACTTGTTCGCAAATAAAGTTAATCCTTCTAACTAGACTTTTAAAATAAACTAAACACATGTTCTATATCTATATTATATGCTAACTTAATGATTTAAAACCCGGAAACACGATAAACACCATAAAACTGGATATACGCCGTCGTAGTAAAACCGGGGGCTGTTTTGGTTGGGATAATTAAAAGCTAAGAAGAACTTTGATTTAAAAGCTATACTTATGGAAAAATGATTTTTCTTATGAACATGAAACTATATCCAAAAATCATGGTTAAACTCAAAGTGAAAGTATGTTTTTCAAATGGTCATCAAGATGTCGTTCTTTCGACGAAAATGACTACCTCTTTCAAAAATGACTTGTAACTTGTATTTCAGACTATAAACTTATACTTTTTATTTTTAGATTCATAAAGTTAAGTTCAATACGAAATCGTGGCCACTGGAATCACTCAAAACGGATTAGAAACGAAGAAATGGCGAGTAAAATAAGATTGATAAAAACTACTCATTTTACCTACGTGAAAGTTAGTAATAAATCCATTCCAACCATAACCTAATAAACTTATATTGTATATTATGTAATCTTGAGATACCATAGACACGTATACAATGTTTCAACCTATCATGTCGACCCATCTATATATATATTGCGGAACAACCATACACACTCTATATGTGAATGTTGGAGTTAGCTATACAGGGTTGAGGTTGATTCCAAAATATATATATAGTTTGAGTTGTGATCAATACTGAGATACGTATACACTGGGTCGTGGATTGATTCAAGATAATATTTATCGATTTATTTCTGTACATCTAACTGTGGACAACTAGTTGTAGGTTACTAACGAGGACAACTGACTTAATAAACTTAAAACATCAAAATGTATTAAAAGTTTTGTAAATATATTTTGAACATACTTTGATATATATGTATATATTGTTATAGGTTTGTGAATCAACCAGTGGCCAAGTCTTACTTCCCGACGAAGTAAAAAATCTGTGAAATTGAGTTATAGTCCCACTTTTAAAATCTAATATTTTTGGGATGAGAATACATGCAGGTTTTATAAATGATTTACAAAATAGACACAAGTATGTGAAACTACATTCTATGGTTGAATTATCGAAATCGAATATGCCCCTTTTTATTAAGTCTGGTAATCTAAGAATTAGGGAACAGACACCTTGATTGACGCGAATCCTAAAGATAGATCTATTGGGCCTAACAAACCCCATCCAAAGTACCGGATGCTTTAGTACTTCGAAATTTATATCATATCCGAAGGGTGTCCCGGAATGATGGGGATATTCTAAATATGCATCTTGTTAATGTCGGTTACCAGGTGTTCACCATATGAATGATTTTTATCTCTATGTATGGGATGTGTATTGAAATATGAAATCTTGTGGTCTATTATTATGATTTGATAATATATAGGTTAAACTTATAACTCACCAACATTTTTGTTGACGTTTTAAGCATGTTTATTCTCAGGTGATTATTAAGAGCTTCCGCTGTCGCATACTTAAATAAGGACGAGATTTGGAGTCCATGCTTGTATGATATTGTGTAAAAACTGCATTCAAGAAACTTATTTCGTTGTAACATATTTGTATTGTAAACCATTATGTAATGGTCGTGTGTAAACAGGATATGTTAGATTATCATTATTTGATAATCAACGTAAAGCTTTTTAAACCTTTATTGATGAAATAAAGGTTATGGTTTGTTTTAAAATGAATGCAGTCTTTGAAAAACGTCTCATATAGAGATCAAAACCTCGCAACGAAATTAATTAATATGGAACGTTTTTAATCAATAAGAACGGGACATTTCAGTTGGTCTTAGAGAACCAGAATTTTGCATTAGTGTGTCTTATCGATTTTGTTAGGATGCATTAGTGAGTCTGGACTTCGACCGTGTTTACTTGAAAAAAAAAAGATTGCTTAACAAATTTTGTTGGAAACTATATATTTTTAACATGTGAATATTATGTGATATATTAATCTCTTAACGTGTTTGATATTATGTGATAGATGTCTACCTCTAGAACAAGTCCCATTGACTCACCTAATAATAATGAAGAGTCAAATACAAATTGGAATGATTCGTGGACTGATTCACAAGTTCCCGAAGAGGAACCGGAAGAAGAGTCGGAACCGGAAGAAGAATTGGAACCAGAAGAAGAATCAGTGGGGGAAATAATAAAATGGTTAAGTAGAAGAAAATCCTCAACCAACCGACCAAAGTTAATTATTGTCAACGGTGTTTCCGCCAAGGAAGCAAAATTTTGGGAGGATTACCAATTCTCCGATGAATCGGATCCCGACGAGGATTCCGATGATGTTATAGAAATTACCCCAACTGAATTTAAAAAGGCAAAAGAGAACAATAAGGGAAAGGGCATAAAAATAGAGAAATCTGATTCCAACCCCGATGAACTTTATATGTATCGTCAACACCCGTATTTCTTAAGTTGTAACAATAACCCGGGAACCTCTAAACCACCAGGTTTTTCTAAACCAATGTGGAAAACGACGGCTCGTATTAGGGGAACATCATATATCCCTAGAAACTTGTCAAAACGAACCAAAACCGAAGAAGAAGAAACGAGCGAGTCGGAATAAGATAGTTGTATTCGTGTGGTGTAATATATGTAATATAGTGTGCTTATGCTTTATGATATATGTAAAAATTGCTTGTATTAATAAGTATTTTTTTTATGAATCTAACTCTTGTCTATTTTACAGTATAAAAACACAAAATGGATAGACAACCCAATATTTTAAGAGACCTACCCGGAGACATGATTGATGAAATCTTGTCTAGAGTTGGTCAGAATTTCTCGGCACAACTATTTAAGGCGAGATCAGTTTGTAAGACATTCAAAGAACGTTCCAAGAATTCCTTGGTTTATAAAAGGATTTCGTTCGAAAGATGGGGGATATCACATTGGGAAATCCATAAGTTACGATGTGTTTACTTTGACGCATATATTGCGGGGAACCCAAATGCTATTTTACGCAACGGGTTAAGAAATTATTTTGACTCAATATATCCGAATATAGGACTTCGTGATTTAGAAAAAGTGGCTAACATGCAACATAAAGAAGCATGTTATGCTTACGGCTTAGTAATGTTCGCTTCTCTCCAAAGTGAGAACAAGAACATCGGGCTACAACTATTAAACAAAACGTTCCCACAAGTGACGGAGTCGGTAATTGGGGTAAGAAATGAGGTTTTTAGATTGTTAAGGGACTGTTGGATATTACGTAACCCTCGTCCCTTTGACGACATTACAACACGATGTCTTATCAACGGCCATAACGGTTATGTTCCACAAGACCAAGGATGGGAAGTAGTCCTAGTAAAACCAGAATGTATGACTTGTTTCTGGACGTATGAATTACGTGTCTTTATTGCCTTTACTGAACAACTTGTGTACTAGCTAGAATTATCTTCACAACTATCTTGTATCAAAGTTATTGTGTGCTATATTTCATGCTATAAGTAAAATAAGCGGTATTGTAAGTTTGTAAAATATTGTGTAAAAGTTTGAACGCGAAATATTATTATAATCAGTTTTCATATAGAATTGTAGTAGTTGAATTGTATATTAGCTACTAAGTATGAACTTAACGGGTAGGTACTACCCGAATTTAAACTTATAAAACGCTAATATGAAGAAAAAGCTTTTATAAATGAGTTCATATTATGCTACGAGATACTATTGACTACTCTTAATATTCTGTATGATTAACTTGTTTCATTTGACTATTTGAAGGAAATGGCACCGACTACTCTACAAACCTTGAATATGAGCGAAGAGGAATTTCGTGCCTTTCTTGCTTCAAACATAGCCGTAGTACAGGCTGCGCTACATACCAACAATAACCTTGGATCTAGCAGTACAGGAAATCGTGTAGGATGCACCTACAAAGAATTCACTGCCTGCAAACCTTTAGAATTTGATGGAACCGAAGGACCGATCGGATTGAAACGGTGGACCGAGAAGGTCGAATCGGTGTTTGCCATAAGTAAGTGTACTGAAGAGGACAAAGTGAAGTACACTACTCATACCTTCACAGGTTCTGCGTTAACATGGTGGAATACCTATCTAGAGCAAGTGGGACAAGATGATGCTTACGCACTACCGTGGTCAGCATTCAAGCACTTGATGAATGAGAAGTACCGTCCCAGAACCGAGGTCAATAAGCTCAAGACAGAACTTAGAGGGTTACGAACCCAAGGATTTGATATTACCATGTACGAAAGACGATTCACAGAATTGTGCCTATTGTGTCCGGGAGCGTTCGAAGATGATGAAGAGAAGATCGACGCGTTTGTGAAAGGATTACCGGAAAGATTCCAAGAAGATATAAGTTCACACGAGCCCGCCTCCATACAACAGGCATGTAGAATGGCTCACAAACTAGTGAACCAGATTGAGGAAAGAATTAAAGAACAGTCGGCTGAAGAGGCCAATGTGAAGCAAGTCAAAAGAAAGTGGGAGGAAAACGGTGATAAGAATCACCAATACAACAACAACAGCAATTACAACAATAATCGTAACAACTATCGCAACATCAATCGCAACTACAACAAACGGCCCAACAACAACAACAACAACAGCAGCAACTACAACAATCATCCCAATAACAATAACAACCGCAACAATAACAACAACAATCAGAAGCAGCTATACCAAAGGTGTGAAAAGTATCACTCGGGGTTCTGCACCAAATTTTGCAACAAGTGTAAAAGAAATGGTCATAGCGCGGCGAAGTGTGAGGTCTACAGACCAGGGGTTAACAGAACGAAAGGAACAAATGGTGTCGGAACGAGTAATGGCGGAGCAAGTAGTGTCGGAGCAAGTTATGCCAATGTAGTTTGTTATAAATGTGAAAAATCGGGCCACATTATTAGAAATTGCCCGAACCAGGAGAACACGAATGGACAAGTCCGCGGAAAAGTTTTCAATATTAATGCGGCAGAAGCACAGGAAGACCCGGAGCTTGTTACGGGTACGTTTCTTATTGACAATAAATCTGCTTACGTTTTATTTGATTCGGGTGCGGATAGAAGCTATATGAGTAGAGATTTTTGTGCTAAATTAAGTTGTCCATTGACGCCTTTGGATAGTAAATTTTTACTCGAATTAGCAAATGGTAAATTAATTTCCGCAGATAATATATGTCAGAATCGAGAAATTAAACTGGTTAGCGAAACATTTAAGATTGATTTGATACCAGTAGAGTTAGGGAGTTTTAATGTGATAATCGGTATGGACTGGTTGAAAGAAGTGAAAGCAGAGATCGTTTGTTACAAAAATGCAATTCGCATTATACGAGAAAAAGGAAAACCCTTAATGGTGTACGGAGAAAAGGGCAACACGAAGCTACATCTTATTAGTAATTTGAAGGCACAAAAACTAATAAGAAAAGGTTGCTATGCTATTCTAGCACACGTCGAGAAAGTACAAACTGAAGAAAAGAGCATCAATGATGTTCCCGTCGCAAAAGAATTTCCCGATGTATTTCCGAAAGAATTACCGGGATTACCCCCACATCGATCTGTTGAATTTCAAATAGATCTTATACCAGGAGCTGCACCAATAGCTCGTGCTCCTTACAGACTCGCACCCAGCGAGATGAAAGAACTGCAAAGCCAATTACAAGAACTTTTAGAGCGTGGTTTCATTCGACCAAGCACATCACCGTGGGGAGCTCCTGTTTTGTTTGTCAAGAGGAAAGATGGTACATTCAGGTTGTGTATCGACTACCGAGAGTTGAAAAAACTTACCATCAAGAACCGCTACCCACTACCGAGAATCGACGACTTATTTGATCAACTACAAGGCTCGTCTGTTTATTCAAAGATTGACTTACGTTCCGGGTATCATCAAATGCGGGTGAAAGAAGATGATATTCCAAAAACTGCTTTCAGAACACGTTACGGTCATTACGAGTTTATGGTGATGCCGTTTGGTTTAACTAATGCACCAGCTGTGTTCATGGACCTTATGAACCGAGTGTGTGGACCATACCTTGACAAGTTTGTCATTGTTTTCATTGATGACATACTTATTTACTCAAAGAATGACCAAGAACACGGTGAGCATTTGAGAAAGGTGTTAGAAGTATTGAGGAAGGAAGAATTGTGCGCTAAGTTTTCAAAGTGTGCATTTTGGTTGGAAGAAGTTCAATTCCTCGGTCACATAGTGAACAAAGAAGGTATTAAGGTGGATCCGGCAAAGATAGAAACTGTTGAAAAGTGGGAAATCCCGAAAACTCCGAAACACATACGCCAGTTTTTAGGACTAGCTGGTTACTACAGAAGGTTCATCCAAGACTTTTCCAGAATAGCAAAACCCTTGACTGCATTAACGCATAAAGGGAAAAAATTTGAATGGAAGGATGAATAAGAGAAAGCGTTTCAGTTATTGAAGAAAAAGCTAACTACGGCACCTATATTGTCATTACCTGAAGGGAATGATGATTTTGTGATTTATTGTGACGCATCAAAGCAAGGTCACGGTTGTGTATTAATGCAACGAACGAAGGTGATTGCTTATGCGTCTAGACAATTGAAGATTCACAACAAAATTATACGACGCATGACTTGGAATTAGGCGCGGTTGTTTTTGCATTAAAGACTTGGAGGCACTACTTATATGGGGTCAAAAGTATTATATATACCGACCACAAAAGTCTTCAACACATATTTAATCAGAAACAACTGAATATGAGGCAGCGTAGGTGGATTGAATTGTTGAATGATTATGACTTTGAGATTCGTTACCACCCGGGGAAGGCAAATGTGGTAGCCGACGCCTTGCTCAGGAAGGACAGAGAACCCATTCGAGTAAAATCTATGAATATAATGATTCACAATAACCTTACTACTCAAATAAAGGAGGCGCAACAAGGAGTTTTAAAAGATGAAAATTTAAAGGATGAAATACCCAAAGGATCGGAGAAGCATCTTAATATTCGGGAAGACGGAACCCGGTATAGGGCTGAAAGGATTTGGGTACCAAAATTTGGAGATATGAGAGAAATGGTACTTAGAGAAGCTCATAAAAGCAGATACTCAATACATTCTGGAACGGGAAAGATGTACAAGGATCTCAAGAAATATTTTTAGTGGCCGGGTATGAAAGCCGATGTTGCTAAATACGTAGGAGAATGTTTGACGTGTTCTAAGGTCAAAGCTGAGCATCAGAAACCATCAGGTCTACTTCAACAACCCGAAATCCCGGAATGGAAATGGGAAAACATTACCATGGATTTCATCACTAAATTTCCAAGGACTGCAAGTGGTTTTGATACTATTTGGGTAATAGTTGATCGTCTCACCAAATCAGCACACTTCCTGCCAATAAGAGAAGATGACAAGATGGAGAAGTTAGCACGACTGTATTTGAAGGAAGTCGTCTCCAGACTTGGAATACCAATCTCTATTATCTCTGATAGGGATGGCAGATTTATTTCAAGATTCTGGCAGACATTACAGCAAGCATTAGGAACTCGTCTAGACATGAGTATTGCCTATCATCCACAAAATGATGGGCAGAGTGAAAGGACGGTACAAACGCTTGAAGACATACTACGAGCATGTGTTATTGATTTCGGAAACAGTTGGGATCGACATCTACCGTTAGCAGAATTTTCCTACAACAGTAGCTACCATTCAAGCATTGAGATGGCACCGTTTGAAGCACTTTATGGTAGAAAGTGCAGGTCTCCGATTTGTTGGAGTGAAGTGGGGGATAGACAGATTACGGGTCCGGAGATAATACAAGAAACTACCGAGAAGATCATCCAAATTCAACAACGGTTGAAAACCGCCCAAAGTCGACAAAAGAGCTACGCTGACATTAAAAGAAAAGATATAGAATTTGAAATTGGAGAGATGGTCATGCTTAAAGTTGCACCTTGAAAAGGTGTTGTTCGATTTGGTAAACGAGGGAAATTAAATCCAAGGTATATCGGACCATTCAAGATTATTGATCGTGTCAGACCAGTAGCTTACCGACTTGAGTTACCTCAATAACTCGCGGCTGTACATAACACTTTCGACGTCTCGAATTTGAAGAAATGTTTTGCTAAAGAAGATCTCACTATTCCGTTAGATGAAATCCAAATCAACGAAAAACTTCAATTCATCGAAGAACCCGTCGAAATAATGGATCGTGAGGTTAAAAGACTTAAGCAAAACAAGATACCAATTGTTAAGGTTCGATGGAATGCTCGTAGAGGACCCGAGTTCACCTGGGAGCGATAAGATCAGATGAAGAAGAAATACCCGCATTTATTTCCAGAAGATACGTCAACACCTCCAACTGCTTAAAATTTCGGGACGAAATTTATTTAACTGGTAGGTACTGTAGTGACCCGAACTTTTCCATGTTTATATATATTAAATGAAATTGATATTTACATGATTAAGTGTATCCAACATGTTAAGCAATCAAACTTATTAAGACTTGATTAATTGGAATATGTTTCATATAGACAAATGACCACCCAAGTTGACCGGTGATTCACGAACGTTAAAACTTGTAAAAACTATACGATGACATATATATGGTTATATATATAGCTAACATGATTTTATTATAAGTATGTATCTCATTAGGTATTTTAACAATGAGTTATATACATAAAAATGAGACTATTAAATTAAGAAACTCGAAAACGATATATATAACGATTATCGTTATAACGTCTTACTAGGTACATATGAATCATATTAAGATATTGATACACTTGGTTAATTATGTTAAATGATAAGTAAATATATCATTAAATGTATTAACAATGAACTACATATGTAAAAATAAGACTACTAACTTAATGATTTTGAAACGAGACATATATGTAACGATTATCGTTGTAACGACATTTAATGTATATAGATCATATTAAGAGATATTCGTACATCATAATATCATGATAATATAATAATTTAAAATCTCATTTGATATTATAAACATTGGGTTAACAACATTTAACAAGATCGTTAACCTAAAGGTTTCAAAACAATATTTACATGTAACGACTAACGATGACTTAACGACTCAGTTAAAATGTATATACATGTAGTGTTTTAATATATATTCATACACTTTTGAAAGACTTCAAGACACTTATCAAAATACTTCTACTTAACAAAAATGCTTACAATTACATCCTCGTTCAGTTTCATCAACAATTCTACTCGTATGCACCCGTATTTGTACTCGTACAATACACAGCTTTTAGATGTATGTACTATTGGTATATACACTCCAATGATCAGCTCTTAGCAGCCCATGTGAGTCACCTAACACATGTGGGAACCATCATTTGGCAAATAGCATGAAATATCTCATAAAATTACAAAAATATGAGTAATCATTCATGACTTATTTACATGAAAACAAAATTACATATCCTTTATATCTAATCCATACACCAACGACCAAAAATACCTACAAACACTTTCATTCTTCAATTTTCTTCATCTAATTGATCTCTCTCAAGTTCTATCTTCAAGTTCTAAGTGTTCTTTATAAATTCCAAAAGTTCTAGTTTCATAAAATCAAGAATACTTCCAAGATTGCAAGTTTACTTCCAAGTTTTCTAAATCCATTCCAAGTAATCATCCAAGATCAAGAAACCTTTGTTACTTATAGTAGGTTATCTTTCTAATACAAGGTAATAATCATATTCAAACTTTAATTCAATTTCTATAACTATAACAATCTTATTTCGAGTGGAAATCTTACTTGAAATTGTTTTCGTGTCATGATTCTGCTTCAAGAACTTTCAAGCCATCCAAGGATCCTTTGAAGCTAGATCCATTTTACTCATTTCCAGTAGGTTTATCCAAGGAACTTGAGCTAGTAATGATGTTCATAACATCATTAGATTCATACATAAAAAGCTGTCTTATTCAACGTTATAAACTTGTAATCACTAGAACATAGTTTAGTTAATTCTAAACTTGTTCGCAAATAAAGTTAATCCTTCTAACTAGACATTTAAAATCAACTAAACACATGTTCTATATCTATATGATATGCTAACTTAATGATTTAAAACCCGAAAACACGATAAACACCATAAAACTGGATATACGCCGTCGTAGTAAAACCGAGGGCTGTTTTGGTTGGGATAATTAAAAGCTAAGAAGAACTTTGATTTAAAAGCTATACTTCTTGAAAAATGATTTTTCTTATGAACATGAAACTATATCCAAAAATCATGGTTAAACTCAAAGTGAAAGTATGTTTTTCAAATGGTCATCAAGATGACGTTCTTTCGACGGAAATGACTACCTCTTTCAAAAACTACTTGTAACTTATATTTCCGACTATAAACTTATACTTTTTATTTTTAGATTCATAAAATTAAGTTCAATACGAAACCGTGGCCACTGGAATCACTCAAAACGGATTAGAAACGAAGAAATGACGAGTAAAATAAGATTGATAAAAACTACTCATTTTACCTACGTGAAAGTTAGTAATAAATCCATTCCATCCATAACCTAATCAAATTATATTGTATATTATGTAATCTTGAGATACCATAGACACGTATACAATGTTTCGATCTATCATGTCGACCCATCTATATATATATTGCCGAACAACCCTAGACACTCTATATGTGAATGTTGGAGTTAGCTATACAGGGTTGAGGTTGATTCCAAAATATATATATAGTTTGAGTTGTGATCAATACTGAGATACGTATACACTGGGTCGTGGATTGATTCAAGATAATATTTATCGATTTATTTCTGTACATCTATGTAACGACCCGGAAATTTCCGACCAAATTTAAACTCTAATCTCTATATGGTTCCGACACGATAAGCAAAAACCCTAAAGTTGACCCGCACTTTTTCGATCGTTCTATACTTATAAGATTAATATTTACATAAATTAAACCTTACCAACATGATAAGTAATCCAAATTGTTGAGACTTATGTTTTCGAAAAGAGTTTTACACAACGTTTGACCGTCTAGTTTGACCGATGATATCACGAACTATACAATATATGATAATTATACGTTTGTGTATATATATGTATATATACATATTTAACATGATCTAAGAATGTTTTAATATCTCATTTTGTATTAATAACAATAAGTTATAAGTATATTTTGAAACTACTAACTTAAGTTTTCAAAACGATAACCATACGTAACGTTATTTGACTTAAATACTTATGACCTATAATGTTTATACATATATCGTATAAGTAATGTATTTAATCACTTTTAAAGACTTAAATACATAAAACAATATAAGTATATTTACAAAAGATAGCTATATTTGAATCCTCGTTCCGTTTTCTCAAAGATTTCTATACGTATACCTAGGGTATATGTACCCGTATCATACGCAGCTTCTAGATGTATTTACTATTGGTATATACCAATAAAAATCTGCTCCTTAGCAGCCTTAAATGATTAAGAAACATGTGGAACCAACCATTTGTCAAGTAGCATGAATTATTTAGCAAGAAAACAAAGTTAGGTATCTTTTTTTTCCTTTATAACCTAAAAACGTTTTTATGCATGCACACCATTTCTTCACCCCATTTTCTCATACTTACACTTCCATTTCTCTCTCAAAATACTCTTAACTTCATACTTGATCATCTCCAAGCATTTTCCCCATCATTTAGCTTCAAAAACAACACTTAAACCTCATAAGAAAACCTTACAAAAACACTTCAAGAAATCCTTCCAAGAACACAAACTTACTTCCAATCTTTCATCCAATTCCATCACCCTTTTGGTTCTAGCTTTTTACTCCTCTTTTACAGCAACCTTGTCCAAGGAACTTGAGGTAGTAACTATGTTCATAACTTTATTCGATTCAAATATATATATATAGCTATCATATTTTGTGGTATACAATTTTAACAACAAGAACATAGTTTGAAAGTTTTCAAACTTGTTTGCAAACTAAATAGATCCTTCTAACTTAACTTTTAAAATACTTCAAGACCTGTAATATAACTTAAGTATATGCTAATTTAAAAAGGTATAACTTGGTTTTTCAAAGAACACCTTAAAAACTGTTTTTACGACATCGGAGTGCAACCGGGGGCTGTTTTGGGTTGGATAATTAAAAACCATCTTAAACTTTGAATTGGAAGTTTATTCTCTGGAAAAATGATTTTTACTATAAATATGTTAACACATAAAAATTTCATGATTTAATTCAAAGTATAAGTATTTTTAGAAAAATGGTCATTAAATGATATTTTTTGTAACAAAAATGTTTAACTTCATAAGTTTCACTAAAGTTTCACCTATGCCGTGTGATTTTGAATACAAACTAAGGTATTTACAGTTCATAGTCTTAAAGAGGGACTCGATCCAAGGAGATGGCAAGTTGAATCAACGAAAACGGAGTTGTAACGAAGAAACTATGACCGAAACAAAATCGGATATCCAAGACTAGTTTAGCCACGAAAATAATTGGGAAAAATTAAATAAATCACATCTTTTTAAGATAACATGATATTTTATATATATGTACTTATAATTCAATTTTATATGGTTCAGGATTACCCGTAAACAACACGAGAAGATTAATCATAAGATCCCATGATTGTACGCAACACGTCATTTGACAACACCGGTACTTTATGTACGCAACACGTCATTTGACAACACCGGTACCGTGGGTCAAGATTAATCTCGACCAATACATATACGATGGGGGTTTTATTATTTCGTTGGGGGTTTATTAAACATCTAAAAATGAACCATTAAAATTGAATTACTAACATCGAACTGCTAACTACGGACTAAGGAATTATTAAAAGTATTAAAAGTATAACAAGTATATATATGTGACGTTTGTTTAAAAAGAAAAGGTATTGATATATTATATATGGATAGGTTCGTGATATCAACCGGAGACCAAGTCAAAATATATATATCTTCAAGACGAAAGTGAGTATATAGTCCCTTTTAAACTCTAAATATTTTTGGGCTGAGAATACATGCGCTGTTTTTATAAATGATTTACGTTATGGACACAAGTAACTGAAAAATATATTCTACGTTGAGTTGTACCACTGGCATACTTCCCTGTAGCTTGGTAACTAATATTTACAGCGGTATTGTAAACGCGAATCCTGTTGATAGATCTATCGGGCCTGACAACCCCAACCGGACTGGACGACCAGTATTCAACGGTTGCACAGTACTTCGTTTTGTGACTACACTTGGTACGGTGTAGTAAGATTTCATATTAAAGGGAATATGCGACGTGATTGAATGTTAAGTATGGTTACCAAGTGCTCAACCACTTAGAATATTTTTATGAAAATGTTTATATATGAAATCTTGTGGTCTATATATATATATATATATATATATATATATATATATATATATATATCGCTGCCGGCATTAAACCTATATCTCACCAACTTTATGTTGACATTTTAAAGCATGTTATTCTCAGGTATGAATTAAGTCTTCCGCTGTGCATTAGCTCGTACTAAGGATACTACTTGAGGCTATTAAGGACTTATATCATAAGGCGTTGCATTCGAGTCATTGAAGTTCATAGAGACTATTATTAAGTAAATGGCGGTTTATGTCATTTGAATATTATGAAATGTCAGGCGATTATGTCAATTCTGGATGTAACTATAGATTGCCTTTTAAGAATAAATGCAACGTTTGTAAGATGTATCATATAGAGGGCAAGTACCTCGCAATGTTATCAACTATTGTAATTCGTTTGTAATCAATATGGACAACGTCCGGATGATTAGTTTCGGATCCTTTCAGTTGGTATCAGAGCGTTGGTCTTAGCGAACCAGGCTTTGCATTAGTGTGTCTAACTAGTAGTTGTTAGGATACATTAAGTGAGTCTGGACTTTGACCGTGTCTGCCTGTCAAAAGTTTTGCTTATCAATCCTAGTCGGAAATCATCTGCTTATCATCCTTAGGGAACTGCCTGCTTATCATTCTTAAGTCTAGACACGTCTTACTGCATTTAGTGCATCGATAGTGTATAGACAAAATTCATATCTTAGCGTATCTGTTACTATAGACATTGCCTGACGTATTTCAAAGATTCTCCGTAATTCATGGGATTTTGATATAATATATACATATGTAAATTATGTATTGAAGAGTACCAAACCCAACTCCTATAATCTATTCCAAACCAAAAATTCATTTCTCCGACTATACAAGATGGATTCTTCATCCAGTTCGAATTCCTCCGACTTCGATAGCTACGCCGATATGGATTTCCATTCGAGCTCCGAGAACAGCGTCACCGGAATGGATCAACCAATTTCCCATCATCTATTTTGGATGAATTGGGGATGGGTTCGTAATATACTAAATCTCTGGAGACAAGAAGAAGGTGATCCATTCCATCCACCAAATTGTCCTCTTAACGATGAACCTGAAGCACTTACCGGCGAACCTATTCGAAACACCATTTTCTCGCTCATTTCTAGAGTATCTCGTCATGATTACATACTATCCCATATTTCGAATCTTGTTCATTCGCTCGTTCCAACTGTTAATCATCCCGGTATAATAGAAGAAGTCAACGAGCTTCGCGCTCGGGTAGTGGCTTTAGAAAATACGGTGCGAAGGTTACAAACACCAGCAGCAGCACCAGCAGCATAATCTGTATCACTATCAACAACGCCGACAGTACTTTTGTCACCCCCAAAATCTCAACATCACAAACTGTATCTCGGATATCAACATCACATACCTCAAAAACCTCATCGGAACTTCGAGTATGATCTTCGTTCTATATATCGTTCTACATCGATTATCTTCGCTTTACGTATCGTTTTACCTCATTTATCTTCGTTCGACCTGGCGATTATGTAATCTCTAATGCTTTAGAAGTTATGTAATCTAGTATTAACGATAAATCAAATGAGTTTAATACTTCATTGACTCATTGAATCTATGATTACATCTGAAGAAAATATATATGCAAGTATATTATTATAAAGATTGTAATTAAAAATTCTTTCGTACAAACTGTTAATGATGAAAATATTTTAACGGGTGGGTAGTACCCGAGGAATATTTAGAATTCACATTAATAAGTTACGTTGTACATTCTCTAAATCTGATTCAACGGTCATTTACTATCCTACTTACAACTACCGATATACGTATCCGTTCACCACAGAATAACCATTTCTATTCAAATTTCATATTTGGATTTTGATCTATCAGAATCCAACAAGTGGCATAATGAAGAAAACATTGGACAAAAATAAAAAGTGTTAGAAACAAACGAATTAATTAATTGAAATTGTGATAGGATTTCACGCTAACTGTTCCGGCTAACTGTTCCCAGTTAACTGATTAACATTTAATTTATCGCAATTTACATTCTCGCAATTTTATTTATCATCATTTAATTTCTGTTATTTACTTTTACGCACTTTAAATAACGGGACACGTATGCAAGGTTTCGACTTATCATATCGACCCATCTATATATATATTTCGGAACAACCGTAGACACTCTATATGTGAAGGCGGGAGTTGGCTATACAGGGTCGGAGTTGATTTCAAAATATATATATACTTTGAGTTGTGATCGACACCGAGACCGGTATACGGGTCACGATACGTATTATTTAATTCGAATATTATATATTAAATTATATATGAATCATTGAACCATCGGACTATTGGACTGCTAACTTTGGACAATTAAAATGAATTAAATTAAAATATTGATTATAACATATGAAACTAAATAATTCTTCAAGTTTGCCACTTGATTTCATCCTAAACCTCATTTGTACTTCGACAATTATAATCCTCATTCAAATCTTTTCATGATTCTTGAAAACACCTCGATCGAGAAGTTGAACCAGCCGCACCTCGTTTACGGAAGAAAGATTTATGCATACAGTGATGCACCTGAAAAATTTTCGAAACCGAAGTTATAGTTAAAACGTATCCGCGTCGAATTCCTTATCATTCATTATCAAAAACAATCATACGATTCCTTTTCAAGAAGCTAATTTTGTCACAGCTCCACTTCGACTTCTCAGTGAGACTACTCCTATTATAATCTCGATATTTATACTTTGTCCTTTCGCCGTTGTTACCGGAGAACCTTTTTCACAACATCATCAGCAGACGTACCAGCAACTCGTTATCTCTTTGGCGAGATTCGCAATCAGTATTTTGAAATCTCGTAGAAATTCTCCCAGTTATACCGAGAACGACTATCCCTAAGAATTACATATTTCGAATGTGAAGTTCTGAAAAAAAATCCTGGACTATGAAGTAGTTCTTGAAATACTGAAGAAGCAGCAAAAACTGTAAACGACTTTAACAGTCAAAAGTTTAATGATGAAGTACATTGTGTTGGTAAAGCTTAGAAAAAGAGGAGAGTTGGAACTGGAAAACGGATTGAGCAAAGTATGAAGGAGGATGTAGATAAATCACAAGAACTGAATCTGCTTTCAAAGGATTCAAACGATTCAGTGCCTGCTGAAACCATTAGTAAAAACCCTACCCCTTATCCTAAACCTTTCCCGATGATATTCTTCATCATCATCTTATCCTAGATATTATAAGATATCTTCATATCTTCCGTTATACATATTCTCCATATTTCTGGAAATATTTTCACAACTATTCTTATCTGAGAATATTTATCTCTCTGTAATATCTGCGTTACAACATAAAAGAAACTGTGTTAGTTTCTAAGTTCTAAAACCTTCAAGTTTAAAATAGGAATGTTCTGAAGCAGTGTTGGGAACTGATGCATGAATTAGTATAATATAATGAAACTTGATCAACTTCATTATATTACAGTAAGTCATGTTAAGTTTCTAATGAAATGTGATGATTCACAGTACCATCATCATGTGCCATGTTACACGGCTCTTACATTCTATCCAATTCTCAAACATAATAGGAACATGTCATCCTGACAGTTCTATCTTTTCCGGGGTATTCTGGTAATTTGACAAATCAAAATTTGTCCTATTACCATTTCTTTCTTAGAGCATTAGCTATACTCATTTCGAATCTCATATCTACAAATTCCGGACCATTACTCGCTTGACTCGAAGTCAGGAAGAGAAAACGAAAGTATGAAGCTTTGAAAAATAATGAAGAATACAAAGGCCGAAAATCACCCAGGATTTACAAACCGTGTATATCAATACGTATTGCAACGTAAAGACACGGGAGAATTAAAAATATTATAATTCCGAGGAAAGGATAGAAGTAAATAGATTCTTCTAGCGATAAATGAAAGAGAAGAATGAAATATATGAAAGTTAGAAGTATAACAAGAATTAGAACGGGATGGAGCATTTAAAAGAATACTTTAAGGTATGAGTTGAAGGAGAAAGGATAGAAGATGTGAGTTGTGGAAATAAGGAAGAGAAGGAAATGGATTTATAGCAAAATATTCGACAAAGAAATTGAAACAGATCGCCGCACTAAATCAAAGAAGATCTTGATCGCCAAAGAACCAAATCTTATTACGTAAGATTTTCCATAAATTTCGGAAATCAATCCTAATCACGTCATCGGTTACAACAATTCTATATTTACTCATTTCACTCTTTTGTGATAGCTTCGCTCGTGCGTCTCACATAACCGAATCGTTTTATCTAAATCTTTCACTAATGATAAAATTTCATTATTACCTCATATTCGTCATGAAAACATTCCTATTGTTATTTATGACAACCTCTACCAAATTTCGAGGACGAAATTTCTTTAACGGGTGGGTACTGTAACGACCCGGAAATTTCCGACCAAATTTAAACTCTAATCTCTATATGGTTCCGACACGATAAGCAAAAACCCTAAAGTTGACCCGCACTTTTTCGATCGTTCTATACTTATAAGATTAATATTTACATAAATTAAACCTTACCAACATGATAAGTAATCCAAATTGTTGAGACTTATGTTTTCGAAAAGAGTTTTACACAACGTTTGACCGTCTAGTTTGACCGATGATATCACGAACTATACAATATATGATAATTATACGTTTGTGTATATATATGTATATATACATATTTAACATGATCTAAGAATGTTTTAATATCTCATTTTGTATTAATAACAATAAGTTATAAGTATATTTTGAAACTACTAACTTAAGTTTTCAAAACGATAACCATACGTAACGTTATTTGACTTAAATACTTATGACCTATAATGTTTATACATATATCGTATAAGTAATGTATTTAATCACTTTTAAAGACTTAAATACATAAAACAATATAAGTATATTTACAAAAGATAGCTATATTTGAATCCTCGTTCCGTTTTCTCAAAGATTTCTATACGTATACCTAGGGTATATGTACCCGTATCATACGCAGCTTCTAGATGTATTTACTATTGGTATATACCAATAAAAATCTGCTCCTTAGCAGCCTTAAATGATTAAGAAACATGTGGAACCAACCATTTGTCAAGTAGCATGAATTATTTAGCAAGAAAATAAAGTTAGGTATCTTTTTTTTCCTTTATAACCTAAAAACGTTTTTATGCATGCACACCATTTCTTCACCCCATTTTCTCATACTTACACTTCCATTTCTCTCTCAAAATACTCTTAACTTCATACTTGATCATCTCCAAGCATTTTCCCCATCATTTAGCTTCAAAAACAACACTTAAACCTCATAAGAAAACCTTACAAAAACACTTCAAGAAATCCTTCCAAGAACACAAACTTACTTCCAATCTTTCATCCAATTCCATCACCCTTTTGGTTCTAGCTTTTTACTCCTCTTTTACAGCAACCTTGTCCAAGGAACTTGAGGTAGTAACTATGTTCATAACTTTATTCGATTCATATATATATATATAGCTATCATATTTTGTGGTATACAATTTTAACAACAAGAACATAGTTTGAAAGTTTTCAAACTTGTTTGCAAACTAAATAGATCCTTCTAACTTAACTTTTAAAATACTTCAAGACCTGTAATATAACTTAAGTATATGCTAATTTAAAAAGGTATAACTTGGTTTTTCAAAGAACACCTTAAAAACTGTTTTTACGACGTCGGAGTGCAACCGGGGGCAGTTTTGGGTTGGATAATTAAAAACCATCTTAAACTTTGAATTGGAAGTTTATTCTCTGGAAAAATGATTTTTACTATAAATATGTTAACACATAAAAATTTCATGATTTAATTCAAAGTATAAGTATTTTTAGAAAAATGGTCATTAAATGATATTTTTTGTAACAAAAATGTTTAACTTCATAAGTTTCACTAAAGTTTCACCTATGCCGTGTGATTTTGAATACAAACTAAGGTATTTACAGTTCATAGTCTTAAAGAGGGACTCGATCCAAGGAGATGGCAAGTTGAATCAACGAAAACGGAGTTGTAACGAAGAAACTATGACCGAAACAAAATCGGATATCCAAGACTAGTTTAGCCACGAAAATAATTGGGAAAAATTAAATAAATCACATCTTTTTAAGATAACATGATATTTTATATATATGTACTTATAATTCAATTTTATATGGTTCAGGATTACCCGTAAACAACACGAGAAGATTAATCATAAGATCCCATGATTGTACGCAACACGTCATTTGACAACACCGGTACTTTATGTACGCAACACGTCATTTGACAACACCGGTACCGTGGGTCAAGATTAATCTCGACCAATACATATACGATGGGGGTTTTATTATTTCGTTGGGGGTTTATTAAACATCTAAAAATGAACCATTAAAATTGAATTACTAACATCGAACTGCTAACTACGGACTAAGGAATTATTAAAAGTATTAAAAGTATAACAAGTATATATATGTGACGTTTGTTTAAAAAGAAAAGGTATTGATATATTATATATGGATAGGTTCGTGATATCAACCGGAGACCAAGTCAAAATATATATATCTTCAAGACGAAAGTGAGTATATAGTCCCTTTTAAACTCTAAATATTTTTGGGCTGAGAATACATGCGCTGTTTTTATAAATGATTTACGTTATGGACACAAGTAACTGAAAAATATATTCTACGTTGAGTTGTACCACTGGCATACTTCCCTGTAGCTTGGTAACTAATATTTACAGCGGTATTGTAAACGCGAATCCTGTTGATAGATCTATCGGGCCTGACAACCCCAACCGGACGGGACGACCAGTATTCAACGGTTGCACAGTACTTCGTTTTGTGACTACACTTGGTACGGTGTAGTAAGATTTCATATTAAAGGGAATATGCGACGTGATTGAATGTTAAGTATGGTTACCAAGTGCTCAACCACTTAGAATATTTTTATGAAAATGTTTATATATGAAATCTTGTGGTCTATATATATATATATATATATATATATATATATATATATATATATATATATATATATATATATATATATATATATATATATATCGCTGCCGGCATTAAACCTATATCTCACCAACTTTATGTTGACATTTTAAAGCATGTTATTCTCAGGTATGAATTAAGTCTTCCGCTGTGTATTAGCTCGTACTAAGGATACTACTTGAGGCTATTAAGGACTTATATCATAAGGCGTTGCATTCGAGTCATTGAAGTTCATAGAGACTATTATTAAGTAAATGGCGGTTTATGTCATTTGAATATTATGAAATGTCAGGCGATTATGTCAATTCTGGATGTAACTATAGATTGCCTTTTAAGAATAAATGCAACGTTTGTAAGATGTATCATATAGAGGGCAAGTACCTCGCAATGTTATCAACTATTGTAATTCGTTTGTAATCAATATGGACAACGTCCGGATGATTAGTTTCGGATCCTTTCAATCTAACTGTGGACAACTAGTTGTAGGTTACTAACGAGGACAGCTGACTTAATAAACTTAAAACATCAAAATGTATTAAAAGTTTTGTAAATATATTTTGAACATACTTTGATATATATGTATATATTGTTATAGGTTTGTGAATCAACCACTGGCCAAGTCTTACTTCCCGACGAAGTAAAAAATCTGTGAAAGTGAGTTATAGTCCTACTTTTAAAATCTAATATTTTTGGGATGAGAATACATGCAGGTTTTATAAATGATTTACAAAATAGACACAAGTACGTGAAACTACATTCTATGGTTGAATTATCAAAATCGAATATGCCCCTTTTTATTAAGTCTGGTAATCTAAGAATTAGGGAACAGACACCCTAATTGACGCGAATTCTAAAGATAGATCTATTGGGCCTAACAAACCCCATCCAAAGTACCGGATGCTTTAGTACTTCGAAATTTATATCATATCCGAAGGGTGTCCCGGAATGATGGGGATATTCTTAAATATGCATCTTGTTAATGTCGGTTACCAGGTGTTCACCATATGAATGATTTTTATCTCTATGTATGGGATGTGTATTGAAATATAAAATCTTGTGGTCTATTATTATGATTTGATAATATATAGGTTAAACCTATAACTCACCAACATTTTTGTTGACGTTTTAAGCATGTTTATTCTCAGGTGATTATTAAGAGCTTCCGCTGTCGCATAATTAAATAAGGACGAGATTTGGAGTCCATGCTTGTATGATATTGTGTAAAAACTGCATTCAAGAAACTTATTTCGTTGTAACATATTTGTATTGTAAACCATTATGTAATGGTCGTGTGTAAACAGGATATTTTAGATTATCATTATTTGATAATCTACGTAAAGCTTTTTAAACCTTTATTGATGAAATAAAGGTTATGGTGTGGTTTAAAATGAATGCAGTCTTTGAAAAACGTCTCATATAGAGGTCAAAACCTCGCAACGAAATCAATTAATATGGAACGTTTTTAATCAATAAGAACGGGACATTTCATATTTCAGGAACATGAAGTATGTCTTTGAGGGAAAAGGTTTTGTTTGGAGACGAAAATTGTGATGAACCAACGTGTAGAATGGGTAAACCCTTACCATTGCCAACATGAAGATTGTCCTCACCGTAGTAGACCTCGGAGTTGCCAAAGTTGGATAGGTCTGGAGCAACATGGTGACTAGAGCCTGTGTCTGGGATCCAAGAGGTTGACGCTTGGGAGCGATAGTCTGTAAAGTTGGCTGAAGGTGACTGTCGTCTCATAGTAGTTGGGTTACGATTAGGGCATTGAGATGGGATGTGCCCAATCCCACACCTGTTGCATGTGCCAAAAACTGTGTTTTGATTAGAAGCCCAGTTAAATGAATTTCGATTACCTGCTTGATTTCTGTTATAGTTGCCTCGTCCACGACCACGGTTATTGCCAGATCGGTTAGTGTACATGGCTTGTGCAGCCGGTGTATGGGCAGGTTGAGCTTGGAGTCCAAGTTGAGATAAAATCGATTGTACGGCTTGAAGCTGATCTGTTTGTGAAGCGGGCAAGACATTATTAAGAGCTATTGAATTGCGAGTTTGTGTGCTAGTCATGAATGCTTGAGCTGAAGGAATGTCGGGTACAGATTTCTTGATCATGTAGTCTTGGTCTGATAGGAGAACATGAAGGTCTACAAAGGCAGGCGGCTTTTCACGGCCTAGAAGGCTTGATTTCAAACCATTGTATTCCTCTCGTAGTCCTGATATAACTAGCATCACCAAATCTTTTTCTTTCATCTTTTCGCCTATGTTAGCGAGCGCAACATCGTATTCTTGAGTCCTAGTTAGGTAGTCTGCGGTTGTTTCATCTGGTTTCATCTGTAGTCTGAGGAGCTGGATTTTCAACGTGTATTCTCGAGAGGAAGTGTGAGGAGCGTAGGCACGCTCAAGGGATAACCAGAGATCACGAGACGTTAGTCCTTGAACATGTTGGAATGATGCTTCAGATATGGTAGAAATGAGGAGCATTCTTATATGAGCATCATTAGAGACCCAATTAATGTAATTGGGGTTTGGTGTTTCAGACTGTGTTTCTTCATCTTTTTCTGATGATGGGACCGATGATGGGACATTTTTAGGTGGACAAGGAATTGTTCCATCAATATAGTCAAATAATTTGTTGGTGACTAAGAACGGTTGAACCATTGTCTCCCAGTAACCATAGTTCGTGGGAGATAAGGTGAAACCAAATTTGTGAGAGTTGTGTGCAGCTTTCTCTGTTGGAGTAAAGGTAGCTAGCATTGTCATTTTCAGAAATAGATAAAAGATAAGTAATAATTTTTTTTTTTATACTTTCATTTTTTTATACTTTTTTTTTCGTTTTTTTTAACTTAAAGGAAAATAAAGATAAAAAATAAAATAAAATAGAGAATATAAAATATACGTATTAGATAGCTACTTAAGGTAAAGTAGGGATAAAAAAAAAACTCCAGGGAGTTTTTATTCACTCCCGTTCACAAAACAGTAACAAAAAAAAAGAAACCGATCAGTACTATTCCGGTGGTGAATAGTGGTAGCCGACGGCGGATTTGTGTCGGAATGAGCTAAGATTTTCAGGGTTTGTTCGGAATTTTATCTCGAATCTAGTGGTGTAGATGGTTTTTCCTAATTAATCTTGGATCGGTAAAGATCGAAAAAGGAATTCGAAAAGTTTCGGCACCTGTGGTGGTGCGTGGCGGCTCGTGTGTGATGGGTTTGGGCTGAAATTTGTTTGTGTGTGTTCGGAGATTAATTCCGCATCTAGTGTTAGTCGTTAATTTTGGTTGATTAGTGCTTTGAGTGGCGGTGATTTTGTTGGTTAAGGGATTTAGTTGTTATGACCTGAAAAGCTCGTTTCTGATGTGAATGTTCCGACAACGCTGCATTCACAGAGCATACTTTGATTTGTAAAGGTCAGTTTTTTTTTTTGTTCCAGGACTGTTGCTGCCGGAATAGTAGCTGCCGGAATTGTTACCGGAATAGTGGCTGCCGGAATTGTTGCCGGACTTAGGCCTTTACAGCTCTTCATACCATATTAGAAGGATATAATAGAGGAAGAGAGATATTGAACTTGTAAGTTCTGTACATTTGATATCATTACATAAGCTTCCATTATATAGTAAGAACAATTACATAATATATCCCTATACTATACTATAACTACAGTATAACCTTATACAATTATAGTTGTCTAATAATTTCAAATTAGAACCATTAAATTCAAAGTCTACAAAAACATATTTATATTTTTGATTTAATTAATTCATCCTTTTATTCTTTTATATAAAATTATTATTATTATTTTTAACTATTTAATAACTACTGATGCTGATTTAAATAAGTATATATAATATATAATTTTTGCTCAGCACGTAGTACATATATATGTCTATTTCTACCAAATTCTTATGACCTCTAGTATAAATCCAAAAAAAAGAAGCCAAATAAGAGTACCCATCAACAACACCCTTTATTTAACTGTCTTGTTTCTTTTAGTTAAAGCAATCATCATTTTCATAAGATAAACCTAATATTATTGATAAAAACTTTGTACTGATTCCTAGATTTTTTCATTTTAATACTTTAGATACATCAATCTTGTGTGCTCACTTGTATGTTTCTTTCCATATGTCACTAACTGTTTCACAAACAAAAACATGTGTTGGTTTAATCAACCATGGCCTGCAATTTAACACCATTTTCTTGACCTGTTCTAACTTGTCCACTTCTTAAAATCCTATATTCCCAAGGCTTTAAAATGCACTATAAAAACCAACCCCATGATTCCTCACAAACTAGACCCCAACCCCAGATCATGGCTAACATGATGCAACCGACGCAACCGGTTTCGTTAGGTAGAACCGGTATTAAAGGAAGAAGAAAGATGCCAAACTCTAGAGGACATCCAAACTACGTAGGAGTGCGACAACGTCCATCAGGCCGATGGGTGGCTGAGATCAAGGACTCGTTACAAAAGGTTCGGTTATGGTTAGGAACATTTGACACTGCTGAAGACGCTGCTCGAGCATATGATAAAGCTGCTCGAACGTTACGTGGGGCCAACGCTCGTACCAATTTTGAACTGCCTAATACTGGGAGCAAAGTTCGGTGTTTACCTGATGACGCAGAGCCATTTTCGTTTGAGGCAGCGTGTGGGTCCGAGGGTGATGAGGAAGGTCTTCTTGGTGCACTCAAGGCTAAACTATACGTAAAGAACACGTCGAAACATACAAAAATTACTAAAATGCCATTGCAACCAAAATGTTCTACAAATACAAGAAAGAGAAAAGCACACCCAACTGTAGCACACTCACTTCCTGATCAAGTCGCGAGCTATCATGACCCAAAGAGCACTGATCGCTTGCAAGTTGATCAGGATCGAAACAGTCAAACCGTTGACCTTGCGGGTCCCACAAACTACAGGGATTCGCAATGGTGCTATGAGCCAGCTCTGCCACCAGCAACTGTTCCGTGGTCAGCTGAAATTATCCCCTGGCTCACTACATCAAACGCAAGCAACCAGGTTGTTTCGAATATATCGAGCAGCTTGATTGACACTGGGCTCATGGAATCCACGTGGGCAGGTTCTGGAGAGGCTAACCAGTTAACCGGAGTCACAGGAACGGTTGGTTGGCCATTGGATCAACAGGTTGTGGCGCAGTGTGACTACGGATGGGTTGGTGGTAGTTCAGTTCAATCTGGTAATATAGTTGGGGCTAATGCTTCTAGTTGGGATCCATTTAGTTTTGTAAATTCAGTTCTAGGTTGACATAATTCAATTTTACAGGATTACGTATTCTTTATTCCTATTCCTATTCCTACATATGCTACCATCAAGATTGTTTTCATCATATGTTAACTCTGATCTAACATATAGTTGCAAATTTTGAATACCATGAAAAGAAAATATAATATATAATATAATTTATAATAGCTATTATTGTTTTTGACGTATATAAATGCAAAATACTTTTGTACCAGATATCATTATGTCTAAAGCATCATCTACTGAACCAAAGAGACATTAAATTCGTAGAAAGAATTCGATATTTAATCATGGGGGGAAGCTTTTAAGGAGCTAGGAGGGTCCTTTGCCCCTGTGAATTTGAGCAAGTAGTGAGTTTGTAGATGCCTGACTTACAAACGTTTGTGTGCTTTTGAATCAATTAAATTTGAGTCGGTATAAGAAATATATGACTAAAATGATGAAAACTCATAGAATTTGTAATATCGACAATTTAGTTCACATCAATACTCATGTTCAAACCTTACAAACCCTATGTCTTATGGTTCCTAACAAAAACGTAGGAAGCAGTCATAAAAAATAACCGAGTTACGCCGTGTACATATGAGTAAAAGTACTCCATTTTTTCAGATGGTATGAACAAAAAAATCTTAATTAGTTTACCATTTATACTTTTAAACTCAGTGAATTTTCGCCATAAAAAATTCCGTTCAAATTCCGCCACTTTTATTACTCCGTAGCAAATATCTAATGAAGAATTATATATATAAATAAACAGGTGGTTGCCACTTGTAAATCTATGGTATTTTTGAGATATATACAAAGTATAGATAGATAGAAAGCTTACATGTAAATCATAGGTCGAAATCATTTTCTTTCCGCTCTGTCTATGGAAACTTCCAGCACAAATTCTGTTGGTGATTTTAGTGTCATCCAACGTACATTTTAGTTAGTTGCGATTTGCTTGAATGCAGGTGTTAGTTAGCTATACTTAACAACAGGTTCGGAGAGTGTGGAGTACACGCCTCTAAGAGTTGGCTACTAACTGTCGCGCAAAATGCGGGGGTCAAGGGGGCTCTGTAAGAGTTGGCTACTAACTGTCGCGCAAAATGCGGGGGTCAAGGGGCTGCGCCCCCTTGCGGGGTCCAAGGGGCGCCTCGAGACCTCAATAGAAATTGCACTATTCGTTACATAGAAACGTTGCATTCGAATAAGTGTCAGCGAATAGTTGTACCTTTTGGTATAACCGAATTTCCCGCCAAAATTGAAGGGTTACACCCTTTCAGTTTAACTGTTTTCATATAACAGTTTATGGACGTTTTTCTGTTCATTTCATTCTGCATTCTCAACAAACAGAAACATACACATATTCTCTAACAATTTGATCAGTGATTTCGTTGCCAAAAACACTGATTGCGTTCTTGTTTGATCCCTGTAAAGATTTCGTGCAACCGAGGCAATCGTAGTGTAACGACCCGACCAAAACCGTTATTGACGGCGCCGTTAACTTAGGTCCCGTTGCGTGGTCGTAGTCCCTATATGAGACTTGTTTGACCAAAATTATGTCGCATTCATTTGAAAGGTGCAAGACTTGCAAGTTTAGTTTACAAAAGTCATAAAGTATAAATGAAATAACTTGCGACATAATTTGTTTAAAAACACAGTTGCTATAAATAGAGTAAGTATGTAAACAAAAGTTTGAATCCAAAAGTGCTATCCCTAGCGTATGTATGTATGTATCTTGACTCCAAGCAAATGATCAGAGTGTATGCATGTATGCATGACCCCAAGCAAGTATGAGTGAACGCGGAAGCATATATCAAATAGCCAAGTATGAACCTGAGAAACATATAGAAAACTGTCAACGAAAAACGTTGGTGAAATCATAGGTGTTTGTAAACGTTGTTTTTGAACCACAAGATTTTGTATTCCCATAGTTGATTATCAAAATCGTTTGCATTCCAAAAGTATTGTTCGCGAGCACCCAATTATCAAGACTTAACGTTTCCTTCCATAGAACCCCATCACAATAGTGTTAGAACATACACTGTTTCTCGAAAATATATTTCATCCGTAGACGGTAGCGAACCGTCCGTAATGAGGGTTTGTCAAACCCGTATGGCCACACAATATAAGTTCTCGCTTACACCCTGCAAGTGTAACTAATGATAATCGAATTGAGGATTTTTGTTCTAACTCGCTGTGGAATGTTTGTTTCCTTGTACTTGTGTTCAAAGTAATAAAGTATGTAGTATAAAACTGTATATGTTTCTCATCCCATAATTTAAAAGTATAAAAGTTGTTGAAAGATGGGACTATGATCTCACCTCGAGTGCACGAGTATAAAAGTACTTCACAAAGTAACGTATGCATGAAAGTTGCTTAGCCTTGACCTAAACAAGTAAGTTGTATCAATTAACCGGTTACGACACAAGGTCGGGTGAAATGTGTTCAATTAGTCCTATGGCTCGTTACGACTCGATTAGTATAGCATGTGAATCATGTTGTCAAGTTTCATGCAAGAATCACGTATAAAAGCATGTTAGAACATTTGCATAAAAGTTTGGTTAAGTTTGACTAAAAGTCAAACTTGGTCAAAGTCAAAGTCAACGGGGTCGGGTCGGGTATCCGACAATTTTCCCCTGATGAGAAATCATATATGAACACAATAGTCGATTTTCATGTTAATCGGGGTTACGGTTAAGCGAGAAACATTTTGAGAACATTTAAAAACACAAGAGCCTGGCCTGGGGGTTTTGCGCGGCGCGCAATGGGTTGCGCGGCGCGCACCCAAGTGTAAAACCAGGTCAGAACTTGACTAAAAGGGCCATTCATCTGGGTTTTTGGATTCGCGCGGCGCGCGGTGGTATGCGCGGCGCGCATACCTGGGAAAAATGTTGTTTGCAGAAAATAGACTAAGTCTCGAACCAAAACACAATTTAACACATTTCATCCACCGAAAACATTTAAAATGCATACCATATATCGTTGGAAAGGTAATTTGACAAGGAAAACAACTAAGCACATTTCATCAAGCAATTCATCACTAACAACAACCAAAAACCGCATTAAACGTTCATAATCAAGGTTTCAAGTTCATCAAATGCATTTTGAGTTCCGGGAATCCAATTTACACATATGATATGCCGTTTTGAAGGTAATGAAGCATACATTACCACTAAACACTAACAATTACCATTTCATGGCATTTAAGCATCAAAAAGTTCATGTCAAGAACTATCAAACCCTAGTCAAACATCACAAAATCATTAATCGGGTTTTTGAAGTTTTCTAAATCAACCTATACATCAAAACGAAGCTAGTGATACTAGTAACACAATTAAAACATGAACTTTAACAATCTAACAACATTAACTCATCCAAAATCAAGGATTAAGCAAACCCATTTCAAAAACTCAAACTAGTTACTCAAAACAACAAATCGAGCAAGTAAATCATATATTCATGCTAGACACGAGCCATAGACACTAACTAACACCATTTCAAATCAAAAACACGAATTTAGAGAAATCTAGAGTTTTAGAAATGTTACCCAAACGAGATGAAGTTGGTATCAAATTGTAGAGGATGAAGAGAGGATCACGAATATGTAATTTGTTTTGAAGTTTGCTTCCCGATCCGAATTTAGATGATGAATGTTTGAATTGGGTGTTTGTGTGTGTTCTTGCTAGAGAGAAAGAGAGAGAGATGGAGGTGATTGAATGGTGAGGAAGGTGGGGAGGTGGTGACTAGTTGCCCCAATTTGGCCAAGTGACGAGATTGGTCCCTCAAGTTTCAAAGCGGGTGCGGTAATTAACCAAACGAATATCTTAAAACGCTCGAGTAAACGGGTGATGTCAAAATTAAATAGCGGGAATATAATGAACGTTACTCACGGAAACTATTAATTTAAATACGAAAGATTATGTTTTAAAAAAAAAAGACGGTGTTAAAATTAAATTTAACGAAAAAACGCGGGATGTTACATTATCCACGCCTCAAAAGAAATTTCGTCCCGAAATTTAGTTGGAAGTAGTAGTTGTTGAATCTTACTCGAGATCTTGCGTTGTAAATTCTACGAATAAGTGAAGGTACGTCCTTGAGCATTTCAACGAACTTGAAGGTCGGGGTCGTATGTTGTTTTAAGGTTTGGCTTCACGATTCATGGTTTCAACCGGTCCTCCTAGGAAGTGAGGGTTATCGTCGATAGTGAGTTCATCAAAGGAGATAACAAGTTCTCGTTTCGCAAAACACGTCTTTAAGTTGATACATCGAATGTAGGATAAACGGAGACTCGAAATGAGCCGGAAAATCTAAACGGCTAGCAACGGGTCTAAAACGCCCCAAGATTTTAAAAGGATAAAATATCACGGATTTAGCTTCCTACGTTTTCCCGAAACGGATTGCACCTTTCCAAGGTGCGACTCTTAACGTGACGCGGTTTCCCACGTGGAATTTGAAATGTTTATGTCTAACATCGGCGTAGCTCTTGGTGATTACGAGTCGCGTAGGGTTTTACCTGAATATGTATAAATTTTCTCGGTTGCTCATGAATAAACTCGGCCCCGGTGAATTGATCATCGTTTACTTGGTTCGTCAAAGGAGAATGACGTTTCCGGTCACATGTGGTTTCAAAAGGTGTGACGTTAAAACTCGAATGAAGATCATTGTAGTACGAGGATTCGGTTAAAGGAAAATACTTTTCTCAAGTAAATTTGAAGTTGGTAATACAAATTCGTATTATGGTTTTCAAGACTTAAATCGTATGTTTGTTCGGTCCGTCGGGTTGTGGATGGTACGCGGTACTCATGTCTAAACGCGGTCCCGAGGCTTTTTGTAAGGTACTCCAAAATCTAGAAGTGAAACGAGGATCTCGATCCGAAACGGGGTACATTTCCCTAAGGCATATAGAACAAGTTTGCTAGGAATTGAAAACGTTAGCTAGGACAAGTTTCTCAAGAAAATTCGCGTCGCGGAAGATTTATCGGTTTCCAAAAACGTTCGTCGGGGCAAGTTCTTATCGGGTTTTGAAAACGATTGTTAGGACTATCCACCCTCGCGGCGAATACTTGTATGACGTGAAGAGTCGCTCTCCTTTGAGAATTTAGAATAAGGACCTCCTGAACCGTAAGTACGAGGGTGATGCAAGAGAAGTTTCCGCCCCGATGTGAGCATAACGAGTAAATTGTAGTTAGTCAATAAGACTGCGCGAGGACGAGCTAGTATACCCGTGCGACATACGGTTGAAGTCGAATGGAATCGGTAATTCATTCGGAAGCATAAATATAATTCGACAATAATTGAAGGTGTGTCCCCGGTATGGTTGTTATAAATATTCTCGGAGTTTTCGGATGTCCAAACCTGAAAAGATGAAGTCATGTACATGGCGCATGGTGGTGTTTAGGTTGATCGAGTCTAACCACCATCACGCGTCACTAGAAACTTTGGTATGTCTTACCGTAATATAACCACGTTGATCGAGTGTCGTCATATTACGCTAACTCATACCTCCATTCCCACATCACTCTATAGATTCAAGTTCGTGTAATCGTGAAGTTTAAAATACACAAAGTGTAACAACGTCTCTAACGTGACTCGTATTGAATCGAAAGAATTAGTGCAACTATAAAGAAGCGTTCCCCGAGGGAAGTGTATAAATGATTGTTCACGGCAATGTGGTTCGAGTCAGACAATAAGGTATTCAGGTATGAAAAGAGTAACGAGTCATGCTAACAAAAAGTACGCAACCGTAGTGATAATTTGTGATGACGATACTCACCTAGAGTAGTGATGGTAGTAACACCAAAAAGTAGATAGCAAGAAACACCAGTGGAAAATCGATAGTAAGTTGAAACGGTGGCAAATAACAATCCGGGAGACAGAGTTCCCGAACAAGTGTGACTAATGAAGTCGTCGTCATCCATACGTGTATGAATCATGAATTTACGTGTGTTACCAAAAAGTGGTGGAATACGAGTTCGTATGATGAAGGTTGGGTACCATAAAAAAAAGTTTGCCTAAGAATGATTCAAGTATAATGCACAAGTAGTCAAGTAAGTGCTATCTATAGCAAATGTATGTCAGAATGCAAATGCTAACTATCCGGTTGTAGTCTAGACTCACTAATGCGTCCTAACGACTCTGTTAGACACACTAATGCACGTCCTAGTTCCCTACAACCAACGCTCTGATACCACTTGTAACGACCCGACCAAAACCGTTATTGACGGCGCCGTTAACTTAGGTCCCGTTGCGTGGTCGTAGTCCCTATATGAGACTTGTTTGACCAAAATTATGTCGCATTCATTTGAAAGGTGCAAGACTTGCAAGTTTAGTTTACAAAAGTCATAAAGTATAAATGAAATAACTTGCGACATAATTTGTTTAAAAACACAGTTGCTATAAATAGAGTAAGTATGTAAACAAAAGTTTGAATCCAAAAGTGCTATCCCTAGCGTATGTATGTATGTATCTTGACTCCAAGCAAATGATCAGAGTGTATGCATGTATGCTTGACCCCAAGCAAGTATGAGTGAACGCGGAAGCATATATCAAATAGCCAAGTATGAACCTGAGAAACATATAGAAAACTGTCAACGAAAAACGTTGGTGAAATCATAGGTGTTTGTAAACGTTGTTTTTGAACCACAAGATTTTGTATTCCCATAGTTGATTATCAAAATCGTTTGCATTCCAAAAGTATTGTTCGCGAGCACCCAATTATCAAGACTTAACGTTTCCTTCCATAGAACCCCATCACAATAGTGTTAGAACATACACTGTTTCTCGAAAATATATTTCATCCGTAGACGGTAGCGAACCGTCCGTAATGAGGGTTTGTCAAACCCATATGGCCACACAATATAAGTTCTCGCTTACACCCTGCAAGTGTAACTAATGATAATCGAATTGAGGATTTTTGTTCTAACTCGCTGTGGAATGTTTGTTTCCTTGTACTTGTGTTCAAAGTAATAAAGTATGTAGTATAAAACTGTATATGTTTCTCATCCCATAATTTAAAAGTATAAAAGTTGTTGAAAGATGGGACTATGATCTCACCTCGAGTGCACGAGTATAAAAGTACTTCACAAAGTAACGTATGCATGAAAGTTGCTTAGCCTTGACCTAAACAAGTAAGTTGTATCAATTAACCGGTTACGACACAAGGTCGGGTGAAATGTGTTCAATTAGTCCTATGGCTCGTTACGACTCGATTAGTATAGCATGTGAATCATGTTGTCAAGTTTCATGCAAGAATCACGTATAAAAGCATGTTAGAACATTTGCATAAAAGTTTGGTTAAGTTTGACTAAAAGTCAAACTTGGTCAAAGTCAAAGTCAACGGGGTCGGGTCGGGTATTCGACAATTTTCCCCTGATGAGAAATCATATATGAACACAATAGTCGATTTTCATGTTAATCGGGGTTACGGTTAAGCGAGAAACATTTTGAGAACATTTAAAAACACAAGAGCCTGGCCTGGGGGTTTTGCGCGGCGCGCAATGGGTTGCGCGGCGCGCACCCAAGTGTAAAACCAGGTCAGAACTTGACTAAAAGGGCCATTCATCTGGGTTTTTGGATTCGCGCGGCGCGCGGTGGTATGCGCGGCGCGCATACCTGGGAAAAATGCTGTTTGCAGAAAATAGACTAAGTCTCGAACCAAAACACAATTTAACACATTTCATCCACCGAAAACATTTAAAATGCATACCATATATCGTTGGAAAGGTAATTTGACAAGGAAAACAACTAAGCACATTTCATCAAGCAATTCATCACTAACAACAACCAAAAACCGCATTAAACGTTCATAATCAAGGTTTCAAGTTCATCAAATGCATTTTGAGTTCCGGGAATCCAATTTACACATATGATATGCCGTTTTGAAGGTAATGAAGCATACATTACCACTAAACACTAACAATTACCATTTCATGGCATTTAAGCATCAAAAAGTTCATGTCAAGAACTATCAAACCCTAGTCAAACATCACAAAATCATTAATCGGGTTTTTGAAGTTTTCTAAATCAACCTATACATCAAAACGAAGCTAGTGATACTAGTAACACAATTAAAACATGAACTTTAACAATCTAACAACATTAACTCATCCAAAATCAAGGATTAAGCAAACCCATTTCAAAAACTCAAACTAGTTACTCAAAACAACAAATCGAGCAAGTAAATCATATATTCATGCTAGACACGAGCCATAGACACTAACTAACACCATTTCAAATCAAAAACACGAATTTAGAGAAATCTAGAGTTTTAGAAATGTTACCCAAACGAGATGAAGTTGGTATCAAATTGTAGAGGATGAAGAGAGGATCACGAATATGTAATTTGTTTTGAAGTTTGCTTCCCGATCCGAATTTAGATGATGAATGTTTGAATTGGGTGTTTGTGTGTGTTCTTGCTAGAGAGAAAGAGAGAGAGATGGAGGTGATTGAATGGTGAGGAAGGTGGGGAGGTGGTGACTAGTTGCCCCAATTTGGCCAAGTGACGAGATTGGTCCCTCAAGTTTCAAAGCGGGTGCGGTAATTAACCAAACGAATATCTTAAAACGCTCGAGTAAACGGGTGATGTCAAAATTAAATAGCGGGAATATAATGAACGTTACTCACGGAAACTATTAATTTAAATACGAAAGATTATGTTTTAAAAAAAAAGACGGTGTTAAAATTAAATTTAACGGAAAAACGCGGGATGTTACACGTAGGGTCGAAATACTTTATAGAGATAGTGATTACACGATTCAAGAACGAATCCGGCAGTCAATTCATACCCGATTTCTAACAAATTCATAATTATCCATTGGCATTAAGAATCTTAAGTAGTTCTTGGTATGAATTGATAATGCTTCTTTATGCTAGTGAATTGCCATGGCTGAGTGTGAACCTAAAATAGTAGATAGTTGCATCAATTATTGTTGTGTTACTTTTTTAGGTTGTTAGAATTGGGGGAATGTTTATCTTATGGGTATTAATAGTGGCGTAAGCAGGAAATTTTTTCATCGGAGGCAAAAAAAAAATTTAAAGCGTAGCAATTATTTTTGGAAAAATATGGAGTTTTTGAGCAAAATTTGGAAGTTTTTGAGCAAAATTCGAAGGTTTTTTTTTGGCAAAATTTAGAGGTTTTAGGTCAAAATATGTAGGCTTTTGGGGCAAATTATGGAGAGTTATGGGCAAAATAAAAAATCCACCGGGGGCAAAATCGAAAAATCCAAAAATTTTACACTAAAACTTGCAAATCCACTGGGGGTGGCTGCTGCCCCTCTGCCCCTTAATATTACCGCCCCTGGGTATGAACACATTATGTAAGTTTCTAATAGATATCACAAACAAAGCAACCATAACTTAATTTATTCGTTAAAATATATGCAATCCTAACTTACTAATCAGGCTAAAATTGACTTGAGTATAAAGATGTGTGCATAGTGTAAAATTGATCTAGAGACCTCGGTTAGAGTTAAGGGGTTGTTGTGGTTGTTTGTCTTTTTCTGGACCTCCAAGTAATGATGTATGTGATGAAAGAAGTTCGTGAGAACTAAGTGTTGATTGGCATCAAATGAAACTTAAGATTTGTATTTAAACATGCGTCAAATGGTGCTTACCAGGTGACCATAATCATTGCAGTTATCATCCTACGTGTACAACTCACGTACTAGCCCACGTTCGCTGACGTGGACCGATTTTGGCGGAAGCTTGAGAAAGGCCTTTGGCTGGGACACGTCACACTATGCCCAGCGTAGCGTCTAGCAATAATACCGAGACGTTTTCTTTTATAACAATAATCCTTGAGGGACAAGTGCCATACAACACCTAAAAATATGAGTCGGATAAATTAGACGTCATGCGTAAAGCATGTGACATGTTCTGCTAAACACACATTACCTACCACAAAACATACCCCACATACTATATATACGTCACACATGTATATCACACAACTTAAAACTTCCGACCACTAAATTTAAAGGCTCCTCATTCTTAAATCATTTATGTTATTACTCTATATAACAATAGACCGTATCAATTTACTATTCACCACATTATTTTATTTTAAAGGGTATTTTGGTATTTTGCCTTACTATATTCACTCTCCCCGCATTCTATCCATATGCGTTTCTCACCCTCATACCCTCACCATCGACGTCCCATCTTCTTCTCGACATCACCCTCGCCACCATTGTTGTTTAAATAACTGATTGACATGTAAGTTGTCTTGATAGAATATATATATAGATATTGTAAAAGTTAGCCTAGTCGGTCGACTAGTTGAAGTTGAGATGTAGCCCGACCTGACTAGCCTAAAGTCTCATAAAATGTCAATAAATGGCGATCAACAGTGCTCAAGGGTGATATACGCTTGTTTGGAAGGAAGATTGAGATAGAAACTTAATTAATGGCAAAGCTCTTTTATTTTTTCATTTATTTCTAGTCATCAAACATAGTCCGAGTATAAATTTTATTGTATTGTATTTATATATAATTTGATGATTAAAATAATATATATAATAAATATATTTTATGAAAAAAGGAAGAGATCTAAATCATTGTGATGACATCATATAATACATTAATACTTAACCTAGAGGGTAAAAGATTTAAATCGTCCTTTTTATATTTAAAATGTACTCAAAATCCCTAAAAATGATTAATGTTAGTCTACTTCCTACAAGTCCTTGACTTAACTGACTAGTTGTAACAAGAACTCAATTGAGGATCTAGTATTACTCAATTAACTGACTTTTAAGACTTTCGATCATTCTAAATGGTACCCGTTTTTGTGATAGATACACGTAGATAGATATGAATCCATCATCATATATACATATAGAAGGTTATACACTAATAAAAAATGATAACTTTTTGTATTATTTGACAGTATAGGAAAAATATTGGGTTTAGACCTCTTGTAGCAGCAACATGCAACGACGTGGGGAGGGTGAGGTGGCTCCATGCGCCGCCCCCATGTCTCGTATCAAGGCATTGCTTGTTGATTTTATCGAGCGTTCTTTGGACAGTCACGCCCCAAGCAGCGGCAAGGCAAGCAAATGATTGGTTGCTTTTTTGTTAATATTTTTAATATATTATTTTAATTCAATTTTTATCGCTTATAACAATCATATTTTACCACATCATCGCAATGCTCCTAACTCACACCAAAACCCTACACGACAACTACTCCACAAAAACAACCCACACATCTTGGTTATCAAAAAAGTACAAAAATCAACTCACGCCCTCCCCCAACCCACACCCACAACCACTACAAATATTCTTAATGAAAACACTATTAAAAAATTACTAGTATAATTTTAATTAATTCTATTAGTTTATTTTCCTATTGGCTTGCATATACAAGTACAAGTACTTCAAAAAAAAGAAAGAAGGATGTACTCATGTTCATGGATGCCCCTGACTTGCTTTTAAAAACACATACGAGTATAAGTTTCAACATATGAGCTGTGTTACAAGCTGCCAAACTGCTTTTCTTTAGCAAATAAATTCTTTACCCCTTTTAACAGGAAAAAACTAGTAGTAGAGAAAAACCCTAAAAACAACCTGAAAACGAAAAAACACAATCAAATTATGAGACGATAATAATGACGGCGATGGTGAGGATTAGCAGAATCGCGTAAGATAGACCGAATATTGGAATCACACAAATTTTGATTTGATTTGATCTGGTTGTCACTCACTCGATTTTTGCGTGCTTCGTACGGTCTATCCCACGCCTATCCTGCATATTCCGATTCCATTTTCTTATATGCGATTTACTAATAAATATCTCAATTGAACTGATTCCTCACACGCTTCAGGGCATCATATCTGCTGTATCCATTTATATCCATATATCACACAACTACACCACAAGTAAGCAAACACGCATTTTATTCCCCCAAATTAGTAAGCCTTCTATCCGATTTAGTTATAATTTTACACAATTGATGGTTAATTGCTGTTGTTATTGTTAGAATTATTCTAATTTTCGTTGTATTTAGTTGTTTTTATTTTATTTATTTTGCCTATGCAGTTGGTTGGTTAGGTTAGGTTAACTAAGCTGGTTTGTTATAGTAATTGAAAAAAAGTAAAAAGTTGTTGTAGGAGAATCTAGAATGGGTGATGAGACTAGTACCAAGCCTTCTTACTGGCTAGATGCGTGCGAGGACATCTCGTGCGATGACCTAATTCCTGCCGGAGAATTCGTAGCTCTAGGTTCGGCTGCCGCCGTTCAAAATGGTGGTCCGGCAGATGTCGGCGGTCTAGATCCTACTTTCTTTGACGGTATTCTTGATAGTATGCCGGAAAATGTTGTGGGTCCACTCGTAGGGTCGACAAATGGTCAAAATAGTTGTAATGGTGTTAAGAAGAGAGGTGGTATTGAGTCAAATGGGAATGAGCAAGAGAGATTTGGGAAACGGCATCATGTTGATTGCCATTATAAAGAAAGACCTAATAGGAAAAGGGCTTTTGATAATGAAGAGAAAAATGGGAGGGATAGGAGCTCGATTAGGAGAAAAGAACAACACTTTAATGGTAAAAGGGGATACAGGGATATGGATTGGAAAGAAGGTAAGGGTTACTGGGAGAGAAACCGTTCGGGTTCGAATGATATGGTTTTCCATCCAGGTTCTTGGGAAGCTGGGTGTAGTACGCATATCAAGGCCCCTGTTGAAAAAAATGTAGAAGGAGAGGCTAAAAATGAGGATTTTAAGAAAAACGTGCCGAAGGAGAATGCGCGTAAGTATCAATTGGATGTTCTTGAACAAGCTAAAAGCAAAAATACGATAGCTTTTTTAGAGACGGGGGCAGGGAAGACACTCATTGCTGTTCTCCTTATAAAAAGCGTGTATAATGATTTGCATTTACAAGGGAAGAAGATGCTAGCTGTGTTTTTGGTTCCAAAGGTGCCACTTGTTTATCAGGTAGTACTTGTTATTAGAAATGTTTGATTTGCTTTTTTACGTGTAGCTTGTTTTTCTAAATTTGCGTTACTTTAATTGTGTGTGCAGCAAGCAGAAGTTATTCGTGACCAGACTGGCTTCCAAGTAGGCCACTATTGTGGTGAGATGGGGCAAGACTTTTGGGATGCTAGGAGATGGCAACGTGAATTCGAAAAGAAACAGGTGACATTCATCAGATGTTGAAAATATTATACATGCTAACATATTTAGTTGCTTGGTTATGATTATGAAAAAACATGTTTGCAATGCAATATAGAATCGACTTCCATCCCCTTCTTAAATGACATATAAACTAAACTACTAAAGATACAGTTCCACATTGTTAGCTAGCTACGTGTATGATGTAATAAGTACTTTCTGTAGCAGGCTGTGTTTGAAGAGTAACCTCGTAAGTTTTTGTTTTTTGAAGTTACAGCCTTTTGTTATCCAATGCTTATCTAATTGCAGTTATTAGTTTAGGAATAATTCTGCCTACAAAATCTTGCCTTTTTTGAGCGGGTTTTGTATATTTAAATGGCTTTCCGTGTAAAATACCATCATAAGTTCTATTTTATCTCGCGCGTAGGTTCTCGTGATGACAGCTCAAATTCTCTTAAACATTCTCAGACACAGCATAATAAAAATGGAAGCAATAAATTTGCTTATTTTAGACGAATGTCATCATGCTGTAAAGAAGCATCCGTACTCTTTGGTGATGTCAGAGTTTTATCACACAACAACAAAAGACAAAAGGCCATCAGTTTTTGGAATGACTGCATCTCCTGTCAATCTAAAGGGTAATAATCTTGTTTCATTTAGCAAAGTTCTGTTCTTTTGTTTGATTCTAATCTAGTGATATGTTATGCTTACTTGCTCACATAATTTTGTGTAGGTGTTTCTAGCCAAGTAGATTGTGCAATCAAGATCCGTAATCTTGAAACGAAACTAGACTCAGTTGTTTGTACCATTAAAGACCGTAAGGAGCTTGAAAAGCATGTCCCAATGCCGATTGAAACTGTGGTGGAGTATGATAAAGCAGCTAGTTTATGGTCATTACATGAACAGATTAAACAAATGGAAGTTGCAGTTGAGCAAGCTGCACAATCGAGTTCTAGAAAAAGCAAGTGGCAATTTATGGGAGCAAGAGATGCTGGGGCTAAGGATGAGTTAAGGCAAGTTTATGGTGTGTCTGAAAGAACCGAAGGGGATGGGGCCGCCAATTTGATTCAAAAACTGAGAGCTATTAACTATGCACTTGGTGAACTGGGACAGTGGTGTGCTTACAAGGTACAAAAAATGCTAGCCAGTGTATGTTCATAGTTAGTTGAGTTCTGTTCTTATTAAAATGTCACAATATCAGTCCATTTGTGGGGTGCTGGGTCAATGTGGTTTTTTTTAAATGGGTCAAGTATAAACAATTAGTTAAAAATAAAAATAGTTTTTATTTTATTAAATGGTCTTCTGATGTTTGCTCAAATTGTTACTGAGTTTTTTTAAACTGTTGTTTTAGTAATATAATTTTTGTACCTAGTGGAATTAACTAGAAAATTTTAGAGCTTTATTATTTTCTTGTGTTCCGGATAATTTTTTGTATTAGTCTATCTATCTATCATAAGGTTATAGTTTGAGATAAACTTGGATTAAGGTAAGTAGGAATTTGATTCTACTTAGGATTGGTTTCCAACTTTTTATGCCTATATGTATGGTGTTCAGAAATTAAAAAGTTTGGAAACAGAACTATTGTGGGTTGGCCCAATCCACACAACCCATTTCAACCGATTTTAGTTCTATTTGATCTGTTACTCAACCTGTGCTTATTTTTGGCATCTCATCTACAGTTTTCTTGGTTTTTCAGCTCTTTATCATTGAAATCTGAAGAAATTTGGTACCAGATTATGAAGACAGAATAGTAAAATTTAAGAACAAGAACTTATTGGAAATCCTTCTCCAATTATAGAAAAACTCTTATTACAATCTCCTTATTACATCCCTATTTATAGTTGATTAACCTTATCCATTAAGTTAATCAAGTCTAGTCTAGAATAATCTAGGATAACCAAATCTAGAATCATCTAGGATAGTCAAGTCTAGAATAAAGTAGAAAAGTCATGGAAGAAGCAAAATTGAAAACAATGACGGCTAGCCCACTTGTTATCCGTTCACATGTTCCACCTCCTCAAATCCATTTGAGATATAATTTCACAAAATAAACCTCTAACTATTACTTTATGTCAAGATTGGTCCAACAATCGACATCACCGTTACTTATGAAACTTCTTCCCTGCAGGTTGCACAATCGTTTCTGACAGCCTTACAAAGTGACGAAAGGGGAAACTTCCAGCTTGATATAAAGTTTCAGGAATCATACTTGAGCAAAGTTGTATCTTTATTGCATTGTCAGTTATCTGAAGGAGCAGTTTTACAAACTAATGTGGGTGATGCTGTTGATAAGGGGTGTGAAGCAACATGCAATGATGAGATCGAGGAAGGAGAGCTTCCTGACGTCCAAGGTGAGCATATTCTAACAAAACATTGGTTTTTTTAGTGTTTTGAATCGGTTAAGCGTTGCTAGATGAATCGTGAGCCTATATCAATGTTTCCATTTTGATCATATGTTTTCAAAAATTTGATTACCGTTTCATATTCGAATGAAACCTTCTATTGGTTTCACTTCACAAGTCCCTTACCAACTTAGCCAGATTGGATAATGATTACTAATTGATGTATGTTATATTAACTTTAACATGCACATCAAGATATAATATTTCATAATTATTAGCAGAACTTTATTTCCACATTGTATATGTTGAAGTATTGAAATGTGTGCACTCTTTTTGTATACCGTTTGTATGTGTTGTATTAATTGTTAATAACTGGAAGGCTATAGTGTTCTGAATTCGTTAATGGTTGCTAGACGATTTACGTGTCTATCATGCTTCTATACTTCTAATATGATCAAAAGTTTTTGAAATAAACTTGATTTTCTTTTTCTATGCCAATGGAACCTTCCATTTTCTTTTTCTATCCCAGTTAGACAAGTAGACGTCCTTTATTAATCGTTAATATCCAGAAGCATTAGGAAATTATTGACTCAAGTGTTTATGTCTACATTGACTTAAGTTGACCTTCATTTCGTTTGCTTGTTTTAGCTGTTTCTGGGGGAGAGCATGTGGATGTTGTTATAGGAGCCGCTGTAGCTGAAGGAAAAGTGACCCCGAAGGTCCAGTCCCTGATCCAGATACTTTTAAAGTATCAGCACAATGACGATTTTCGTGCTATCATTTTTGTTGAGCGAGTTGTAGCTGCTCTTGTTCTTCCAAAGGTTTTGTCTTAGTAACTTGCCTTTTTTATTTTATTTTATTGTTTTTTTAATCTTAAAATGAACATGATATTGATTGAATCAAGCATTGCAGGTTTTTGCAGAGCTTCCTTCTTTAAAGTTTATAAATTCGGCAAGTCTGATAGGGCACAATAATAGTCAAGAAATGAGGACTTCCCAAATGCAGGATACTATTTCCAAATTTCGAGACGGTCGTGTATGTATATTGTAGTTAATCATGTGAACTGAGCTAGAGGTGGCAGATTTGACCCATGCGTATATAACAACGGTCAATTTGGGTAATGGTGTCAAATGAGTTAACCTAACGTATTTACCTAAAAAGGCAACACACACACACACACTTTAAAATACAACAAAAAAGTTTCTGCGGGTCGGCCCAACCTGTCCCAATCCAAACTTGTTATCACCCATTATCCAACCTGGTTGTTGTGCCACCTCTAAAGGCAGGGGTTTCGCACTCTGATTTACATTTATGATTGATGATTGATGATTTACAGGTGACACTTTTAGTTGCCACTAGTGTTGCTGAGGAAGGGCTTGATATCCGTCAGTGTAATGTTGTTATACGGTTTGACCTTGCTAAAACTGTATTAGCATACATCCAGTCTCGAGGCCGGGCCCGAAAGCCAGGGTCAGATTATATCTTGATGATTGAGAGGTAATGTGAATCATACATCAACCTATTGCTAATGATCTATACTTGATAAAAACTGGAAAATTATAGTAACATCCTTGTTATTTTATTCAGAGGAAATTTGTCACATGAGGCGTTTTTGAGAAATGCTAGAAACAGTGAAGAAACTTTACGAAAAGAAGCGATTGAAAGAACCGACCTAAGTCATCTTACGGGTACCTCAAAACTGATTTCCATTGAGCCAACTCTTGGTACGGTTTATCAGGTGGAATCAACTGGTGCTGTTGTAAGCTTAAATTCTGCTGTCGGCCTTGTTCATTTCTATTGCTCTCAACTACCTAGTGACAGGTGATACATACATATATATATTTTTTTAAATATACTTGTAAACGTGAGTTGCGAAGGGATTTTAGATTTAACTTGACGGTTTTTGTGGATGGTTTTTTTGTAGATATTCGATACTTCGTCCGGAGTTCATTATGGAGCGTCATGAGAAGACTGGAGGCGGCCCAACTGAATATTCTTGCAGACTCCAACTTCCTTGTAATGCCCCGTTCGAAAGACTTGAGGGTCCTGTCTGCAGTTCAATGCGCATTGCACAACAGGCACGTGTTGTTTTCTTTTAGATGTGAAATAATGGGCGGATCTGTGTAGCAAGGGGTCTAACAGTTTCTGGTCTGGTATGAGTCGAATATGGGTCAATGATTTCAACTGATTTAGGAAGTTGTATTGCATTAACGATACATTTTGACCTGTTTGACTTGTTTCTGTTTTAGCAACTTTTTATTTCATGTACCCGTTAGAGATACAGCATAAACGAGTTGACCCAATTGTAAATTAACGGTTTCAAAACGCTGGATCTATTTTCAGTTATGGCAATTCGTCTCAAATCAACCCAAGAAAGTTTATAAAGTTATTTTTTTTTTACTGTAGGCTGTTTGTTTAGCTGCATGTAAGAAGCTTCATGAAATGGGAGCATTTACTGACATGCTCTTGCCAGACAAGGGAAGTGGGGGAGAAGGTGAAAAAGCTGATGAAAACGATGAAGGAGATCCATTACCAGGAACTGCTAAACATCGGGAATTTTATCCTGAAGGTGTAGCTAAGATCCTTCAGGTATATTCGTTTTTCTTCATTGTTAGATTCTCATGGTGTAATGTAGAAAAGTAGTGTGATTAACTATGTTTGTATGCAAATTGGAATTCTTGATTAAAGCAGAGTTATTTGGTCCACACTTATAGTTTAATGTTTAATGTTTGAATTTCCAATGTCCACACTTGTCATATTGTATTCCTCTAACGTATACTAACAATCTGGTCAGAACTTAATGTTTCAATGAATAATTATATTATTTACCTGTAATAATCCATATGTTGCATTTAGTGTTACTCTGCTATGTGCTTACTTACACTCTTGTTTATATCCACAGGGAGATTGGATTCTCTCTTGCAAAGATGAATTTGATCACTCTAAGTTGTTTCGTTTATATATGTATGCGGTCAAATGTGTTGATGTTGGGTCTTCAAAAGATCCATTTTTGACCCAAGTTTCTGAGTTTGCACTGCTTTTGGGCAATGAACTGGATGCAGAGGTACATTATCGCGCCTTCACCTTTCACATATATAAATAATCTAATAATATACTTATATGATCATTATCTTACCGAAAAACTTCGCTAAAGGTCTTATCGATGTCGACGGAACTGTTTATCGCCAGAACAATGACTACAAAGGCATCTCTTGTCTTTAGGGGTTGTATTCAAGTTACTAAACATCAGGTTAATTGCTTATCTATTACTACATATTTGTTTTTTACAGTTATTAGTAACATTAGTTATTTAGTTTATTTAGTTATTTAGTTATTTGTCTCTGACTCAAAATTTTCTAATGGCAGTTGGATTCATTGAAGAGTTTTCATGTACGATTGATGAGCATTGTACTGGATGTGGATGTAGAGCCATCCACCACTCCGTGGGACCCAGCCAAAGCATATTTGTTTGTACCAATTGGGGTAAAGCAGGTGGACCCCACGAAAGAAATCGATTGGGATTTGGTATTTAATATTATAAAAACACCTGCATGGAAAAACCCGCTTCAAAGAGCTCGACCGGACGTCTACCTTGGAACAAACGAACGGACACTCGGTGGGGACCGCAGGGAATACGGATACGGAAAGTTACGTCACGGCATGACTACCGTGGGTCAAAAATCACACCCTACTTATGGTGTTAGAGGAGCTGTAGCACAGTTTGACGTTGTCAAAGCAACTGGATTAGTACCTGATCGAGAGACTAATGGGAATAAGGACATGATGACACCTGGCAAACTGATGTTGGCTGATTCGTGTGCTGATGCAGAGGATCTGGTCGGAAAGATTGTTACCGCAGCTCATTCCGGGAAGCGGTTTTATGTTGATTCTATACGTTATGAAATGACAGCCGAAAACTCATTTCCCAGGAAAGATGGTTACCTTGGTCCACTTGAGTACACTTCGTATGCTGACTACTACAAGCAAAAGTATGTGTTCTTGCTGACATTAGCAATAATAATAATATATCTTATTTTTTGTTAATTCCTTTTTTTTTCTGTTTGATAAATTAGGTATGGAGTAGATCTTATGTATAAGCAGCAACCCCTGATAAGAGGACGTGGGGTGTCATACTGCAAAAATCTTCTGTCACCTCGGTTTGAACACTCAGAAGGTAATTTTTTAATCACACGTGTTACTCTGAATACTTATTAAATAATAAATCAGCTAAGATTTTTTATTTAATTTTCTTTTTTTTTTTGGTGATGAAGGTGAATCTGAAGAGACACCTGATAAGACGTATTACGTGTTTCTCCCTCCAGAGCTGTGTTTTGTGCATCCACTTGATGGATCGTTAGTTCGTGGTGCGCAGAGATTGCCATCGATAATGCGAAGAGTTGAAAGCATGCTGCTTGCTGTTCAACTTAAGAATGTTATCAAATATACCATTCCTGCATATAAGGTATTATAATACTAGCTTTAAATTTTGTTGTAATGTATGTGTCGGTAGTTATATTCAGTGTTGCAGAACTCGGAATTACTCGGTGAGTACTCACTCAAACTCGGTCAAACTCGGTCAAACTCGGTTAAACTTGGTCAAAAATCGGTCAAAGTTGGTCAAACTTGGCCAAAACATGGGATTACTTGGAAATTTGGTCAAAACTTGGCTAAAATTCAGGATTTCTCGAAATTAGTCAAAATTGGTCAAAACTCGGTCAAAACCAGTCAAAGTGAAACCTGGTCAACATCTGAGTACTCCCCAAGTTGCTATGTACTCCCTAAAAATTCCCGTACGATTACTTCCCGAGTTGCAATTTTTGCAACCATGGTTATATTGATGTTGTAAATCTGTGTACAGATATTGGAAGCTTTGACTGCCGCTTCATGCCAGGAAACTTTTTGCTACGAACGAGCCGAACTGCTTGGAGACGCGTACCTTAAATGGGTCGTTAGTCGTTATCTGTTTCTCAGATACCCACAAAAACACGAAGGGCAGTTAACCAGGATGAGGCAGCAAATGGTTAGCAACTTGGTATTATACCAGTACGCACTTACAAAGGGACTTCAATCTTATATCCAAGCGGACCGATTCGCTCCGTGTCGTTGGGCCGCTCCAGGAGTTCTACCCGTTTTCGACGAGGACATAACAGAAACCGAATTCTTATCCGATCAGGAAAATAAAGAAATTGTAATGGAAGAAATTGATGATTTGGAAGATGGAGAACTCGACGAGGGTGATTCGAGTTCTTACCGGGTTTTATCCAGTAAGACACTGGCGGATGTCGTCGAAGCGTTAATCGGGGTTTATTACGTCGAAGGTGGAAAACAAGCGGCTAACCATTTCATGAAATGGGTCGGGATTGAAGTCGATTTTGATCTCACAGAGATACAAGATTCCACAACACGGCCTAGTAATGTTCCCGATAGTATACTACGGAGTGTTAATTTTGATTCTTTAGAAAGCGCGTTGAATATTAAATTCAGGGATAAGGGTTTGTTGATCGAAGCGATTACTCATGCTTCGAGACCGTCATCTGGCGTTTCTTGTTACCAACGGTTAGAGTTTGTTGGTGATGCGGTGTTGGATCATCTTATTACAAAGCATTTGTTTTTTATGTATACAGATCTTCCGCCTGGACGGTTAACCGATTTGCGAGCTGCTGCTGTTAACAATGAAAATTTTGCACGTGTTGCTGTTAAACATAATCTTCACGTGCACCTCAGACATGGTTCAAGTGCTCTTGAAAAACAGGTGTGTAGTAGTAGATCATTTATCTTCAGTATTGTTATGATTTTTCTCCATGACCTGACTATTAACTTGAAAATTCTCGTGGATATGATTTGAGCAGATACGTGATTTTGTGAAGGAGGTTGAAAAGGAACTGTCGAAGCCCGGGTTCAACTCGTTTGGTCTTGGAGATTGCAAAGCTCCAAAAGTCCTTGGTGACATTATTGAATCTATTGCTGGTGCTATCTTTTTAGATAGTGGGCGGGACACATCGGTTGTATGGACGGTTAGTTTCTTATTTATATATTATGTTATATGTGAAATATTCATTTGAATCCATAATTTTGCTTGAGATCTTACAATCACATGTGATTGTCCCGCATTTTTAATCCTAGCCAAGCACACATGATTGTCCCACGTTTTTAATCTTAGCCATTGATTATATTGATTCAAGGGCTGAGATTTATCCCCTGGTTCTCAAGCAAAATTAAGAATGCAAATTAATATTTCCCTTTGTTATATATTTAGTCATATTAAAAGAGATTTTTTAGACAAAATTACGCCGTTGGTCCCTAAATTTTCTCCAAAATTGCGCGTATGGGACTAAACTCTTGTTTTTTTGACGTGGATGCCCTGGACGTTTGCACATGTTACCCGGTTGGTCTCTCGATCTAACGGGCGTTAGTAGTATCCCGATTAGTAGACACACGTGAGTTGCACGCGAGGGCATTTTCATTCCGGGCATTCATGTCAAAAAGTTGCCTAAAAAGTTGAGTCTCATACGTGCAATTATGACAAAGTTTAGGGACCACCAATGTAATTTTGACTTTGATTTTTTAATCTAACTCTTGTGTTGCATCCAGGTTTTCCAACCACTGTTGCAACCAATGGTGACACCAGAAACGCTACCAATGCATCCAGTGCGAGAGCTACAAGAACGTTGCCAGCAACAGGCTGAAGGATTGGAGTACAAGGCGACAAGAAGTGGGAACTTGGCTACGGTTCAAGTTTTCATTGATGGGGTCGAGATCGGTGTTGCTCAAAATCCACAAAAGAAAATGGCACAAAAGTTGGCTGCTCGCAATGCTCTTGCTGCTCTCAAAGTTGTAGAAACTGAAGCCAAGGAGAAAGAGAAGGAAAAGGAAAACGAGGAGGGGCCGAAAAAGAATGGCAGCCAAACATTCACCCGGCAGACCTTGAACGACATTTGTTTGCGCAGAAATTGGCCTATGCCATTGTATCGGTAAGTAAACCTACCTAACTTAAACTCAACTTTGCACAACTCGCTGCTTGGGGAGTACTCAAATGTTGACTAAGTTTGACCTTTACTGAGTTTTGACCAATTTTCTGAGTAATCCCAAGTTTTGGCTGAGTTTTGACCAAGGGGTTTGACCTAGGTTTGACCAGGTTTGACCAAGTTTGACCAATTTTCTGAGCAAAACCAAGTTTTGGCCGAGTTTTAACCGAGGTTTGACCAAGTTTGACCGGTTTGACCAAATTTGACCAGGTACTCCCAAGTTGAAAAAACTGAGTACTGCCCGAGTACTCGCCGAGTAATTCGGAGTTTTGCAAATTTGCTGTATTATCATGGAATGCGTTATCCATGAATTAATAAATTATGGTGTTTGTAGGTGCGTTAGTGAAGGTGGACCCGCACACGCAAAACGGTTTATTTTTGCTGTAAGAGTAAACACATCTGATAAAGGTTGGACTGACGAATGTGTTGGAGAACCTATGCCAAGTGTAAAGAAAGCTAAAGATTCGGCTGCAGTTTTGCTGTTGGAACTTCTAAATAGGTGGTATGCATGATTCATCCGTTTCAACATTATTTCTATCCTTTTGGAACCGATGCCATTAATTGTTTACGATTTTAGACAATCTTTTCATATTGAGTGTAATCCTGAGCAGACATGCATACATTATATGCGTACATTTTAAGGGGAATTTTGTTATGCTGAACTTGCAATATCATCATGTTTACCAAGTTTGGTGATGATACATATATTTTGCATTGCAGTTTTGAGTCCTTAATCACTCAGACTGCAACCAGAGTACACGGATGTGGTTCCCTTAGGTCTTTATGTAGGACAGACATTCTATTCAGCCAATATGCTTTTTCTCAAGCTTTTATACACAAACTCTAATCAAGTAGAACAAGCTTGAATGATTTTATTGATATTAAATTAACAAATTAAACATCCCAAAATATTAGAATTACCACACCATTGGTCGACTATTCTCCTTCGCAACAACTACACCAAAAGGATAATATTTAACGATATTTGTGTATCATACTGATTTCAACGGTTGGGCGGATTATTATATGATCGATGTACTTGCATGCTCTTGAACCATATTCCAAAGAATACTAACATGCTTGTCTTTTAGTAAGAGTTAGCAACCTCAATCACATAGACCCCTTCGAGCACCGTGTGTATATTGTAACACGACCAGACCCATTAAATGGCTCCAACAGCTGCTTGTTTAAGTGATTTAGAATTTTGTCTCTAATGCTATTTGGAGATCCTACAACATACCATAACAAATTTTCTTGGAACAGTTCAAATTTGTAACGCCCGTTCTATCGGACTCTATTTTCTAGATTCTATTTTATAGCAAAAGCTTTACATATTACCTTTTTTATACATATCATCTCCATGAATGTTACATTCTTTATATAAAAATGTACATATCTGTAACGCCCCTAACTTACAAAGCTTAATAAATGATATAATAAGGAACTAAGAGACAAAAGGGCGTTAACCTTAATTAAAGTCAAACCATAGTCAAGGTCTAAATTAACCAATATTTACATAAAGTGTTAATAACGTATATATAAAGTACTAAATCTTGGAACAATGATCTCTAAGGTAAATGTGCTAAGTCCACTTCAACTCTACACACTTCCCTTGATCCCAACTCCCCTTGAGTACCTGTCGTATAAGAAAGAAAAACGGAATACGACTGAGCCAAAGTCCGGTGAGCGGATATAACAAAGAACGGAGTATAGTATGACATACAAAGACCAATTTTAACAAAAGCTTAATTTCAAAAATACTCATTTCAAAAGCAAAGTTCAAATTGGTAAAATAGACTTATTTCAAAAGTCATGTGGAATTAGGGACACTCGACACGAATCACCCTACCACTCGTCACACACACACGTTCTTTACCGGGCTGTTTTGGGACATTTTCAGATTGTTTATGCGACACTTACGGGCTGTTTTTGTGACAGTTTCAGGGATAATTTTGGTGGGTTTTCGAGACACGGTTTGACATAAACTTCAAAGACTAACATATTATGTTTTCCTCAATTAACAAACATCCAAAATCGTTAGCACGTCATAAATGAGGAAAATCATAACACATTCCAATGACTAATAACCAAATAACTTTTTAAACAAGTATGTCATACAATAATACTTGTAGATGATTCAAATAAGTTTTTGAGAGAAAAGAATTTATCGAACACAATATATATATACTAACAACTATAACGAATTTTCAAATAAGCATGTCATACCAATAATTTTTATACACAATTCGAAACAATGTTTTGAGAGAAAAGACTTACCGAAGTGATCCTAGAACTATCTAAAATATCCGTACCTTATTCGAATAACGAAACTCCAAAGACGAATGAATCACCAAACGGATACGATCATCGAACCGTATCTAACAAATACACAAGTGTGATCACAAAACACATTTAAGAAGGGAGTATGTAATGTTCTTCTTTATTTATATTTATAATATTATAATATAATTTTTATGTGATTATTCTTATTATTACAAAATTATAAGTTTAATTAAAAACACAATTAATTTGTTCTCATTTAACCACAAAAAGTATGAAATGTTGGCACAAGATTTACATGATTTTTATGTAGTTTGTTACAATTTTAAATCTACAAAATGTTAATATACTCTTAAAGTTCATAACAAAAGATAGAAGTTTTTACCTTAATACTTGAATGTTAATAGAACCTTGCTTGTTGTTTTTCAGAAAAGCATCAAACACATAGAAATTTGGAGAGTAAAATGAGTAGTATTTTTGTAGGCTAGAGAAATATGGTATGATAACTTAAAAACTCACGTATTATTTTCTTGTAATTGTGATTCGAGTAGTTGTGAAAATGTCATGTATTAAGAGATCATTATTTAGGACATCAATGAAAGTTAATTTTGCAAGTTAATGAGTTAGTAATCCAAAGGTCTCCTTTTATGAGTCTAGTAATGTATTAAATCAATGATGAAAGTTCTAGAGTTTACAAAAAGATGTAGAAGACTTAAAAATTTAGAAGTCATGTGACAAACTAATAAATTTATTACTTATGTTAACTTTACTATATAATAATTTAGGACAAATAACATATAAGTTTATGATAGTAAATTAATTAAAGAGTACATAAGTTAAGAATTCATTAAACATGTGACATCATAATTATTATTTAACTTATGCTTACCTTATTGTTAAAAGAATTCTTAGGATAAAATATCAATAAATACGGGTTGTGAACGTAAACACATATAAGTTTAGATAGACTAATTAACCTATGTGTATGCATATTTTCATATGTATGTATGTATGTATGTATGTATGTATGTATGTATGTATGTATGTATGTATATATATATATATATATATATATATATATATATATATATATATATATATATATATATATATATATATATATAGTTGAGGGATCAAATGAGAACTTTTTTGTGTGAGAACCCTGAGAACTCAAAAATACACTGAAATTCGAGCAAAAATGGGAAATTCGAGCAAAAAACTCCATATTCGAGCAGAAAATAGGACACGGACGAGCAAAAAACCTGATAGTCGAGCATAAATAGAGAAAGTCGAACAAAAAAAAGGACGAACAAAAATTTGATATTCGAACAAAAAATGTGTTCTACATTTTTGAAATTCGAACGCAAAAATGTAGAACATATAGGTAGTCGAACAAAAGTTTTGATATTCGAGCAAAAAATGGTTCTACATTTTTTTTCGAAATTTTTTTTATTTTTTTATTTTTTGCTCGACTATGAAATTTTTGTTCGTCTGTGTTTTGTATTTTTGCTCGAATTCCTCTTTTTTTGCTCGAATTTAAGTGTATTTAGGTGTTTTTTGGAGTTCCTAGAATTCTCACACTAAAAAAGTTCTCACTGGATCCTCTCCCTATATATATATATATATATATATATATATATATATATATATATATATATATATATATATATATATATATATATATATATATATATACTAAATTATTATTTTGTTATGATCATTCTTATATGTACTATAATAATACATGTGTATTAGATTTATTAACACTTTTTGTTATGAGTCATGATAATAGCTTCATTAGATTATAAATAATAATACGATATTTACTTATTTTGTGCCATTATGATGATTCATATCTACTCGATATTTTACTTTTTTTTTATATGAGAATGATATTTAGATTTTATTACACATAAGTCCCATTAATATCTATTTTATTGCAAAACAACACAAGAAAGAATATTTGACGGACTTTGTTCGATGTCAAATTCCTAAGCAAACATTAATATTTCCATGTTATTTTTATCTTTCTATATATGTTAATACAAATTATTAGACATGTATTATGTAATTTGCATTCAACTAGAATACAATATCGTGTTTAAACATATATTTTCTTGTAAGCAATCTAACAAATATAACACTCTTTTAACGTGAGCATAAAAAACATGATCCTTATAATACTTATATATGTTTTATGAAGGAAGCTCATGAAACAGTAAATTACTTAGAAAGTAACTAGACACATAATGAAACCAAATATCGATTATTCGAGAACGAAGAATTCAGAGGGCATGCGATTTAAAATGGATGAAACGGAGAATAATACATGAGGGTGAATTAAGAGAGTATGAAAGAGTAAGATAGTGATAACGTATCCTAAATCTTAATATACCCCAAACTCACAGGTCAACCTTAATAAAACTTCAATTTCGAACCTAAGCTATGATACCATTCTTAACGCCCTAGCTTACAAAACTTTAATAAATCATATAAAAAGGAACTTAAAAAGACTAAAGGGCGTTAACCTTAATCAAAGTCAAACCATAGTCAACATATAAATTAACCAATATTTACATAAAGTATTAATAATCTATATATAAAGTACTAAATCTTGGAACAATGATCTCTAAGGTAAAGGTGCTAAGTCCACTTCAACTCTACACTCTTCCCTCGATCCCAACTTCCCTTGAGTACCTGTTGTATAAGAAAGAAAAACAGAACACGAATGAGCCAAAATCCAGTGGTGTATATAACAAAGAACGGAGTATAGTATGACATGCAAAGACCAATTTTAACAAAAACTTAATTTGAAAAGTAGACTCATTTCAAAAGCGAAGTTCAAATTGTTAAAATAGACTTATTTCAGAATGACCTAATTTTCAAAACAACTTGTTAAAAAGCAATGTACAAAATACATATAGATCCACAATACCGAATATGTCAATATACTAAAGTATAGTACAAAACACCACTTTCATAAAATAAAGCACTAAGAGTCAAAACAAATATCTCACAAAGTATCAAAATGAAATCATAGAGTAGCTACTCCACTAATCATTCATATCAGTGACGTTTTGTATGACACTACGATAAACGTCCACCGTTAAAACAAAATAGCTAGGATCGATCCATACACCTCCTATCAAAATAATAACAAATACAAAGAGCTCGTACCACTACCGGGTAATCAAAAGGAGATGCCGTAGAAATAACAAAATACACCGCTATTGTCGATGCCACATTATCGGTGTCACAATAATGCGTTCATGGGACCTCCATGAATATGTTACTCTTAGGCACATTTTAAGAAACCGTATTAACCGACATAGGATTACAAATATCAAAATATAGTTTTTTTTACATATAATTAAAGGACTTTACAGAATTAATAAAATGATCTTAAATAATTTACGCTTGAACAATACCAAATTTGTTATATAAAATGGTATATCGTATTATTATTAAATCACGTGTCAACCCAACCATTCGGTCTAACTTTTGTCACGAGTCATGTTACATAATATTTGAGCCCTTTACGAATTAACAACTTAAACGGGACTTAACGGGACATGTAAAGCCACGTGGAATTAGGGACACTCGGTACGAATCACCCTACCACTCGCCACACACACGTTTTCTTTACCGGGCTGTTTTGGGACATTTTCAGACTGTTTACGTGTGATGACCCGAAAATTTGTGACTTATTTAAACCAATTCTCTATACGATTTATTATTTTAACACGTTAAACAAAGTCTGTTAGATTGAGTCTCAAAATTTTAGAACTGTTACATATATACAATTACCTTTGACTACTCTCGACGATTCATGAACAATTATATGTATGTATATATATATGTACAAGTAAAAACGACTTTCCTACAGTAAAAATTACTTTGCTACAGTAAAACACAATTTGCTACAGTAAAACACTATTTGCTACAGTGAAACCGTATTTTGCTACAGTGCTACAGTGAAAACGTATTTTGCTACAGTGATTTGCTACAGTAAACACTATTTGCTACAGTAAACACTATTTGCTACAGTAAACACTATTGCTACAGTAAACACTATTTTCTACAGTAAACACTATTTGATGTCGGCGAACTAGCAAACAAAAACAGAAAAGGCGGCCATGCGATCGCATGGCAAAAACACTGAAAACTCATGCGATCGCATGAGCTACAGTAAATCGAAAAGTACTATAAAAGGTCAGTTTTGCTCGACGAAATATTTCATAAAAATATATGTACGTAAATTTTATAATTATAATTATAATTATAATTTTAATTTTAAGTTTAATAATAATAAAGAATATTCGAGGGTATTTTTAATTCGGGTTTCAAACCGTTTTAAAATAAGGAAATATTGGGTATTGTTCGGGGTATTGTTCTTGAATCCAAGGCCAACCATACAGTCGTCTACCATCGTTACGTCTACGCAATTTGCCTACAATATTGAGTCTCAATATTGAACTGTGAGTTATAGTCTCCCTTTTTAAATGCTTTAAATATTTTTGGGCTGAGAATACATGCAATTTATTTTAAACGCAATAAGACACAAGTACATACAAAATTCTACACTGAGTTAAACCGAAAATCCCTTAGCTTTGGTAACTAGTAGCTGCCAGTACATAGGATATGGACTGGTGGGCGCGAATAATTATATATGGATCCATAGGGCTTGACATCCCCGTCCGAGCTAGAGCGCTAGCCTTTTAACGGACGTATGTTATTTGAGTTTAAGACACGTTGGTTTGCGTGTATTAAAACGAATGGGGTAATTATCACTATAGCGTTAAGTTTAGTTACCAGGGTGCTCTGTTACGTAGAATCTATTGATAAACTTTTGATGAAATCTTGTGGTCTATCTTTATATATGTTTATGACTCGAGCAATTAAACCTATAACTCACCAACATTCGTGTTGACTTTTTAGCATGTTTTATTCTCAGGTCCTTAGAATGCTTCCGCTGTGATGTGCTTGTTGCCTGCATGGAGTCTCTCATGCTTTGTACAAAGTTTGTTGCATTCAAAATAAAACTGCGTTGTGTAATAAATAACTGGACTGTGATGTCAACCTGTAAATTAAAGACTTATGTATTTCGGGGTTTTGCTTATACCTAAGCACTCGCCCACATGTTTATAACTTTCTATGTTTAGAAAGTCACTTATTTTAATGAATGCAATATTTTATCAAAACGTATCATATAGAGGTCAAAACCTCACTGTGGAATCAATGATTAACGTGCCGCGTCAATAGCGATTTTGACGGGTCGTTACAGTTGGTATCCGAGCTTGAGGTCATAGGGAACCAGAAATTATATTATTGTGTTTAACTGGTAATTGTTAGGATGCATTAGTGAGTCTGGACTATGACCATATCTGTTTTTCCTGATTTTTGCTTATTATTTGGTCAAAAACATTATATGTGATATATTTATATGCTAACGTAATTGTTGTTTCAATTATGTGATAGATGACTTCTTCTAATCCTATCATTTTGTACGACTCGGAATCGGACACTGAATCTATTCTATCCACAACTGAAAAGGGCATTCAAATACCTATTAAAGAAGAAATTGTGTTAGCCGGGGAATCTCAACTCCCGGTAAACCCAGAGGAGGTTCCAGCTCCACCCAGCTTTAGTTTTCCGGAGCCACAGTATCGTTGGCATGGACCCATGATCCCTGGAGTAAAAGAGGATCGTCCATTTTTAAACAAATATGGACATTGGTCCAGATATACCGCCGACGGGCGGGTTGTGCCGATTACGCCTGGCAGATTTCGGTTCATGACCACCGGTACATATTCTTGCAGTTCGTCGTCATATTCTCCTACACATGACTCAGACAGTTCGTCATCAGACGAGATCAGTAAGGAGGAGGATTTCGCTAATGAAATAAAAGAGATCACTAAGGAGAAATTCCAACTTGCTATAGATAATAAAAACAAGCACAATAATAAAATGTCCTTAATTATTAAAAAAGAACAGGACCATTCGATCCGTAACCACCCTTATTGTATTAAACCCACTGAGGTAACGGGTACCTCAAAACCCCAACTAAAAATAAAATACACTGCCAGAATGTCTGTCGGACCATGTGCACACAAACAATTGGCAGAGAGAACCAAATGGGAAGAAGTTTCTGATAGTTCTGAATGAACGACCTCGCAATCATAAATCTTTCATGCGCTATTTTATTGCTTATGTGTGCTACTCTATCTTGTTATGTAAAATAAGCATATGTAAAATATCAGTATTGTATGGTATTGTATTATTTTGGTTTATTAATAATAAATGCATGGAATGATTATTTGTATTATTACTACTTCTTATTATTATTATTACATAATAATGTAGTAACTCGCTATAATTTTTTATAGTGGAATATTATTAGGATTTTAGTAGTTAATTCCTTGTACTAGCTATTATGTATGAACTTAACGGGTAGGTAATACCCTAGAAATAATTATAAAATGCTAATAAGAAGAAAAGGCTTTTATAATAATTGGTTCATATTATTAATATGCTACGATTAACTATTGACAACTCATTTTACCTATAATATTCTATATGATTAAATTATATCTGTTGTGTTTATTGAAGAAACATGTCTCAAATGTCGGATGCTGAGTTTGAGCAACTAGTCGAGAAACGTGTGAATGAAAGAATTGCTGCAACCGAAGCAGCAAAAGCAACAGCCGAAGCAGCAGCCAAAGCAGCAGCCGTAAACACAAACTCACGAAACGGATGCTCATACAAAACTTTTCAAGGATGCAAACCACAGACGTTTAGTGGAACCGAGGGACCAGTCGGTCTAACCCGATGGTTTGAAAAGATGGAGTCCGTTTTCAAAATCAGTAATTGTGCGAACGGAGACAAGTCAAAGTATGCTTCGTGCACGTTGCAAGATGGTGCACTTACTTGGTGGAACAATTATGCTAAAGCAGAAGGAATAGATACGGCATATGATATCTCTTGGGAAGAACTGAAAAAGATGCTAATCGAGGAGTACTGTCCTCGAAACGAGATCAGAAAAATGGAATCTGAGTTACGTAATCTGAAGGTTATCGGCGCGAATCTCAATAACTATGAAAAGCGTTTCATGGAACTAGCCTTGTTGTGTTCCGAATTGGTGCCAAACGAGAAACGAAAGATAGAAATGTATATTGACGGTTTATCGATCAATATCAAAGGAAATGTTACATCGTCCAAACCGAATACGATGCAGGAAGCCATGACAATGGCACACCAACTCATGGACCAGATCACAGAGAGTTCGATTAAGGCACCAATTACCAAAGTCAAGACAACTGAAGGAAAGAGGAAATGGGAAGACTATAAGGGCAAAAGTACTCACCTGAAGAAACAAGAAACTTTTAAAGGTAAACAAGATGGGGCAACTGCAAGTCCAAACTATAAGGGACCCCATCCGTTCTGCAAAAGATGTTATACACATCATGCAGGTTATTGTCAAGTGGTCTGTGATAAGTGCAACAAGAAAGGACATGTGGCGAAAGATTGTTATGCCACCGTTTCTGAAGTAAAGACAAAACTGACCGATGTCAAGAAATGTTTTGGATGCGGGAAGTCTGGCCACTTTATAAATCAATGCCCTGATAAGGAGAAGAACAAAGAACCCGCACGTGGGAGGGCATTTAATGTTAGTGCCAGTAAAGCACGTGAGGATCCTAATCTTGTCACGGGTACGTTTACCGTTAATAATCAACTAGCTTCTATTATGTTTGATACGGGTGCTGATAGAAGTTATATGTGTAAAGACTTTAGTTTTAAACTAAAATGTGCATCATTACCTCTAGACGATAAATATACTATTGAATTAGCTAATGGTAAACTGATAAAAGCCGATAAAATTTGCCATGGTTGCGAAATGAATCTCGCTGGTGAAACCTTCAAAATCGATTTGATACCCGTAGAATTAGGAAGTTTTGACGTAATCGTTGGCATGGACTGGATGTCCAAAACAAGAGCGGAAGTTGTTTGCGCTGAGAAAGCAATTCGCATCCCTCGTAAGGATGAAACGTCATTAATGATTTATGGGGAGAAGAGCAACTCAAAGCTGAACTTTATCAGCTGTATGAAGGCCCAGAAACTTATAAGAAAAGGTTGTTATGCTATTTTGGCACATGTAAAGAAGATCGATACTGAAGAAAGAAACATTAATGACATGCCGGTTGTAAGAGAATATCCCGGAGTATTTCCAGAAGAATTACCGGGGCTACCTCCACACAGATGTGTAGAATTCCAGATTGATCTCATACCAGGAGCTGCACCTGTAGCCCGATCTCCATATAGACTTGCACCTTCAGAAATGCAAGAATTACAAGACCAGTTGCAAGAATTATCGGACCGTGGATTTATTCGTCCTAGTTTTTCACCTTGGGGTGCTCCTATTCTGTTCGTCAAGAAGAAGGATGGATCTATGAGAATGTGCATAGATTACCGAGAATTAAACAAATTAACGATCAAGAATCGGTACCCATTACCGAGGATTGATGATTTGTTTGATCAATTGCAAGGATCAAGTGTTTATTCTAAGATTGATCTACGCTCCGGATATCATCAGCTGAGAGTGAAGGAAGAAGATGTTCCTAAAACCGCGTTCAGAACCCGTTACGGTCACTATGAGTTTCTAGTCATGCCTTTTGGATTAACTAATGCTCCAGCAGTATTCATGGATCTAATGAATCGCATCTGTAGACCGTATTTAGACAAATTTGTCATTGTTTTTATCGACGACATATTGATTTACTCGAAGAACAAGGAAGAACATGAGCAACACTTAAGACTGGTACTGGAGATACTCAAGAAAGAAGAATTGTACGCAAAATTTTCGAAGTGTGATTTCTGGTTACAAGAAGTACAATTTTTGGGCCATGTTGTCAGTAAACATGGAATTAAAGTTGACCCCGCCAAGATCGAAGCCATTAGTAAATGGGAAACCCCGAAGACTCCAACACAAATTCGCCAATTCTTAGGTCTTGCTGGTTACTACCGAAGATTCATTCAAGATTTCTCTAGAATCGCCAAACCCTTAACTACATTGACTCAAAAGGGAAACAAGTATGATTGGTCCACAGAACAGGAATCCTCATTCCAGTTATTAAAGAAGAAGTTAACGTCTGCACCCATTTTGTCATTACCGGAAGGAAATGATGATTTCGTGATCTATTGTGATGCTTCACGCCAAGGTTTAGGATGTGTATTAATGCAACGCACAAAAGTCATCGCATATGCCTCACGACAACTAAAAATTCATGAAAAGAACTATACGACGCACGATTTAGAACTTGGAGCAGTAGTTTTTGCACTCAAAATATGGAGACACTATCTATATGGCACCAAGTGTACAGTGTACACCGACCATAAAAGTCTTCAGCATATTTTTGATCAAAAACAACTCAATATGAGGCAACGTCGCTGGGTAGAGTTATTAAACGATTACGATTGTGAAATCCGTTACCACCCCGGAAAGGCTAATGTTGTAGCTGATGCCCTAAGTCGAAAAGAAAGAGTAAAACCTCTTAGAGTCCGAGCTTTGAATATTACAATTCGTACCGATCTCACAAAGCAAATTCAAGCAACACAGTTAGAAGCTTTAAAAGAAGAAAATGAAAAAGGCGAAATGAGCAGAGGGTTAGAAAAACAGCTTGAGGTAAAAGCCGATGGAACCCTGTATTTTGCTGGTAGGATATGGGTACCAAAATATGGTAACCTAAGGCAACTAGTACTAGATGAAGCACACAAAACGAGGTACTCAATTCACCCAGGAAATGGGAAAATGTACCACGATCTCAAGAAGTTCTATTGGTGGCCTAATATGAAGACAGAAATTGCTACTTATGTAAGCAAATGTTTGACGTGTGCAAAGGTCAAAGCTGAGCACCAAAAGCCGTCAGGATTACTGCAACAACCAGAAATTCCGCAGTGGAAATGGGAAAGAATAACTATGGATTTCATTACGAAATTGCCAAGGACTGCAAGTAGTCATGATACTATTTGGGTGATAGTTGATCGTCTAACTAAATCAGCTCACTTTCTACCAATAAAGGAGACAGACAGTATGGAGAAATTAGCACGCCTATATTTGAAGGAAGTAGTTTCCAGGCATGGTGTACCCATCTCTATCATATCTGATCGCGACACCCGATTCACATCACGTTTCTGGCAGTCATTACAAAAAGCATTGGGAACTCGATTAGATATGAGCACCGCTTATCACCCACAGACAGATGGTCAAAGTGAAAGAACAATACAAACATTGGAAGACATGTTACGGGCATGCGTGATTGACTTTGGAACCAGTTGGGATCGACACTTACCGTTGGCAGAATTTTCATACAATAACAGCTATCATACGAGCATCAACGCAGCGCCATTTGAAGCACTTTACGGTAGAAAGTGCAGATCTCCTATCTGTTGGAGTGAAGTAGGAGAAAGACAACTTACTGGACCAGAAATTATTCATGAAACCACCGAAAAGATCATTCAAATACAACAGCGATTGAAAACGGCCATGAGTCGCCAAAAGAGTTATGCTGATGTAAGAAGAAAACCGCTAGAATTTCAAGTGGGCGACAAAGTCATGTTGAAAGTGTCACCCTGGAAAGGCGTTGTACGATTCGGTAAACGAGGAAAGCTAAGTCCTAGATACGTAGGACCCTTTGAAATCACCGAAAGAATTGGAGCAGTTGCTTATCGATTAAAGCTACCGCAAGAACTTAGTAGTGTTCACGACACATTTCACGTGTCAAATTTGAAGAAATGTTTAGCTGAAGAGGATGTCGTAATTCCTCTTGACGAAATACGAATTAATGATAAACTCCATTTTGTCGAAGAACCTGTTGAAATCATGGACCGTGAGGTCAAACAATTAAAACAAAGCAAAATACCGATAGTTAGAGTTCGTTGGAACGCAAGACGAGGACCCGAGTTTACTTGGGAACGTGAAGATCAAATGAAGCAAAAGTATCCACATTTGTTCACTGATATCGCTCATGAAACAGGTACTACTCAAAATTTCGGGACGAAATTTTCTTTAACGGTGAGGTACTGTGATGACCCGAAAATTTGTGACTTATTTAAACCAATTCTCTATACGATTTATTATTTTAACACGTTAAACAAAGTCTGTTAGATTGAGTCTCAAAATTTTAGAATTGTTACATATATACAATTACCTTTGACTACTCTCGACGATTCATGAACAATTATATGTATGTATATATATATGTACAAGTAAAAACGACTTTCCTACAGTAAAAATTACTTTGCTACAGTAAAACACAATTTGCTACAGTAAAACACTATTTGCTACAGTGAAACCGTATTTTGCTACAGTTCTACAGTGAAAACGAGTTTGCTACAGTGATTTGCTACAGTAACACTATTTGCTACAGTAACACTATTTGCTACAGTAAACACTATTTGCTACAGTAAACACTATTTGCTACAGTAACACTATTTGATGTCGACGAACTAGCAAACAAAAACAGAAAAGGCGGCCATGCGATCGCATGGCAAAAACACTGAAAACTCATGCGATCGCATGAGCTACAGTAAATCGAAAAGTACTATAAAAGGTCAGTTTTGCTCGACGAAATATTTCATAAAAATATATGTACGTAAATTTTATAATTATAATTATAATTATAATGTTAATTTTAAGTTTAATAATAATAAAGAATATTCGAGGGTATTTTTAATTCGGGTTTCAAACCGTTTTAAAATAAGGAAATATTGGGTATTGTTCGGGGTATTGTTCTTGAATCCAAGGCCAACCATACAGTCGTCTACCATCGTTACGTCTACGCAATTTGCCTACAATATTGAGTCTCAATATTGAACTGTGAGTTATAGTCTCCCTTTTTAAATGCTTTAAATATTTTTGGGCTGAGAATACATGCAATTTATTTTAAACGCAATAAGACACAAGTACATACAAAATTCTACACTGAGTTAAACCGAAAATCCCTTAGCTTTGGTAACTAGTAGCTGCCAGTACATAGGATATGGACTGGTGGGCGCGAATAATTATATATGGATCCATAGGGCTTGACATCCCCGTCCGAGCTAGAGCGCTAGCCTTTTAACGGACGTATGTTATTTGAGTTTAAGACACGTTGGTTTGCGTGTATTAAAACGAATGGGGTAATTATCACTATAGCGTTAAGTTTAGTTACCAGGGTGCTCTGTTACGTAGAATCTATTGATAAACTTTTGATGAAATCTTGTGGTCTATCTTTATATATGTTTATGACTCGAGCAATTAAACCTATAACTCACCAACATTCGTGTTGACTTTTTAGCATGTTTTATTCTCAGGTCCTTAGAATGCTTCCGCTGTGATGTGCTTGTTGCCTGCATGGAGTCTCTCATGCTTTGTACAAAGTTTATTGCATTCAAAATAAAACTGCGTTGTGTAATAAATAATTGGACTGTGATGTCAACCTGTAAATTAAAGACTTATGTATTTCGGGGTTTTGCTTATACCTAAGCACTCGCCCACATGTTTATAACTTTCTATGTTTAGAAAGTCACTTATTTTAATGAATGCAATATTTTATCAAAACGTATCATATAGAGGTCAAAACCTCACTGTGGAATCAATGATTAACGTGCCGCGTCAATAGCGATTTTGACGGGTCGTTACATTACGCGACACTTACGAGCTGTTTTTGTGACACTTTCAGGGCTGATTTTGGTGGGTTTTCGAGACACGGTTTGACATAAACTGTAACAACCTCACATTGGGCCTAGTGGTAATTGTCCTAACTGCCCTTGTGTGTTATTATATGTCATTTTAATAATTATATGTTTATAATTATGTAATTATATAGTTGAGACCAGTTCGTGACAAGGGTCATAAAACAGGTTTGTTTATTTAAATTGGACCTCGTTTGGACCACTTAATGAGGTGTTTCGTATTTCAGATAACTGGTAAATACCCGTGTGAAACACGAAATAGGATTCTTCAAGGCGAAGAAACACTTGTTGGGTTAAAACCCTTGTTCTTCCCTTATTTCTTTTTTTTTGGAAACTTTTAACACTTACACAAACACTCTTAAATCCTCACAAACCCTAATCCCTAATCTTGTTCTTGATCTCGTTTTTAAGCTAGAGATCATTCCTTGTGATTTCAGTAACATCATAAGGTATTTAACAAGCGATTTCATGTTCTAATTCGAGTTAAAGTCAGTGATTTTATTAGTTTTTATGTCAAAGTGGGTTTTGAATCAAAACTTGCATTTGAAGTGTTGTTTATGTCAAATTGATGTTAGTAAACATTTTTATATGAGTTATATATGTTTTCTAAGTGATTTGTAGTGTCATAATAGTGCAAAATTGAGATTTGGGGCTCAAAATCACGAAAACAGCTACCTGGTGCTGATGAACAGCTCCCGTACGGTTGCAGGATGCATCCGTACGATTACGGGGTGTATCCAGGCCATTTTGGGTGCAACCAGGCGGTTGCAGGTGCTCCCGCGCGGTTGCAGGTGCTCCCGCGCGGTTGCAGTATGTCAGCTTTTTGAAAAACTTGTTTTGGCCGTAACTTTCAAACCGTAACTCCGTTTTTGATGAATAAACATACCGTTGAAAACGTAATGAGGTCTACTTTCCAATGGTGAAGTTTTAAAATACTAAGTCAAACTTTAATTTGGGTCAAAATGATGGGATAACGTGTATGCCTCGTTTTACACGCGTAGGATAGTTGCAATTGAATGGGAAACCATGTAAACTTGTCAAATATGGATATATTAGGCTATATGATGTTGTTTAGAGTATGAATTGATGATATTATTGATTATATATGTGCTAAATTGAGATATGATATTCTCAGGTAATAAGGGAACGGAGAAGGCTCAGTAATATAAGACTTCTGAGTTCTTGCTGTTTATTAGATGAGTGAGACTATCAGATACTGTTATATATATGTAGTAGCAGGTTATGCTACTGTTATATACATGCAATTTTGACAAAGTTTAGGGACCAAAGGTGTAATTTTTTTTTTTAAATTTTTTAGTCTAAATCTGCTGCTGCATCCAGGTTTTCCAACCACTGTTGCAACCAATGGTGACGCCAGAAACGCTACCAATGCATCCAGTGCGTGAGCTACAAGAACGTTGCCAGCAACAGGATGAAGGATTGGAGTACAAGGCGACAAGAAACGGTAACTTGGCGACGGTTCAAGTTTTCATTGATGGGGTCGAGATCGGTGTTGCTCAAAATCCACAAAAGAAAATGGCACAAAAGTTGGCTGCTCGCAATGCTCTTGCTGCTCTCAAAGTTGTTGAAACCGAAGCCAAGGAGAAAGAGAAGGAAAAGGAAAACGAGGAGGGACCGAAAAAGAATGGCAGCCAAACATTCACCCGGCAGACCTTGAATGACATTTGTTTGCGCAGAAATTGGCCAATGCCCTTGTACCGGTAACTAAGCCTACCTAACTTAAACTCAACTTTGCAAAACTTGTTACTCGGGAGTACTCAGATGTTGACTAAGTTTGACCTTGACCGATTCTGACTGAGTTTTGACCAATTTCCCGAGTAATCCCAAGTTTTGGCTGAGTTTTGACCAAGGGGTTTGACCGAGGTTTTACCAAGTTTGACTGATTTGACTAAGTTTGACCGAGTTTAGACCGAGGTTTGACCAATTTTCTGAGTAGAACCAAGTTTTGGCTGAGTTTTAACCGAGGTTTGACCAGGTTTGACCGAGTTTAGACCGAGGTTTGACCAATTTTCTGAGTAAAACTAAGTTTTGGCCTAGTTTTAACGGAGGTTTGACCAGGTTTGACCTGTTTGACCAAATTTGACCAAGTACTCCCCAAGAAAACTGAGTACTGCCCGAGTACTCGCCGAGTAATTCGTAGTTTTGCAAAATTGCTGTATTATCATGGAATACGTTATCCATAAATTAATTAATTCTGACCGTGTTTGTAGGTGCGTTAGTGAAGGTGGACCCGCACACGCCAAACGGTTTATTTTTGCTGTAAGAGTGAACACTTCTGATAAAGGTTGGACTGACGAATGTGTTGGAGAGCCTATGCCAAGTGTAAAGAAAGCTAAAGATTCGGCTGCAGTTCTGCTGTTGGAGCTTTTAAATAGGTGGTATGCATGATCTATCCGTCTCAACATTATTTCTATCCTTTTCGAACCTCTCCCATTAATTGTTTTACGATTTCCGACAATCTTTTCGTATTCATATATGCCATTTATGTAAACCGTAATGAGTGTAATCCTGAGCAGATATATGCATACATTATATGCGTACATTTCAAGGGAATTTTTGCTATGCTGAACTTGCTATATCATCATGTTGACTAAAGCTATTTACATATGTTTTGCAGTGCGGTTTTGAGTCCTTAATCACTCAAAGTAAACAGATATGGTTCCTTGATGAGTCTTTTTGTAAGATAAACATCCTATTTAAGCTTTTATACACAAACTCTAATCAAGTAGAACAAACTTGAATGATTTTATTTTATTAAAATTAAATTAAAATAACAAATTAAACAAGCCAAAATATTAGAATTACCACACCATTGGTGGACTATTCTCCGTCGCAACTACACCAAAAGGAGCATATTTAATGATATTTATGCATCATACTGATTTCAACGGTTGGGTGGATTATAAGATCGATGTACTCCCATGCTCTTGAACCATACCCCATAGCATACTCTTGGGGCGTATACATGCACTTTTTGCATAAGCAGCATCCATATGAACCCATATACTGAATCATTTTGCAACCCTCGCACAATTCCTCCCATGATGTGTGGTGCGCGATGCATGGTTAGAAAGCATTTTTTGCAATTACAATTTTTTAAGGGCACATTGTTAAACATTTTTGAAAATGGGGCATTTTGACCAATTTCCAAAGATATATAACGTTCCCACATTATCTTGATTTAACAAAAAATATACAGTTAAGCGAGAGGATCCAGATGAAAGCTCTATCTTTTGGTGAAAGAGAATAGTAAAACCAAAATCATGCGAGATTTTGGACTACATACAAGCCGGTGCAACATATAACAAGGATACACAGCTTCTATCATGCAGAGATACAAGTTAGCATAAGATTAACGTTGAGAATTTGATGTGAAAAAATAAATTTCAAATCAAATCTATTGATACCATCAATCAACACTTTTGCTGAAAAAAACTCATAACAGGAATGTAACTATAAGAAAGATAAATACATATCTAGTATCGAATTAATAGACCTGAAACATAAGAGTTGTGCTATTTAACTTCTGAGTTTTCTTCATTCACATCTTTACTGAAAGCCAATTCAGCAACCAACGCAATATGATCACTTCCCCATTTCTGGTTTTAAAAAATGGACAATATTAGCATTGTTTTAACCACAACGTATCAAACAAGTGAAAGCTTAAAGTATACTATTATTAGAATTATATAAAACATTTTCATATACTGTGAAACTTTTTAAGGATTCAAGAAGTGACACTCATGATGTGATCAGAATCATTGGCGAATGAAGCACACAAACTTGAAGCAAAAGTGATTTATTTTAATATTTATTAAAAAAAACAAAGAATCAGTAATCGTTTGTTATTTTTGTATTCCAATACCTTTGTAGGAAAACCAGGAGTCCACTGCATTGCTTGTTTTGGTATAGGAGCAAGAACCCTAGCAGTTTGAAGACCTTTTGACCGCCTGCGTGTAAACAAATACGTCATCCATCATTAATCTAACCTCCATATTTGTTGTCTAACTATTTTTTTCTTTAAAAAAAAGAAAAAAACAAAAGAGAAAGAGATGATGACTCACCAGATGTAATCAACCGTCCCCTGAAAACCCCTATGGTAACTAGTCACTTGGGGCTCCCCATTCGAGTCTCTTGTTCCCGAATAATCCTTCAAACACGAGAGGCAAAATAGCCATCGTTACTTTTGATAAATTTGAAATTAATAGAAAAACAAAAAATGATAATACAATTATATCTGGATATGTTATTCACCTCGACTTCTGTATACGCGCTTCTTAGTATTAACTTGTGTTCCATGGTTGTACACTCTGAGCTACCCGTTGCAGCCTCTATTTCCATAGGGGTCCAACCCGACGGGTCGTAAACAGGCCTCTCCACAAAAGATTCACCATTAGTGCTAAACGAACAATCCAAATCCTCTGCTTCAGTGGTCCCATTGCCATTGACCAAGTCAACTCCATCTGGACCATGTAATTCGGACAAAAACGAGGTAGAATCTTCCCCTACAGATACATCATCTATAGATTCAAGTAGTTCATCTGGGGATGCAGACGTAGTATCATTTTCCCCAATTTCTTTCTTTGCCTCGAGTTGCAGATCAGTTAAATCGGGTGTATCAGATGAAGATTTAGACTGAGTATTTACGGATGGAGTCATATTATCAGTTGGCTGAGGTCTACAGAAAATGCAAGCTTACTCATTAATAATAAATCAATTTTTTTTTTGTAATTTTCAATATAAAGATGTTCAAATAGAGTAATTACGACGATGCATACCTGAAGGTAGACGTAAAAGGTCTACGTGGACGATTTTCAGCAGAATATTGCCCTGATATCTTATCTCTAGCCAGCCCAGACACATTTAACTGTAATAAAAGGTAAATTTAACCAACAATGGCAAGCCTAAGTAACTTTTAGCAATGGATGTGTAAGGGAAACCAGAGATCAAGTTTACCTTTTGTTCTGATATGAAGTTGTACAACGGACTCTGAAGCAAGAAAGGGAAAACATTAATGGGATGATAAATATAATCAAATTTTGGGACAAATAAGTTTTGACCTATATATTATTTATATACACATCAAAAGTCATGTAATACAGAAAAAAAAAGAACGTTGTGAATATTCGATACCTTCGGAGTAGAGTTAAAATCTCCACAAAGAACAACAGGAGCATTATCCCACAGCTTTGATGTATCATATGCCCTATCTAAAAGCCTCCGAACCTGTCAGTCAAAGATGGATTTGTAACTTTATGAAGAGATATGTAACGATGAAAAAAGTATACGAAAACCATAATATGACAGACAATAATTAATGCACTATAGGTGGTGGTGCATCAGTCATAATATATCTTCAAGATATAAGAGAAAATGAATAAAATTAAAGAACACATGATACAGGTACAAGATATGTTAATACCTGACCAAGCTTAATCTCTCCCCTTTTAGGATTGTAAAGCACATGAATATTACATACGACGACTTTATTACGATCTTCGGAGCTGCGCGCAAAGGAACAATTTTTTTCACAAATAGATGAAATTAAGTACAAAAATTAGAAGAATATTCTACACTTACCATGCTGGTGGAGGTGACTCTGATGAGACCTTATTTATTGACTGTTAAATATGTAAAATAAATCAATTTTAGTGAGAATTTAATAAACATATGTATATGTATATGTATGTATTGTGTTTTGCAAAATCACAAGTGAAGTTGTTAACAGTTCATTTGAAAGACCAACATACCTCTAGAACACATATCTGGGCAACATTATCCCGCAGGCCAAACTTACTAAACTCAATGGCTTCTTCATGAAGAAGCTTGAATCTAGTATAATAATATAATAATAAATCAATATTAGACAGCTGGAGCTGTGTAAACTTGTTACAATTAATATAATATGAGCACACATGTATAAAAGTTTATAAACATAGTAGAGATAGTGTCACTTAGGAGGCTCAATTTTAAAAACCACCAATGAAACAACCAAGAAATTGTTTATACTTTAACGTAGTTTAAGGATCGAAAATCGATGGCTAAATAATATAGACAACCTTCGCGGTTGACTGGGATAAGTATAAACCTTCACGGTTTATGTTGAACAAAACCTTCACGGTTTCAAAGAAGACTTCACGTCTCTTTTTATTTATTTATCAAAAACTTAATCAACAAAACTGCCTTTTGAGTAATACATGTGTGCCTTTTAAATAGCAAAACAAAGACGGATAAAATAAAAAGTAAACAAACTAAAAGATAAAGATAAATACTAAAGATAAGAACAAATTTAAAAGTAGGCTCTAAAATCAATCCCAATTAGTCAATTACTCCTGCCATCCATTGATTATATTAATTTGGCCATTTGTTGCTTGTTCCTTTACGTACATATCCATTTTCAAATAACCATAGGGACTTTAAATTATGCGGCCCATATTGTCTTCCATATTAAGTCCACTTAATCCTTTATTCAAATATCTAGCAATTGTTATTCGGTTGAACCCACCCAGATCATACACATATGCATCATTCTCCCCTTCTTCAAAAAGACTCGTCCTCGAGTCTATGTCATCATAGGACAAATCAAAAACACTAAAAGTGGCCAAATAATTGTAACTACTCGGCTTGAGATTTTCTGTAACCACTTCAGTACGTCCCACAAGTAACTTTTGAACAACATCAAAAACCTCAAATTCAACAAAGCTAAAACAAAATTCATGTTGCATGTCGCTTTGAACTTGAGTGCCATTTGATTTAATGAAAGCAAACCTTTTAAACTCGCCGTCCAACATAGCAGGTGTAACACTCGTTTGGAGATCCTTGATGAAGATAGAATAACCATCATCTTCTACATCGTGTTCCTGCTCCTCATCGTCGGTATCATAAATGGGTACGGTGTCTTCCACCACACAAGGTTCGGAAACGTACTCCATTTTAAAAACTTGATCAACCGAATCAACAAAGTCATCCGGTTGAGGTTTTCTTGAAAATTCAAGATTTTCAAGCTTCATCTCTATATTACGCAAGAGATGTTGCATGTCTTCCAACTCTTGAATTTTGCGGTTCAATCTCTCGAACTCAGCTTGTTTAGCCATGTCTGGAATCTCATACCACTTAACGTAGTTTAAGGATCGATGGCTAAATAATATAGACAACCTTCGCGGTTGACTGGGATAAGTATAAACCTTCACGGTTTATGTTGAACAAAACCTTCACGGTTTCAAAGAAGACTTCACGTCTCTTTTTATTTATTTATCAAAAACTTAATCAACAAAACTGCCTTTTGAGTAATACATGCGTGCCTTTTAAATAGCAAAACAAAGACGGATAAAATAAAAAGTAAACAAACTAAAAGATAAAGATAAATACTAAAGATAAGAACAAATTTAAAAGTAGGCTCTAAAATCAATCCCAATTAGTCAATTACTCCTGCCATCCATTGATTATATTAATTAATTTGGCCATTTGTTGCTTGTTCCTTTACGTACATATCCATTTTCAAATAACCATAGGGACTTTAAATTATGCGGCCCATATTGTCTTCCATATTAAGTCCACTTAATCCTTTATTCAAATATCTAGCAATTGTTATTCGGTTGAACCCACCCGGATCATACACATATGCATCATACTTTTTCATAACATATGCGCTACAATGGGTTCATAATAACAAAATTTTATACCGGCACATAAATATAAACAATGGAATGAATACCTTGATGAACGCCAAAATATTGCACAACCATCAACTGGATCACCAGTTCTCATCTGAGAGTTGAGAAAAAGAAACATTAATTCAACAAACAATTTCAATAATCGACACTTAAATATGGTAGATAGAATTATAAGACTTTACCTAGTTGTTTCCACATAAACTAAACATTCAAATTTTTTATATTTGATTAATTTTAGATTGTTTTTAAATTGGGATTTAGTCATTTTAGAAGTCTACATAAGTACACTATACTTCTTAGGAGATATCTGGAAGTTATATTTCTTTGCTGGCAACACATTTACGATAGCACCCTGAACAAGTTTGAAATAACACGTATAAAAATTAATATATACAAAACCCATTCATGAAAGCACTCACAACATTTACCTTCCAAATACCATTGTATCCCCTATTCTTTAACTCTTCTTCTAAATCCTGAAATCTATCAACCTCCTGCATAAATGAGCAAATTATGGTAAAACAGTTTTACTTTCAAACTGAAAACCAAAGTACGATAAGAACCACTACAGACACCTAAAGTCTTTCTTATAAGCTAAAAGCCTTTCAGTGGTTTTGTGAATCACAACATAGTCTGGGAGTATCAAGACATGATGAATGATGAACTTAAACCTGAAAGCATAATATATCTGCCGACCATAATCCCAGCTCAAACATTATATTCTTCTTCCGAAACTCCCAATCCAAAATATGCCGAGGTATGTGAAAGTAAAGTTTGCTTCGATGATTAATAGCCAGGTAATCAGCAAGTATATTGTAAGATAGGATCGTAAACCGCTCTGCACAAAATGCCAACATATATCTGAGAAGCATTTTAAGTTCATACATGAATGCCAGAAAATTGCCAGATTCAACCTAACTTTAGTATACCAATTACTAAACTTGTTTGCTTATCTTATTAAACAAAATTTGGATGCAAGAATGGATCACATATACTAAGCACTAGTCTACCACTGTGTATACATATAATACAACTGACAAATGGAAATAAGTTGATTTTCACAAGTCATTTTATTACCACAATTAGGAGAAGGTCCTGGTTTTGAATGCTCCCAATTACGATAGTCTGAAACCGGTTTCGCCTGACGCTGTCGAAACTGCTGCTGTGATCGAAACCGCTGCTGTGGCCGAAACTGGTGGTTCTGATCAAAATTCGGCGGTTGTTGCCCTTGATTATAAAATGAAGGTGGCCTGAACTGTTGATTCGGATTAAGCTGAGGCGGCTGTGGTCCTTGCTGGCGAAACTGCTGATTCTGATTGTACAAAGGGGGTGGAGCAAACTGTTGGTACGGATTTGAATACGGTTGAGGTGATTGTCCACGTGGATGATACAATTGATTCTGATTGTTTTGTGGATTAAAATTAGGTCTAAAATAAGAGCGCGGCGGCGGTGGATTGTTATCTGGCCGGAATTCACGATTGACGTCATGGTTATCGTTGACGACGTTATCTGTAACGGGAGCATACGGACGACTTGAGTATCCTCTACTGCGCCATTGATTCCGGCCGCCTCTGTACTGTAGGTTACAACAATAATAAAAAAAAAAAAAAGTCATTAATAATCAACGGAAATTAAAAGTAGATTAAATAAAATTAAAGTGTTATTAATATGTTGAACGGGTGTGAGTATTGAAAAGGTAGGTGTGAATTTTACTGAGGGGGAAGAGCGGAAGGACATGGCGGCGATGGTGGCGAGGAACTGCGGTGAAGGGGAGGAGCGATTGTTGAACATTGAACCGGCGACGGTGGTCCATGGAGCTAGCGCGTTATCCACGCTCCTCGGTAGTACACGTGTCAAACAAACTATTTACGATATTAGTCCCTGAAGTTATACTGATATGTTATATAACGGCCTGTGCATTGTTGCGAATGCATTTTTTTTTACAGCAATTGGGATCACTCGAGGGGGACTAAATTACCCGTCTCCATCGCTGCTCGGGATGAAACCTTGAAACCGATCCAAGGGCACAGTCAAGTAAAACCCCCTCCCCTTTTACCCCCCAAACGATATGGGAAAGGTGTCATGGGTGAATACTTCATGGCATTGATAAAATTGCGTTTTTAATATGTAGCCAACGGGGGTCGAACTCTTGACCTCTCCTAAAGGAGGCAGGCCACCAACCGCTGGACCACATCACAACTTCTTTTGATTATTCTATTTTTGTTGTCGATTAATAGCGGGTCACAAACTAATATTATTTCGCTAGTGTTATGCGTAGCACTGGTAGGGATGACAAAATGACCCATACCCGATGGAGAAACCCGATACCCGTTATAATTGGGCCGGGTCTAACCCGAGTCCGTCAGGTCGGGGGCTGGGTATGGGGATGGTTACAAAAAAATTTCTGGGTTCGGGTATAGTTTTGGATACAAACCCGTTTACCCGACCCATATACCCGACCCGCATACCCGTATACCCGGCCCTAGGAATTTTAATAATAATTTTTATGTAAAATTTTAGTATTAGTATTATATTTTTAATGTATGAAAGATTTCTCTTATTTGTTTTGAAAACGAGTATAATTTTGTTCAATATAATCATATCCAACAAGTTTTCGAGCTATGATATTTTATATACTTTGTGTATTTGAGTATTTTAGAAACTTTTTAATCAACTTTTTGTATGTGATATTTTATAATACTTTAAACATGAAGTTGTTAAGTTATTTTTCGATATTTTGATTTGATAACTTATTGAAAAATAGATACATAATGACTAATCGTATATACCCGTTTACCCGTGGGGTAACCCGAAACCCGATAGTATGTAAGCAAATGGGGACCCGACGGGTTTCGGGCCGGGTTTGGGGCGGAGTTTCTTAATCGGGTTCGGGTCCGGGATTACCTAAACCCGACCCGATGCCATCCCTAAGCACTGGGTATTTATGTGATGACCCGGAAAATTTCGACTTATTTTGAACCAAATTCTCGATATGGTTTAATATTTTCGACACGATAAGCAAAGTCTGTAATGTTGAGTCACGAAAGTTTTGGAACTATATTCATGTAATCAATTATTCTTTGACTGTTCTCGAAGATTCACGAACAATATATATATATATATATATATATATATATATATATATATATAACTTAATGTGCATATATATATATGATTTCAAGTTATTTAGTAAACGATAGTAACATTCGATTATTGATTCGATTGATATTTAGATAAGTTAACTGAAACGTTTAAGATGAACCAGTAAAACACTAATTTGCTACAGTATTTTTGAATTGCTACAGTACCCGAAAAGCTACATTGTTTTCGAAAATCACTATTTGCTACAGTAAAAAAACTTTGCTACGGTAACTTTACTACAGTAAACACTATTTCAAAATGAAAATGTATATATGTATATGTGTATACTACGAGATGATGATTTATAGAAGCAAATAACCAAAACAATTAATTGATTAAAGCTACACTTCGAGTGACATAGTTTATCAATGATTAAGTTTAATTTTTGATAAAGGTATACGTCGCGTAACGAAAAGTACTAGTTTTCTAAGCGTACGAAAATGCGTTCGAGAAATCGGAACCGGGACATAAGTCGAGTGACAACGTACGACTTATCGGAACAAAAATTACAAGTCAACTATGCACGTGAATTTAATATAATATATAATTAATTATATAAATTAAATATATTCTATATATAATAAATTAATATGTCGACGAACTAGATTACAAATCAGATGTGAGCTGGAATCCTAGGCCATGCGATCGCATGGCCATAACACACAGAAACCATACGATCGCATGGAGTCTGAAATCTGGCCACACTATAAAGCTCGAGCATTCTGGTCTCTGTCTTACACACACATATATCATACTCCGTATTTATATTATTATTTATTATTATTATTATTATTATTATTATTATTATTATTATTATTATTATTAAGATTAATAATATTATTAATCTTATTATTATTAATATTATTAATTAGTATTATACATAAAATACTACGACGAGGTTATGAGCGTGTCACTTTCAAAATGGTTTTCAAGCGGGATAAAGCTAAGGAAATTATGGGTTATTACCAAGGAGGTTATGGGTAATGTTCGGGGGTATATTTGTGAATCAAACCTAGTGTTTATCATCTCCGTTCGGGTAGTGGCTTTTGAGAATATGGTGCAAAGGTTACAAGCACCAGCAGCATCACCGACATCAACAGTACCACCGACAACAACGCCAACAGTACCATTACCACCACCAACAACATCCGCATCGCAAACTTCAACTTCACAATCTGTTCCACGAGCATCAACGTCATACGCACCGTAGTTACCAAGAAATACCAGCAACAATAACCGATGAAGCATTAACTCATTTTCCCTGAAGAAATTTTATGTATATTTAATATATATGAATTTTGAAATCAAAATAAATCTTTTCGTACTAAGCTATTACTAAGCTATTACGTGTGAATCTTAACTGGTAGGTACTACTCGGTTAGTTCATATTACTAATATGCAATGATGTACATCCTTCCTTAACAACTTAACCATTGTTAACTACAATCTATGTTTCAACCCAATGAATTCTATTTCATAATAAACCAAGTGTATTAATCAATTACATAATTGATTTTACATTTTCAATTTCGATATACTCGAAACTTTCCAGAAAACATCATCTGTGCCTTGTAAGGTTCACAAAAATTCCACGAGCACCAACATCCTTCACCGAGGAATATCAATAAGAATAAATAATGAAGTATTGATTTCATTAGCGAAAAACTCCGCAAAGATTATATAATCTTTAATGTTTTAGAGATTAATCATTTCTAAGTCAAGCCGAAAATCAAATGAGCTTAATATGATATTAACTCATTAAATCTGTATTACATCTGAAGAAAATATACATACATATATTTTCATAAAGACGGTAATAAAAATTCTTTTGTACAAAGTATTAATTGTGAAATCTTTAACGGGTAGGTAATACCCGAGAAATATATAAGTTCGCAATTAATATGTTACACTGTACATTCTTCAACTTTGATTCAAAAATTATTAACAATGCTCACAACGATATACAATCGTTTTCATACAAATTCAATTACATATTCTGATATTGACGGATCAGAATCCAAGTCATAACTCTGAACCGGTGACATCATTCTTAGATCTCTACATCTTTCAAAGCTATACTTTGACTTTAAATCTGTGCAAGATCCTTTAGCATTGTTTTTTACCAAAAATAACCTTGCAATTCCTTTTCAAAGTATCCAGTTTTATCACACTTTCAACCAGTCAACTTCGACTTTTCAGATTAACCTTATTATAACCTTGACATATACGTTCTTGTTACTGGGGAACCTTTCATGTTCCACCATATTATCAGTAAATTTACCCACGACTTTATTAATCCTTGACCTTTCGAAAAATCCTTATACTCATTGAAACCCTATCATGTACTCATCCACATCTTGTAACAATAATTTCCATACCAACCACCGAGAATTAGCAATCAGTATTTTGAATCTCGCAGCATTTTCTACGACAACAGTTATATATAGATAACATCTATCTTCTAGACCTACATACTTCGAATGTGAAGTTTCTGAAAAACACCCCAAACTGTGAAACTAGTCCTCCGAATTTTGGAAAAATGCTGATGAAGCAGCAAAAACTGTAAACAACTTTAACAGTCGAAAATTTGATGATAAAGAGTAGTGTGTTGGAAAAGCACAGAAAAAGAGAAGGTTTGAAACTAGAAAACGGATTGAGCAAATATGAAGAAGGCTGTGGACAAATCACAAAGACTAAACGTGCATTCAAAGAATCCAAATGATTCAGTGTCTGCTGAAGTCATTAACGAATACCTTACTCCTTATTCTAAACCTTCACAGACAAATTTTCTGCATCATCCTTTGATTCCAGATATTTTAAAAATTCTAAAACATCATCGAGTCTTTCATTATAAATATCCTCGATATTTCTGAAGATATTTTCGTAACTATTATTATCCGAAATTATTTATCTCTTCGCGCTATCTGTGTTACATAATAAAAGAAACTATTTTAGTTACTAAATTCTGAAAATTTCGGGGGAAAAAAAATGGATGTTTTTGAAGTAGTGTTGGGAATTGAAGCATGAGTTAGTATAATATAATGAAACTTGATCAATGTAATTATATTACATTAAGTTATATTGAGTTTCTAATGGAACATGATAAAGGTTCACAGATCACACCTCATCATAAACTATGTTACATAACTCTTTCATTCTATCTAATCTCTAAACATATCAAGAAAATATTTTTCTTGATGATTCGGTCTTTTCCGGATATTCTGGTAATTTGACAAATCAAGATCGTGCCATTACGATTACCTTCTCAGAACATTAACTATGTTCATCCAAAACTCCATACCTACAAATTCTGGACCATTATTCGCTTGACTTAAGGTCGGGAAGAGAAAACGAAAGCATGAAGCTCCGAAATATAATGGAGAATATAAAGCCCGATAACAACCCCGAAATTACAAACCGTGTATATCAATGCGTATAGCAATATAAAGATACGGGAGAATGAAAAATACTATAACCCCAAGGTAATGGTAAAAGAAAATAACTTCCTCTGGTGGTAGATGAAAAAGAAGAATGACAGATATAAAAGTTAGGAGTATATCAAGAATCAGAACTGGATGAAGCATTTCACAATCTTTTGGAAGTATGAAATAAGGAAGAAGGTGTAAGAGTGGTGAAAATAATGAAACGGAAGTGGTTAATTTATAGCGAAATATCAGACATAACAATCGAGGCAGATTATGCATTTAATCAAAGGAAATCCTAATTTTCGCAATTACCGAAGAATCAAATCTTATTTAGATTATGAAGATTTTCTATTCCTTAAATTCCGGAAATCAATCGTTACTACGTCAAGAGTTAAAACAAATCTCTATTCTCCATTTCACTCTATTACGATAACTTCCCTCATACGCTTCGAGTAATCGGATTGTTTTGTCCATATTATTCAACGGTGATAAAACTCTATTTATCGACTCATATTCGTCATGAAAACATTTTTATTGTTAGCCATGACAACCTCACTCAAATTTCGGGACGAAATTTCTTTAACGGGTAGGTACTGTGATGACCCGGAAAATTTTGACTTATTTTGAACCAAATTCTCGATATGGTTTAATATTTCCGACACGATAAGCAAAGTCTGTAATGTTAAGTCACTAAAGTTTTGGAAATATATTCATGTAATCAATTATTCTTTGACTGTTCTCGAAGATTCACGAACAATATATATATATATATATATATATATATATATATATATATATATATATATATATATATATATATATATATATATATATATATATATATATATATATATATATATATATATATATATATATATATATATATATGATTTCAAGTTATTTAGTAAACGATAGTAACATTCGATTATTGATTCGATTGATATTTAGATAAGTTAACTAAAACGTTTAAGATGAACCAGTAAAACACTAATTTGCTACAGTATTTTTGAATTGCTACAGTACCCGAAAAGCTACAGTGTTTTCGAAAATCACTATTTGCTACAGTAAAAAAACTTTGCTACAGTAATGTAAGACTCTAATATTTATTGTACGGAAGTGTAATTATGCTACGTTGAATGCAGGAAGTATTGTGGAATTAAACGAAGGTCAGAATCTGCCCAGACTGTTGTGCGCGCCGCGCACAGTTATGGGTGCGCGCCGCGCACCTTGCCAGCAACAGATTTTAGCCTTTTTCTATTTTGAGTTTAATGAAGGGCAATTTGGTCATTTCACTTGAGGCCGGATCTGTGGGCTTTATCAGTTGGTTTGGATCCAACTTTGGATCATTTTCACATCCATTCATCACTCTCATCTTCAAACCCTAGAGAGAGAAGAGTTTTAGAGAGAGGAAGCTTCATTTGGAGAAGAAAGAGTTGGATTCTCACCAAAGCTCGGGTTTTTTAAAGTTGTTCACCTCGTTCCTAGCTACGTTTTGGTTGTTGTGGTAAGTTCTAACTCCGAATTTCATTGTTTGATTTGATATTCAAAGTTGGGGTTTGAACTTGATTTGTAGAGAAACCCATTTAAAACTCTTGAAGTGAGTTTGTTGATGCTAGTAATCGGGTTTATTGTTATTATTGGTGGATTTTGGGTTGGCGAACAAATTGATCTTGTTTATGACTTGTAATTGGGTTTAATCACTAGGTTTAGTGATTATGGAAGTATTGGAACCCTTTTGGTGTGTTTGAAAGACTAATTTTGGAATTGAGTCAAAATTAGGGTTTTTGGGTGATTTTGAGATTGATAAGTGTTAAACACTTAAGTTTGGGTTCTTTTGGCTTATTAGGACCATTTTCACTTATGATTAGTGATTAGTGGTTAGTTTGGACGCGTTTGGTGTTTGTAATTGCAATTGGTCGAATTTGCACTAAGTGTCGAATTGAGTTGGTTTGTAAATCCACTCTAAGTGTGTTATTGTATTTGTGATAATGGATTAGGTACTTTCCATTGACATGTTGCGGAATTACTCGGTTGCATTCATCAAGGCGAAAAGGTGAGTGTTAATATCCTATGTGCATATGCATGTGTAGGATGGATGCGGGTTGGGTGAAGCGGTTCTCGGTTATAGAGATCACTTTACATATAGGTTCATGATGGCTTGGTTTGCACGATCATCTTATTGTTAAGTTGTGAATTTTGGTTAGAGCGGATTCATGGTGACTCGATTTATACGATCATCTTATTGTTAAGGTTAAGTGTTTAGCCTTGGTTCGTAGGTTCGGGGATATTATATTATCTTATGTTTTGATATTGATGTGTTGTAGCTAGCCCTTAGGGTGTAGCTTGGTAGTTTTGTTCATAACGTTGTGAGTGAACTTACATTGATGTTGTAGCCAGTGGTATCGCAATTGTACGATAAGCTTAGTTTTGCTTGCTATATGCTCGGATGATCCGGTATGTGTTATTTGATATTGTGTGGCATGTCCATTTTATGCATATATATGTATGTAGTATATTCTCACTCACTAAGCGTTAGTTTACCCTCTCGTTGTTTACTTTTTTTTTTATAGATTTGCTTGGATGCGGTGACTCGGGTAAGCGTGGGAACTAGTGGCTCGCGTAGTTGCTTTAGAAGATCTTGCTTTTGGATTGGATAGGATTGGGTAGCGTATCCCCAATCACCATGCTCGGTTTTATTTTGTATTAGAAGTCGTGTGGTTGAAAACTTGTATTTTGTACGAAAGTCGTAGATGAAAGGACCCGTCCTAATCCATCTGGACGAAGTCACCAACATCTGGTTCCATTGCGATGATCGACTCCAAATAATGTCTTTAAAATGAGCAAATGCACAGCGGAATGTTTCTTTCATACCTGAGAATCAACATGCCTTCAAGTGTCAACCAAAAAGGTTGGTGAGTTCATAAGTTTATCATAAAACAATAAAATTCATCATTTTGATAGACCACAAGATTTAAATGCTGCATGATACAAATGGGCTCGAATCCTATACCCACCTGTAATGTACATGCGATATCTTTTAAATACAGTACACTTTTCTCGTGTACGCAATCCGTTTTTCATAAATCTTAGTAACCGTACACATATCTCGTGCACAAAAACTGATACACATAACCTGTGTATAAAAATCATTCTCTCGATACATAACATTCACATCAATTGGTGGCAATTATCATGTCCACATAATTCAATGGTGGCAATTATCATGTCCACATAATTCAATGGTGGCAATTATCATGTCCACATAATTCAATAATAATCCGCAGAACTTCTGTCTGCATAATAATTCATTCGAGGAATGTTTTGCTTGTGTCTATCTCGTCAAACATTTATAAAAGCATTTCATGTATTCGCAGTTCATAATATATTTCAAAAGCATTTAATAAAGCAGTTGTAAAAGTAGCGCATGTATTCTCAGTCCTAAAAATGTAAAGAGTAAAAGGGAACAAATGAACTCACCTAATGTATTTTGTAGTAAAAATATTCATACGACGGAACTGAACAATGCAGGGTTGACCTCGGATTCACGAACCTATATCAATTATATATATTAAAAATCTATAAAACATATAAAAGTACACGATCAAGTTTATATTTTAATTTCATAGTATTTACATATTAAAAGTTTTAGTTATATAATATTTGTTGCATCATTATTTTAATAAATAAATTAACTATATTTACATTATATAATTTTAAATAATTAGTATTACAATATTTGAATATTCATAATTAAATGAAAACGTATAATATCGAGTTATTAACAATTATTTATATTCTTTACATATAATACTTTGTTATTGTATTATTGTAATCATTAATTATTATGTAATTATATAATATAAATACATATCAGTATATAAATTATGTATCAATTTGTGATAAAAAGATATATTAATGTATTTATATATAAAAAATATAATATATGTTACAATTATAAATAATCATATGTATTAATTTGTACATTTTAAATTTATATAATATAATTCCATTTAAATCAAAATTTTAATGTAATTAACATTATTAAATATTATAATATTTAAATACTCATAAACCAAACTAATATACTACACTATAATACTTTCATGTTCATAGTCTTTTATAACATAACAATTAACCCTAACCAAAATTTTATTAACCATCTTTAAAAAGAATTAAGTCTTTATATCATATTATCTATATCAATATCACAATATTAACATATTTATACATATAATTATATATATATATATATATATATATATATATATATATATATATATATATATATATAAGTAATCGAAATCCAAATTATAATAATTCATACCCTTAATAAGAGCGAGAAAACGAATAAAGGATTGAATATGTGTCGGGTTTAGGTCACGTCCAAAGTAATACACAAAAGGCGAGCAGCAATACTTTTAATGGCCCAACTAATCATCAGACTCCCAAGATCATACCAGGCCCATGTTGCATTTAAAAGCCCAAGAGTAGTCCGATCCAAAAGCAATTGGATTTGGTCTGGTAATCTTTCGAACGGAAATAGAATTGGAAACATGAAACAATAGCAATCATCATCATCTTTCATATTCACATCATCATAATACTATCGGTATCATCATATAGTCACTATCATAACATCTCTAACATCATCATCATTCATAACATCATCATCATATTCGTTTGCAGTTTCCTCATCATCATCTTAAAACTATCACCACCTTTCAATTGTTATTCCACATAAATCATGACCACAAACTTAAAGTTGTATTTCTATATTTCTTTTCGTCATAATTAATTAATGATAATATCATTAATTAGAATTTTGGCTAGTGAGGTCTTATCACAACAACTTTTAAAGGACAAGTTGTTTTAAAATAAGTAAACTTAAAAAAAGAAACTACCCCAACATGTGAAAATGACAAATACGTGGATGCACATAATCATCTTATTTGCATTTTTGACTTCAAGAGAAGTAGAAAAACAGAAAGCAATAGTAGTCGATTATCATTACCATCGTTATAATAAAAGGAACAAAAAAATGGTTGCTGCAGAAGCGTATCATGACATCAGCGAATAGCAGCCAAATGTGATGGTGGTTCAAATGTGATGGTTGTTTTGTTTGCTGTTCGACAAAGACAGACCCAGAAATGGAAGCATACATTAAAGTTTCAAATGATGGTTTTGATGGTGTGATTATGGCTAGAACAAAAGCATAACAGCTGTAGAGCTCGAACAGTTTAAAGGGTGATTGTTCATGGTTTGTTATTGGTTGGTGTTCAACAATCCGAGAAACAGAAAACAGATGGCGTAGGGTGTCGATTAAATGGAGAAGAAAAGGTGACGTCAATGATGATAACAAAAGTGGTAGTGGTGATGTATGGAAAGGTTGGTGACGGTTGGTAGTTGTGGTGGTGTTTGATGATGATGATAGTTATGAGCATGGTGGTTAAATGGTTGGTGCTTAAACCGAACCACAAGTAGCAATAGACGTTGGTGATGATAATTTAAAAATAGTAGCGGTTAAGTGGTAACTAAGGTGATTGGTGTTGGTTCATGGTTGCATAATGAGAAGAGGATGATGATTCGATGGTAGTGCAAGGATGGGTTGTCGTGGTGATGGTTAACGATTAAGATGGCGATGGAGTGGGTTTGATTGGTGATGAGGTTGATGCTTGAGAAGAAGAAGTGTTTTTAAGGTGATTATCAAATAATGGATGTAGTTTAATTGATGGGTTTAGAATAGGGTGGTGTGTGTGGTTAAAATCATATGTATGTGCTTGTGTATATATTGCTCTGCATATGAATGTGTAAGAGAACAAAGTTTAGACTAAGACTCCCACTTGTAAATTATCAAAAGTATTCATTACCCGAAATTAACTGTGACTTGAATTAATAATATAATAATAATTATGATTATAATTATAATATAAACAAATAAAAATATCGTGTGACAGCCACCTAATTCAACTATTTCCACCGACAGTTTATATGGGTATTATTTCGTGCTTCGTTTGTTAGTCAGTGGCGGATAAAAGTGTTCAGAAAAATCCCAAATTTTAAGATTAATTATCTTTAATTATTTCAGTCTTTATGGTATAAAATTCGGTCATTAACTATTAAATAAAATTTACATTAATTATTCACTCCCAATCCCAAGTAAAAATATAAAAAGTCTTAAAATTCAACAAATGGTTCTTAAATACATTTTTTAACAAGTCTATAACTTATAGAACTCATTTTCAGATCATCGTTTATTTTAAAATCATATAAGTTCATAATTAAGTTGCTCAATATAAATCAGAACATCAAACGAGTATTACAATCATTTAAATATTTATTTTTAATATACTCTATATATATTTTTATATATATACATATGGATTCATTTTAAATAATGACCTTATTATATCGTTTGTTATTTTACATATTTACTTCTAATATTCAAAACATATATTACTTCCAATTATATTTCAAATTAATATACATAAGTATCTATTTACAATTAGTTGTTCGTGAATCGTCGGGAATGGTCGAAGGTCAATTGAATGTATGAAACAGTTCAAAATTTTTAAGACTCAACATTACAGACTTTGCTTACCAAAGATATTAAATCATCTCAAAAGTTTGGTTTAAAATTAGTCGAAATTTTCCGGGTCGTCACAGTACCTACCCGTTAAAGAAATTTCGTCCCGAAATTTGATTGTGGTCGTCATGGCTAACAGTGAAAATGTTTTCATGACGAATGCGAGTTGATAAATAGGTTTTTACCAACATTGAGTTATATTGATAAAATAATTAGATTACTTGAAGAGTACGAATGAAGCCATCACTAAATAGTAGAATGAGAAAGACAAGTTTCATCATAACTTTTGACTAGTCATGGTTGAATTTAGAAAATAAGGTGCGTCTTAACTTTTTGACGCTGTCTTGGTTGAATTCCGGAATTCAAGGGATTAAAAAGAAAATCTTGAAGATCTATAAGATTTGATTCTTCGGGATTCATGGAAATTAAGATCTCTTTAATTAAATACAGTGATCTGCCCCGATTACTACGTCTGATATTTCCTTTATAAATTTACCTTTTCCTTTCCATTTGTTTTCACCACTTCTATACTCAATTTCCAAATTCAAAAGATTTATGAAAATGCTTAACCCCGTTCCGATCCTTGTTCTTATTCTAACTATCGCAATGATCATTCTTCTTTTCCAACTCCCACCTGAAGAATCTGTTTATATCTATTATGCTCTAGGGATTATTGTATCTATAATCCTCCCATGTCTTTATATTGCTATACGTACTGACATCTACGGTTTGTAATTTCGGTGTTGTCATTGGGCTTTATATTTTCTTTTATATTTTGGATCTCTTTGCCTTTTTATTATTCTCCCGAACTCTAGTAAAGCGAGTAATGGTCCAGAATTCGTAAGTATGGAATTTCGGATAAACATCATGTTCTAAATAAGAAAGAAGGTATTAGCACGATTTGATTTGTCAAATTATCAGAATCACTGAGTATAGAACTATCAAGAATATATATTTTTGATATGTTCAGAAGTTACGCAGAATGAAAGAGTTATGTAACATGGCACGTGATGACATTATGATCTGTGAATCATCACGTCTCATTAGAAACTCAGCATGACTTACTGTAATATAATCACGTTGATCAAGTGTCATTATATTATGCTAACTCATGCATCAGTTCCCAACATTACTTCAATAACATTCATATTTTAAGCTCGAAAGTTTACAGAATATAGAAACTACCAGTTTCTATATGATGTAATACTGATAGCACGAAGAGATTAATGATTTCAGTTAATAATAGTTATAAAAATATCTCCAGAAATATGGAAGATATTTATAATGAGAGATTCCATAATAGCTCGGGATATCTAAGATCAGAGGATGATAGGAACTATTATCTGTAAGGGTTTAGAGTAAGGAGTAAGATATTCACTAAAGTCTTTATCAGACATTGAATCATTTGGATTCTTTGAAGTCAAACTTATTCTTTGTGATTTGTCCACGACTCTCTTCATAGTTTCGCATAATCTGCTTTTCGGTACTAAATTTTTTCTTGAATGTTTCCAATATAATGATACACAGGAAGCACGAAGAGTTATATAATTTCGAACAAGAATATTTAAGAAAATATCCTCAGAAATATCGAAGATATTGATGATGATATTTTGGAATTTCTAAGTTCGATGGTTGATGAAGAAAGGTTTTCCGCAAGATTTTAACATGAGTACGGAGCAAGATGTTCGTTGAAGGTTTCATCGGATCCAGAATTACCTGGGTTCTATGAATTTAGGGTACGTTACTTGTATTTCTCCTTGGTTTCCTTTATGGTTAGCTCAGTCCGCTTTCCAGTTCCAACTTTTCTGAGCTTTTCCGACATACTAATCTTTATTATCAAACCTTCGATGATTATGATCGTTTACGGTTATCTACAGTTTCTGCTGCTTTGTTCAGCTTTTTCAACATTCAGAGTATTGATTTGTGACTGAGTGCTTTTCGGAATTTCAGAATGAGAGATCATAATTCTAAGAGATAAATGTCATACCTATAATTGTTGATGTAGATATACTGTGAGTTTTCAAAGTACTGATTGCTGATTCCTGGTAATTGTTATGGCAGTTCTCATTATAAGATGCGGATGAGTATATGATAGGGTTTCAATGAATAACTATAATGACTTATCAGAGAGATTTAAGCCAAAAAGCAACGAGGTTTCTGGTACGTCTGCTGGTAATATGGTGGAATATAAAAGAATTCTCCGGTATCAAAAGGGTAATTGTATATATCAGGATTATAGTAAGGCTATTTCGAATGAAAAGTCGAAGTTGACTTGCTGGAGCTGTGACAAAATTGGCTACTTTTAAAAAAAATCGCAAAGTTATTTTTGCTAATAAATGTCAAATGATCTGACGAGGCTACATGTTAAACTTTTACTCAGTTGCCGAGAGTTTCTCAGGTGCATAACTATATGCATAAATCTTTCCTTCCGTTAATGATGTGCGGTTGATTTATCCTATCGATTGAGGTGTTTTCAAGAATCATGAAAGGTTTGAACGCAGATTGTAATCGTCAAGATACAAATGAGGTTTAAGATGAAGTCAAGTGGCAAACTTGAAGAATGTTTAGTTCATATGTTATAATCAATATTTTAATTCATTTTAATTGTCCACTGTTGATAGTCCTCAGTTGATTAGTCCACAGTTAGCTAGGAACAGTTAGCTAGGATTTTGTTAGCGTGGATTCTTAACAAAATTTCTCATAGTTAATTTGTTTGTTTCTAACAAATTTTATTTTGTCAAATGTTTTCTTCATTATGCCACTTGTTGGATTCTGATAAATCAAAATCCCAATATGAAATTGGATGAATATGGTTATTCCGTGGTGAACGGATTTGTATATCGGTGGATGTAAGTAAGATAGTATATGACTGTTGAAACAGATTCGAAGAACGTACAATGTAACTTATTAATGTGAAATTTAAATATTCCTCGGGTATTACCTACCCGTTAAAATATTTTCACCATTAACAGTTTGTACAAGAGAATTTTTAATTACAAACTTTATGAAAACATATATACATATATATTTTCTTCTGATGTATTCATGAATTTAATGAGTTAATATGATATTAAATTCATTTGCTTTTCGGTTGGAACTAGAATAAATAATCTCTAAAACTTAAGAGATTACATATTCGCCATTTCGAACGAAGATAAATGAGGTAGAACGGTACGTAGAACGAAGATCATACTCAAAGTACAGATGATGATATTGAAGCATGGATTGTTGATGGTACTGGTGCTGTTATTGATGGTACTGTTGGTACCAGTGATGTTGCTGAAGCTGGTACATTTTCCACCATATTCTCCGAATTGATTATTCGAGCGCGAAGTTCGTTGATTTATTACTCCAGGATGATTGTCGGTCGGGACGAGCGGATGAATAAGGTTCAGAATTGTGGATAGAATATAATCTTGTCGAGTTACCCTGGAAATGAGACTGAAAATGGTGTTTCGAACAGGTTCGCCGGTAAACGCTTCAGGTTCATTGTCAAGAGGTGAATTCGGTTGGTGGAAGGGATTACCTTCTGCGCATTTCCATTAATTAAGTCGACTACGAACCCATCAGATGAATTGATAATGGCTGATTGGTTGATTCATGCTGATGACGCTGTTTTCGGAGCTTAGGTGAACATCTATGTCGGAATAGCTGTCGGAATAACTACCGAAATAGCTATTGTAATCTGAGGGACTCGAACTGGTTGCAGTATTCATCTCGTATGATCAGATGAAGGATTTTCGATAAGAAATAGATTATAGGATGTAAATTAGTACTCTGCAATACATAATTTACATATGCATATATAATGCTAAAATCCCATAAGTTACGGAGGAATCTACGGAAGTTGTCAGGCAAAGTAACAGTAACAGATACGCTAAGATATGAAGTAGCAGATATGCTAAGATATGAATTTTGTCTATACACTATTCATGCAGTCAATGTAGTAAAACGTGTCTAGACTAAAAATGATAAGCAAGTGATTTTCTAAGAATGATAAGCAGGTAATTTTTGACACAAAATGATAAGCAAAACTTTTGACACGCAGACACGGTCGAAGTCCAGACTCACTAATGCATCCTAACGACTTATCAGTTAGACACACTAATGCAGACATGGTTCGCTAAGACCACCGCTCTGATACCAACTGAAAGGACCCGTCCTAATCCATCTGGACGAAGTCACCAACATCTGGTTCCATTGCGATGATCGACTCCAAATAATGTCTTTAAAATGAGCAAATGCACAGCGGAATGTTTCTTTCATACCTGAGAATCAACATGCTTTCAAGTGTCAACCAAAAGGGTTGGTGAGTTCATAAGTTTATCATAACACAATAAAATTCATCAATTTGATAGACCACAAGATTTAAATGATGCATGATACAAATGGGCTCGAATCCTATACCCACCTGTAATGTACATGCGATATCTTTTAAATACAGTACACTTTTCTCATGTACGCAATCCGTTTTTCATAAATCTTAGTAACCGTACACATATCTCGTGCACAAAAACTGATACACATAACCTGTGTATAAAAATCATTCTCTCGATACATAACATTCACATCAATTGGTGGCAATTATCATGTCCACATAATTCAATGGTGGCAATTATCATGTCCACATAATTCAATGGTGGCAATTATCATGTCCACATAATTCAATAATAATCCGCAGAACTTCTGTCTGCATAATAATTCATTCGAGGAATGTTTTGCTTGTGTCTATCTCGTCAAACATTTATAAAAGCATTTCATGTATTCGCAGTTCATAATATATTTCAAAAGCATTTAATAAAGCAGTTGTAAAAGTAGCGCATGTATTCTCAGTCCCAAAAATGTAAAGAGTAAAAGGGAACAAATGAACTCACCTAATGTATTTTGTAGTAAAAATATTCATACGACGGAACTGAACAATGCAGGGTTGACCTCGGACTCACGAACCTATATCAATTATATATATTAAAAATCTATAAAACATATAAAAGTACACGATCAAGTTTATATTTTAATTTCATAGTATTTACATATTAAAAGTTTTAGTTATATAATATTTGTTGCATCATTATTTTAATAAATAAATTAACTATATTTACATTATATAATTTTAAATAATTAGTATTACAATATTTGAATATTCATAATTAAATGAAAACGTATAATATCGAGTTATTAACAATTATTTATATTCTTTACATATAATACTTTGTTATTGTATTATTGTAATCATTAATTATTATGTAATTATATAATATAAATACATATCAGTATATAAATTATGTATCAATTTGTGATAAAAAGATATATTAATGTATTTATATATAAAAAATATAATATATGTTACAATTATAAATAATCATATGTATTAATTTGTACATTTTAAATTTATATAATATAATTCCATTTAAATTAAAATTTTAATGTAATTAACATTATTAAATATTATAATATTTAAATACTCATAAACCAAACTAATATACTACACTATAATACTTTCATGTTCATAGTCTTTTATAACATAACAATTAACCCTAACCAAAATTTTATTAACCATCTTTAAAAAGAATTAAGTCTTTATATCATATTATCTATATCAATATCACAATATTAACATATTTATACATATAATTATATATATATATATATATATATATATATATATATATATATATATATATATATATATATATAAGTAATCGAAATCCAAATTATAATAATTCATACCCTTAATAAGAGCGAGAAAACGAATAAAGGATTGAATATGTGTCGGGTTTAGGTCACGTCCAAAGTAATACACAAAAGGCGAGCAGCAATACTTTTAATGGCCCAACTAATCATCAGACTCCCAAGATCATACCAGGCCCATGTTGCATTTAAAAGCCCAAGAGTAGTCCGATCCAAAAGCAATTGGATTTGGTCTGGTAATCTTTCGAACAGAAATAGAATTGGAAACATGAAACAATAGCAATCATCATCATCTTTCATATTCACATCATCATAATACTATCGGTATCATCATATAGTCACTATCATAACATCTCCAACATCATCATCATTCATAACATCATCATCATATTCGTTTGCAGTTTCCTCATCATCATCTTAAAACTATCACCACCTTTCAATTGTTATTCCAAATAAATCATGACCACAAACTTAAAGTTGTATTTCTATATTTCTTTTCGTCATAATTAATTAATGATAATATCATTAATTAGAATTTTGGCTAGTGAGGTCTTATCACAGCAACTTTTAAAGGACAAGTTATTTTAAAATAAGTAAACTTAAAAAAAGAAACTACCCCAACATGTGAAAATGACAAATACGTGGATGCACATAATCATCTTCTTTGCATTTTTGACTTCAAGAGAAGTAGAAAAACAGAAAGCAATAGTAGTCGATTATCATTACCATCGTTATAATAAAAGGAACGAAAAAATGGTTGCTGCAGAAGCGTATCATGACATCAGCGAATAGCAGCCAAATGTGATGGTGGTTCAAATGTGATGGTTGTTTTGTTTGCTGTTCGACAAAGACAGACCCAGAAATGGAAGCATACATTAAAGTTTCAAATGATGGTTTTGATGGTGTGATTATGGCTAGAACAAAAGCATAACAGCTGTAGAGCTCGAACAGTTTAAAGGGTGATTGTTCATGGTTTGTTATTGGTTGGTGTTCAACAATCCGAGAAACAGAAAACAGATGGCGTAGGGTGTCGATTAAATGGAGAAGAAAAGGTGACGTCAATGATGATAACAAAAGTGGTAGTGGTGATGTATGGAAAGGTTGGTGACGGTTGGTAGTTGTGGTGGTGTTTGATGATGATGATAGTTATGAGCATGGTGGTTAAATGGTTGGTGCTTAAACCGAACCACAAGTAGCAATAGACGTTGGTGATGATAATTTAAAAATAGTAGCGGTTAAGTGGTAACTAAGGTGATTGGTGTTGGTTCATGGTTGCATAATGAGAAGAGGATGATGATTCGATGGTAGTGCAAGGATGGGTTGTCGTGGTGATGGTTAACGATTAAGATGGCGATAGAGTGGGTTTGATTGGTGATGAGGTTGATGCTTGAGAAGAAGAAGTGTTTTTAAGGTGATTATCAAATAATGGATGTAGTTTAATTGATGGGTTTAGAATAGGGTGGTGTGTGTGGTTGAAATCATATGTATGTGCTTGTGTATATATTGCTCTGCATATGAATGTGTAAGAGAACAAAGTTTAGACTAAGACTCCCACTTGTAAATTATCAAAAGTATTCATTACCCGAAATTAACTGTGACTTGAATTAATAATATAATAATAATTATGATTATAATTATAATATAAACAAATAAAAATATCGTGTGACAGCCACCTAATTCAACTATTTCCACCGACAGTTTATATGGGTATTATTTCGTGCTTCGTTTGTTAGTCAGTGGCGGATAAAAGTGTTCAGAAAAATCCCAAATTTTAAGATTAATTATCTTTAATTATTTCAGTCTTTATGGTATAAAATTCGGTCATTAACTATTAAATAAAATTTACATTAATTATTCACTCCCAACCCCAAGTAAAAATATAAAAAGTCTTAAAATTCAACAAATGGTTCTTAAATACATTTTTTAACAAGTCTATAACTTATAGAACTCATTTTCAGATCATCGTTTATTTTAAAATCATATAAGTTCATAATTAAGTTGCTCAATATAAATCAGAACATCAAACGAGTATTACAATCATTTAAATATTTATTTTTAATATACTCTATATATATTTTTATATATATACATATGGATTCATTTTAAATAATGACCTTATTATATCGTTTGTTATTTTACATATTTACTTCTAATATTCAAAACATATATTACTTCCAATTATATTTCAAATTAATATACATAAGTATCTATTTACAATTAGTTGTTCGTGAATCGTCGGGAATGGTCGAAGGTCAATTGAATGTATGAAACAGTTCAAAATTTTTAAGACTCAACATTACAGACTTTGCTTACCAAAGATATTAAATCATCTCAAAAGTTTGGTTTAAAATTAGTCGAAATTTTCCGGGTCGTCACAGTACCTACCCGTTAAAGAAATTTCGTCCCGAAATTTGATTGTGGTCATCATGGCTAACAGTGAAAATGTTTTCATGACGAATGAGAGTTGATAAATAGGTTTTTACCAACATTGAGTTATATTGATAAAATAATTAGATTACTTGAAGAGTACGAATGAAGCCATCACTAAATAGTAGAATGAGAAAGACAAGTTTCATCATAACTTTTGACTAGTCATGGTTGAATTTAGAAAATAAGGTGCGTCTTAACTTTTTGACGCTGTCTTGGTTGAATTCCGGAATTCAAGGGATTAAAAAGAAAATCTTGAAGATCTATAAGATTTGATTCTTCGGGATTCATGGAAATTAAGATCTCTTTAATTAAATACAGTGATCTGCCCCGATTACTACGTCTGATATTTCCTTTATAAATTTACCTTTTCCTTTTCATTTGTTTTCACCACTTCTATACTCAATTTCCAAATTCAAAAGATTTATGAAAATGCTTAACCCCGTTCCGATCCTTGTTCTTATTCTAACTATCGTAATGATCATTCTTCTTTTCCAACTCCCACCTGAAGAATCTGTTTATATCTATTATGCTCTAGGGATTATTGTATTTATAATCCTCCCGTGTCTTTATATTGCTATACGTACTGACATCTACGGTTTGTAATTTCGGTGTTGTCATTGGGCTTTATATTTTCTTTTATATTTTGGATCTCTTTGCCTTTTTATTATTCTCCCGAACTCTAGTAAAGCGAGTAATGGTCCAGAATTCGTAAGTATGGAATTTCGGATAAACATCATGTTCTAAATAAGAAAGAAGGTATTAGCACGATTTGATTTGTCAAATTATCAGAATCACTGAGTATAGAACTATCAAGAATATATATTTTTGATATGTTCAGAAGTTACGCAGAATGAAAGAGTTATGTAACATGGCACGTGATGACGTTATGATCTGTGAATCATCACGTCTCATTAGAAACTCAGCATGACTTACTGTAATATAATCACGTTGATCAAGTGTCATTATATTATGCTAACTCATGCATCAGTTCCCAACATTACTTCAATAACATTCATATTTTAAGCTCGAAAGTTTACAGAATATAGAAACTACCAGTTTCTATATGATGTAATACTGATAGCACGAAGAGATTAATGATTTCAGTTAATAATAGTTATAAAAATATCTCCAGAAATATGGAAGATATTTATAATGAGAGATTCCATAATAGCTCGGGATATCTAAGATCAGAGGATGATAGGAACTATTATCTGCAAGGGTTTAGAGTAAGGAGTAAGATATTCACTAAAGTCTTTATCAGACATTGAATCATTTGGATTCTTTGAAGTCAAACCAGTGATGTACGACTGGTGTTGAGCAAGATGGGCGGTGTTGTGCGTGTGGTTTTACACGTTCGTGGACTAATCGTTTTGCATTCATTAGAATGGCGACGCGAAACGAGATCGAGACGAATGACGAGGAGTTTAATACTAGAGTTGCGGCCGCCGTTGCGGGGCAAATGGGTGCGTTGGAAGAAAGAATGGATAGGAGGTATTCCGAATTTCGGAGTAGCGGTGAAATGGAGCATTGTCTTAAGAGCTTCATGAGGACTAAACCTCCGATGTACGATGGGAAACCGGATCCCTTGGTAAGCACCACTTGGATCTCGGATGTCGAAGGGTGTTTTCGCACGATTGAATGTCCTCCCAAGAAGAGGACAAGGCTCGCTACTAGTTTGTTGCGAGGTAGAGCAAAGGATTGGTTGGATGGTAAGATTGATCTTGTCGGTGGTGAACTGTTTATGGTGTTATCATGGGACGAGTTTAAGAGGGAATTCTTCAAGGAGTTCCGGACTTCAGCCAATTTGTCGGAAATGCGGAATGAGTTGCGAAATTTGCAACAAGGGTCGATGGACTTGAATACTCTAAAGACGACCTTTATGTCAAAGGCTCGTTTTTTCCCGGAGTATATTGGGAATGATCGGATGTTGATGGAAGATTTCTATCGGACTTTAAATGATGATTTGCAGGGCAAAATCAGCATTGGCCAAGTGAACTCGTTTGCGGAGTTATTTAACATGGCTAGGGGTTTCGAATCACATTCGCGATCGAAAGCTAGGGAGCTCTCAAGTAAAAGAAGGGTTGATTCTTATGGTGCTCCAAGTAAGAAAACTAAGGGCGCAGGTGCGAGTATGGGTAATGCGGAGAAAGGTTCGACGAGTTCTCGTGCGCCTAGATGTTTCAATTGTGGTGTTAGGGGCCACAAGTTGTGGGAATGCATAATGCCGAAGAGTGATGACGGAATGTGCTACTATTGTCATAAAGAAGGACATCGCAAGCTGGATTGTCCCGAGTTGGCGGCGGCGAATGCCGCAAGGAGACGTTAAGGTACGTTTCGTTTTAATAAATATGCCCTTTGAATATTTATTTATGTGTCGATGCGTTCGGGTTTGTAGGTTGCATAGTGTTTTGCATGTTATTGATATGGGTGACGTTCCTAATGGAAGTACCCTATGGTGACGTTTGATTGTCGGGCGAAGGGCGTAAGACTTGGTGCAACCAAGCATTCCTTAGTATTTGGGAAACGTTTCTACCAAACCATGGAAATGGGTTTTGGTGTTTGGTCGTTAAGTGCGTGTTCGCTTTCGTGTTGAAGTTGATGAACCATGAGGTTCGTCGGGTGGATTGAAACTCTTGAAATCGAGTGTTGATCTCGATGCATGTTGGTAAAGGAGTCTACGTGACGCGACATTAGGTGCCTTTTTATACCTGCTAGCGTGGTGTTCGACTCCGATTATGTCGCGGTTACATTGTACTTAGGGTACCGAAGTGAAACCCTTAGGTTCATGAGCGATCGGGTGAAATTCGACAAACAAAAGCAATTGGATGATTGCGAGTGTATAGTTCGTGTAATTTGTGGTACACTTTTTGTTCGAAGTGTTTAAGGATAGGTTAGGATCCTTGGTATGCTCAAAGTTGAAGCAAGACATGGTGATGGTCCGTGTGAACCCAATTATTGGTAAAGTCTACCTTTGGTAGCATTGTGCGGGTGTACGAGATGCGGTTATGGAACGTAGTTCCAAGTGGGGGAGTTACACTCCCGCACGAGGAGGTTTTAGTGTGAGATTTCGGACAATGCTTTTGGTAGATCCGAAATTTGTGTCGGGACCTAGATTTGGTCGATTTGTGGTAGGGTACAATTTCGGTTAAATTGTACTTATGATTTTGGATTTGAAATATCACCAAGCTAGTAATGTGGTAAATCTCGTTGAGAGATAATGGACGGGTATGGTGAGCAAGGTGAAATCCCTCGGTTAAGGGATGTGCGTATCGGATCCTCTTTAAGAGAAGTATCGTTTTGTGCCTATGTTTGATATAGGCGGTTCTTGCTCGATTGTGTGAATGGTTAGTGGTATCCGTTAGGATTCACTATGGCGTAGCAGAGCGCGATGTTACACTACTCGTTGTTCGAGGCCAAAAGGGATCGTTGATTAGTGGAGCATGACCTTCTGGGTCCTCTGACTTCATCATGAGATCATTGATTGGTGAAGCATGACCTTCAAGGTCCGCTGACTTCATCATGGGATCGTTGATTGGTGGAGCATGACCTTCGGGGTCCTCTGACTCCATCATGAGATCATTGATTGGTGAAGCATGACCTTCAGGGTCCGCTGACTTCATCATGGGATCGTTGATTGGTGGAGCATGACCTTCGGGGTCCTCTGACTTCATCATGAGATCATTGATTGGTGAAGCATGACCTTCAGGGTCCGCTGACTTCATCATGGGATCGTTGATTGGTGGAGCATGACCTTCGGGGTCCTCTGACTCCATCATGAGATCATTGATTGGTGAAGCATGACCTTCAGGGTCCGCTGACTTCATCATGGGATCGTTGATTGGTGGAGCATGACCTTCGGGGTCCTCTGACTTCATCATGGGATCGTTGATTGGTGGAGCATGACCTTCGGGGTCCTCTGACTTCATCATGAGATCATTGATTGGTGAAGCATGACCTTCAGGGTCCGCTGACTTCATCATGGGATCGTTGATTGGTGGAGCATGACCTTCGGGGTCCTCTGACTTCATCATGAGATCATTGATTGGTGAAGCATGACCTTCAGGGTCCGCTGACTTCATCATGGGATCATTGATTAGTGGAGCATGACCTTCGGGGTCCTCTGAATTCATCATGAGATCATTGATTGGTGAAGCATGACTTTCAGGGTCCGCTGACTTCATCATGGGATCGTTGATTGGTGGAGCATGACCTTCGGGGTCCTCTGACTTCATCATGAGATCATTGATTGGTGAAGCATGACCTTCAGGGTCCGCTGACTTCATCATGGGATCGTTGATTGGTGGAGCATGACCTTCGGGGTCCTCTGACTTCATCATGAGATCATTGATTGGTGAAGCATGACCTTCGGGGTCCGCTGACTTCATCATGGGATCGTTGATTGGTGGAGCATGACCTTCGGGGTCCGCTGACTTCATCATGAGATCGTTGATTGGTGAAGCATGACCTTCAGGGTCCGCTGACTTCATCATGGGTGTAGTGTTATATCGGTGAAGCATGACCGTTGACGGGGTCCGTCGACTTCATTCGGTGTTGAGATTTGGGAAGTGGGTCGCGTGTAGTTTTCTGCCAGCCTTCTTGTTGTTGGATGTGTGATCTATTGGTTGTTTTATACGCCAATGGTGGGGTCGTAAGGACCACGTTGTTTGAACTAATGGTGGTTTTATACGCCGATGGTGGGGTCGTGGGGACTATGTCGTGGGATTAGTGAGGCGATAGCCGTGTTTCGCTCACATGTTGTTACGGGTGTAACAATAGTCGATTTTTGTGCACCTTGGGTTTAGCGTTGCAATAGTCGTTTTGGACGCTTTCGGTCTTAGCCGTTGCTTATGATGTTAGGATAGTGGCGTATTGGTTGTATTGCACGCTACAAAGGATGTTTAGTGGTAAGTGTAATCCGTAAGGATTTTTGTGGTTCGATCTTCAACGTTCGGATTGTTGACTTTAGGTTGAGACTTGGTCGCTTTTAGCGTTGTCCTTAGTAAAGGTACGCTAAGGAATTGATATCTCGGTTCGAGATTTGCTGAGTTTTCCCGATGTGAGGGATTGAGTAAGGTTTAGTGCACGGATTGTGACTTGATAAATCGCGTGTGACGATTTTGGTTGTTAAAAGCGATTCGTTGGGAAGAATTGCCTAGGAAAGTCGGTTTGGGACTTACGTTTAAGGACCGTGGAGCGTGGTCCGTTTGGTTAAGTGACAAGGATCACGAGGACGTGACCGATTCTAAGTGGGGGAGAGTTGTAAGACTCTAATATTTATTGTACGGAAGTGTAATTATGCTACGTTGAATGCAGGAAGTATTGTGGAATTAAACGAAGGTCAGAATCTGCCCAGACTGTTGTGCGCGCCGCGCACAGTTATGGGTGCGCGCCGCGCACCTTGCCAGCAACAGATTTCAGCCTTTTTCTATTTTGAGTTTAATGAAGGGCAATTTGGTCATTTCACTTGAGGCCGGATCTGTGGGCTTTATCAGTTGGTTTGGATCCAACTTTGGATCATTTTCACATCCATTCATCACTCTCATCTTCAAACCCTAGAGAGAGAAGAGTTTTAGAGAGAGGAAGCTTCATTTGGAGAAGAAAGAGTTGGATTCTCACCAAAGCTCGGGTTTTTAAAGTTGTTCACCTCGTTCCTAGCTACGTTTTGGTTGTTGTGGTAAGTTCTAACTCCGAATTTCATTGTTTGATTTGATATTCAAAGTTAGGGTTTGAACTTGATTTGTAGAGAAACCCATTTAAAACTCTTGAAGTGAGTTTGTTGATGCTAGTAATCGGGTTTATTGTTATTATTGGTGGATTTTGGGTTGGCGAACAAATTGGTCTTGTTTATGACTTGTAATTGGGTTTAATCACTAGGTTTAGTGATTATGGAAGTATTGGAACCCTTTTGGTGTGTTTGAAAGACTAATTTTGGAATTGAGTCAAAATTAGGGTTTTTGGGTGATTTTGAGATTGATAAGTGTTAAACACTTAAGTTTGGGTTCTTTTGGCTTATTAGGACCATTTTCACTTATGATTAGTGATTAGTGGTTAGTTTGGACGTGTTTGGTGTTTGTAAGTGCAATTGGTCGAATTTGCACTAAGTGTCGAATTGAGTTGGTTTGTAAATCCACTCTAAGTGTGTTATTGTATTTGTGATAATGGATTAGGTACTTTCCATTGACATGTTGCGGAATTACTCGGTTGCATTCATCAAGGCGAAAAGGTGAGTGTTAATATCCTATGTGCATATGTATGTGTACGATGGGTGCGGGTTGGGTGAAGCGGTTCTCGGTTATAGAGATCACTTCACATATAGGTTCATGATGGCTCGGTTTGCACGATCATCTTATTGTTAAGTTGTGAATTTCGGTTAGAGCGGATTCATGGTGACTCGATTTATACGATCATCTTATTGTTAAGGTTAAGTGTTTAGCCTTGGGTCGTAGGTTCGGGGATATTATATTATCTTATGTTTTGATATTGATGTGTTGTAGCTAGCCCTTCGGGTGTAGCTTGGTAGTGTTGTTCATAACGTTGTGAGTGAACTTACATTGATGTTATAGCTAGTGGTATCGCAATTGAACGGTAAGCTTAGTTTTGCTTGCTATATGCTCGGATGATCCGGTATGTGTTATTTGATATTGTGTGGCATGTCCATTTTTTGCATATATATGTATGTAGTATATTCTCACTCACTAAGCGTTAGCTTACCCTCTCGTTGTTTACTTTTTTTTTTTATAGATTTGCTTGGATGCGGTGACTCGGGTAAGCGTGGGAACTAGTGGCTCGCGTAGTTGCTTTAGAAGATCTTGCTTTTGGATTGGATAGGATTGGGTAGCGTATCCCCAATCACCATGCTCGGTTTTATTTTGTATTAGAAGTCGTGTGGTTGAAAACTTGTATTTTGTACGAAAGTCGTAGAACGGCCGATGTGGGCCCGGTCATGTAAAACTCATTTTATTATTGGAACGTGTTAGTTTTAACTAATGTAAATTGTTGTGAAGAGCGTTTGGTCTAAAAGTGTCGGGAATCAAGAGATCTTTTTGCGAAAATTGGAAAAAGTGGACAGCGGGCTGCCAGGCCCTGTGCGCGCTGCGCACAGGTGTGGGTGCGCGCCGCGCACCCCATCTGGATAGCTCTGTTCAGTTTTAATTCTTTTTTATTTCCGCGTTTTTGGTTGGTTAACGGGTTGGGTTGTTACAAGTAACTTTACTACAGTAAACACTATTTCAAAATGAAAATGTATATATGTATATATGTATACTACGAGATGATGATTTATAGAAGCAAATAACCAAAACACTTAATTGATTAAAGCTACACTTCGAGTGACATAGTTTATCAATGATTAAGTTTAATTTTTGATAAAGGTACACGTCGCGTAACGAAAAGTACTAGTTTTCTAAGCGTACGAAAATGCGCTCGAGAAACCGGAACCGGGACATAAGTCGAGTGACAACGTACGACTTATCGGAACAAAAATTACAAGTCAACTATGCACGTGAATTTAATATATTATATAATTAATTATATAAATTAATATGTCGACGAACTAGATTACAAATCAGATGTGAGCTGGAATCCTAGGCCATGCGATCGCATGGCCATAACACACAGAAACCATGCGATCGCATGGAGTCTGAAATCTGGCCACACTATAAAGCTCGAGCATTCTGGTCTCTGTCTTACACATACATATATCATACTCCGTATTTATATTATTATTTATTATTTATTATTATTATTATTATTATTATTATTATTATTATTATTATTATTATTATTATTATTATTATTAATATTATTATTAATCTTATTATTATTAATATTATTAATTAGTATTATACATAAAATACTACGACGAGGTTATGAGCGTGTCACTTTCAAAATGGTTTTCAAGCGGGATAGAGCTAAGGAAATTATGGGTTATTACCAAGGAGGTTATGGGTAATGTTCGGGGGTATATTTGTGAATCAAACCTAGTGTTTATCATCTTCGTTGCGTCTACGTACTTTCCTACAATATTGAATCTCAATATTGATACGTAAGCACTCATATTTTATCTTTTATATATTAATTGTGTATCCATGTCTAGTGCTCGAGTATATATATTTATACATGCTTGTATGCTAAATTTCGTCGTTAAACAGTTTATGATAAATCACGAATTAAATACATATATTACTGGTAAAAGCTATATGATATGCATGTTTTTGGAAAGCTGGCGAAAAATTAATGACTTTTCATCTAGATATCGAATAATTTTGATGAACGGATTAAAAGATATGATCAACTGAATTATGATTGATGTTAATTGAAATTGCTTTTGAATCTACAATTAAGATTTAAACAACTTGTTTACTGTAGTGACCCGAACTTTTCCATGTTTATATATATTAATTGAGATTGATATTTACATGATTAAATGTTTCCAACATGTTAAGCAATCAAACTTGTTAAGACTTGATTAATTGAAATAGGTTTCATATAGACAATTGACCACCCAAGTTGACCGGTGATTCACGAACGTTAAAACTTGTAAAAACTATACGATGACATATATATGGTTATATATATTGTTAACATGATTTTATTATAAGTATGTATCTCATTAGGTATTTTAACAATGAGTTATATACATAAAGATGAGACTATTAATTTAAGAAACTCGAAAACGATATATATAACGATTATCGTTATAACAACGTCTTACTAGGTACATATGAATCTTATTAAGATATTGATACACTTGGTTAATTATGTTAAATGATAAGTAAATATATTATTAAGTGTATTAACAATGAAATACATATGTAAAAATAAGACTACTAACTTAATGATTTCGAAACGAGACATATATGTAACGATTATCGTTGTAACGACATTTAACTATATATATATATCATACTAAGATATATTATATATCATAATATCATGATAATATAACAATTTAACATCTCATTTTTTATAATAAACAATGGGTTAACAACATTCAACAAGATCGTTAACCTAAAGGTTTCAAAACAACATTTACATGTAACGACTAACGATGACTTAACGACTCAGTTAAAATGTATATACATGTAGTGTTTTAATATGTATTTATACACTTTTGAAAGACTTCAATACACTTATCAAAATACTTCTACTTAACAAAAATGCTTACAATTACATCCTCCTTCAGTTTCATCAACAATTCTACTCGTATGCACCCGTATTCGTACTCGTACAATACACAGCTTTTAGATGTATGCACTATTGGTATATACACTCCAATGATCAGCTCTTAGCAGCCCATGTGAGTCACCTAACACATTTAGGAACCATCATTTGGCAACTAGCATGAAATATCTCATAAAATTACAAAAATATGAGTAATCATTCATGACTTATTTACATGAAAACAAAATTACATATCCTTTATATCTAATCCATACACCAAAGACCAAAAACACCTACAAACACTTTCATTCTTCAATTTTATTCATCTAATTGATCTCTCTCAAGTTCTATCTTTAAGTTCTAAGTGTTCTTCATATATTCTACAAGTTCTAGTTACATAAAATCAAGAATACTTTCAAGTTTGCTAGCTCACTTCCAATCTTGTAAGGTGATCATCCAACCTCAAGAAATCTTTGTTTCTTACAGTAGGTTATCATTCTAATACAAGGTAATAATCATATTCAAACTTTGGCTCAATTTCTATAACTATAACAATCTTATTTCAAGTGATGATCTTACTTGAACTTGTTTTCATGTCATGATTCTGCTTCAAGAACTTCGAGCCATCCAAGGATCCGTTGAAGCTAGATCCATTTTTCTCTTTTCCAGTAGGTTTATCCAAGGAACTTAAGGTAGTAATGATGTTCATAACATCATTCAATTCATACATATAAAGCTATCTTATTCGAAGGTTTAAACTTGTAATCGCTAGAACATAGTTTAGTTAATTCTAAACTTGTTCGCAAACAAAAGTTAATCCTTCTAACTTGACTTTTAAAATCAACTAAACACATGTTCTATATCTATATGATATGCTAACTTAATGATTTAAAACCTGGAAACACGAAAAACACCGTAAAACCGGATTTACGCCGTCGTAGTAACACCGCGGGCTGTTTTGTGTTAGTTAATTAAAAACTATGATAAACTTTGATTTAAAAGTTTTTATTTTGAGAAAATGATTTTTATTATGAACAAGAAACTATATCCAAAAATTATGGTTAAACTCAAAGTGAAAGTATGTTTTCTAAAATGGTCATCTAGACGTCGTTCTTTCGACTGAAATGACTACCTTTACAAAAACGACTTGTAACTTATTTTTCTGACTATAAACCTATACTTTTTCTGTTTAGATTCATAAAATAGAGTTCAATATGAAACCATGCAATTTGATTCACTCAAAACGGATTTAAAATGAAGAAGTTATGGGTAAAACAAGATTGGATAATTTTTCTCATTTTAGCTACGTGAAAATTGGTAACAAATCTATTCCAACCATAACTTAATCAACTTGTATTGTATATTATGTAATCTTGAGATACCATAGACACGTATACAATGTTTCGACCTATCATGTCGACACATCTATATATATTTCGGAACAACCATAGACACTCTATATGTGAATGTTGGAGTTAGCTATACAGGGTTGAGGTTGATTCCAAAATATATATAGTTTGAGTTGTGATCAATACTGAGATACGTATACACTGGGTCGTGGATTGATTCAAGATAATATTTATCGATTTATTTCTGTACATCTAACTGTGGACAACTAGTTGTAGGTTACTAACGAGGACAACTGACTTAATAAACTTAAAACATCAAAATATATTAAAAGTGTTGTAAATATATTTTGAACATACTTTGATATATATGTATATATTGTTATAGGTTCGTGAATCAACCAGTGGCCAAGTCTTACTTCCCGACGAAGTAAAAATCTGTGAAAGTGAGTTATAGTCCCACTTTTAAAATCTAATATTTTTGGGATGAGAATACATGCAGGTTTTATAAATGATTTACAAAATAGACACAAGTACGCGAAACTACATTCTATGGTTGAATTATCGAAATCGAATATGCCCCTTTTTATTAAGTCTGGTAATCTAAGAATTAGGGAACAGACACCCTAATTGACGCGAATCCTAAAGATAGATCTATTGGGCCTAACAAACCCCATCCAAAGTACCGGATGCTTTAGTACTTCGAAATTTATATCATATCCGAAGGGTGTCCCGGAATGATGGGGATATTCTTATATATGCATCTTGTTAATGTCGATTACCAGGTGTTCACCATATGAATAATTTTTATCTCTATGTATGGGATGTATATTGAAATATGAAATCTTGTGGTCTATTGTTACGATTTGATATATATAGGTTTAACCTATAACTCACCAACATTTTTGTTGACGTTTTAAGCATGTTTATTCTCAGGTGATTATTAAGAGCTTCCGCTGTCGCATACTTAAATAAGGATGAGATTTGGAGTCCATGCTTGTATGATATTGTGTAAAAACTGCATTCAAGAAACTTATTTTGTTGTAACATATTTGTATTGTAAACCATTATGTAATGGTCGTGTGTAAACAGGATATTTTAGATTATCATTATTTGATAATCTACGTAAAGCTTTTTAAACCTTTATTGATGAAATAAAGGTTATGGTTTGTTTTAAAATGAATGCAGTCTTTGAAAAACGTCTCATATAGAGGTCAAAACCTCGCAACGAAATCAATTAATATGGAACGTTTTTAATCAATAAGAACGGAACATTTCAGTTGGTATCCGAGCGTTGGTCTTAGAGAACCAGAATTTTGCATTAGTGTGTCTTATCGAGTTTGTTAGGATGTATTAGTGAGTCTGGACTTCGACCGTGTTTACTTGAAAAATGATTGCTTAACAAATTTTATTGGAAACTATATATTTTTAACATGTGAATATTATGTGATATATTAATCTCTTAACGCGTTTGATATTATGTGATAGATGTCTACCTCTAGAACAAGTCCCATTGACTCACCTAATAATAATGAAGAGTCAAATGTAAATTGGAATGATTCGTGGACTGATTCACAAGTTCCCGAAGAGGAACCGGAAGAAGAGTCGGAACCGGAAGAAGAATCGAAACCGGAAGAAGAATCGGAACCGGATGAAGAAATAGAACCGGTGGGGGAAATAATAAAACGGTTAAGTAAAAGAAAATCCTCAACCAACCGACCAAGGTTAATTATGGTCAATGGTGTTTCCGCCAAGGAAGCAAAATATTGGGAGGATTACCAATTCTCCGATGAATCAGATTCCGACGAGAATTCCGATGATGTTATAGAAATTACCCCAACTGAATTTAAAAAGGCAAAAGAAAATAATAAGGGAAAGGGCATAAAAATAGAGAAATCTAATTCCAACCCCGATGAACTGTATATGTATCGTCAACCCCCGAAGTCCTTAAGTTGTAACAATGACCCGGGAACCTCTAAACCACCAGGTTTTTCTAAACCAATGTGGATAACGACGACTCGTATTAGGGGAACATCATATATCCCTAGAAACTTGGCAAAACGAACAAAAATCGAAGAAGAAGAAATGAACGAGTCGGAATAAGATAGTTGTATTCGTGTGGTGTAATATATGTAATATAGTGTTCTTATGCTTTATGATATATGTAAAAATTGCTTGTATTAATAAGTATTTTTTTTATGAATCTAACTCTTGTCTATTTTACAGTTTAAAAACACAAAATGGATAGACAGCCCAATATTTTAAGAGACCTACCCGGAGACATGATTGATGAAATCTTGTCTAGAGTCGGCCAGAATTCCTCGGCACAACTATTTAAGGCGAGATCAGTTTGTAAGACATTCGAAGAACGTTCCAAGAATGTCTTGGTTTATAAGAGACTTTCGTTTGAAAGATGGGGGATATCACATTGGGAAACCCATAAGTTACGATGTGTTTACTTTGACGCATATATTGCGGGGAACCCAAATGCTATTTTACGCAACGGGTTAAGAAATTATTTTGACTCAATATATCCGAATATTGGACTTCGTGATTTAGAAAAAGCGGCTAACATGCAACATAAAGAAGCATGTTATGCTTACGGATTAGTAATGTTCGCTTCTCACCAGAGTGAGAACAAGAACATCGGGCTACAACTATTAAACAAAACATTTCCACAAGTGACGGAGTCGGTAATTGGGGTAAGAAATGAGGTTTTTAGATTGTTACGGGACTGTTGGACATTACGTAACCCTCGTCCCTTTGACGACGTTACAACACGCTGTCTTATCAACGGCCATAACGGTTATGTTCCACAAGACCAAGGATGGGAAGTAATCCTAGTAAAACCAGAATGCATGACTTGTTTCTGGACGTATGAATTACGTGTCTTTATTGCCTTTGCTGAACGACTTGTGTACTAGCTAGAATTATCTTCACAACCATCTTGTATCAAATTTATTGTGTGCTATATTTCATGCTATATGTAAAATAAGCGGTATTGTAAGTTTGTAAAATATTGTGTAAAAGTTTGAACGCGAAATATTATTATAATCAGTTTTTCATATAGAATTGTAGTAGTTGAATTGTATATTAGCTACTAAGTATGAACTTAACGGGTAGGTACTACCCGAATTTAAACTTATAAAACGCTAATATGAAGAAAAAGCTTTTATAAATGAGTTCATATTATGCTACGAAATACTATTAACTACTCTTAATATTCTGTATGATTAACTTGTTCCATTTGACTATTTTGAAGGAAATGGCACCGACTACTCGACACACCGTGAATATGAATGAAGAGGAATTCCGTACTTTTCTAGCTTCAAACATAGCTGCAGTACAGGCTGCGCTACATACCAACAATAACCTTGGATCTAGCAGTACAGGAAATCGTGTAGGATGCACCTACAAAGAATTCACTGCCTGCAAACCTTTGGAATTTGATGGAACCGAAGGACCGATCGGATTGAAACGGTGGACCGAGAAGGTCGAATCGGTGTTTGCCATAAGTAAGTGTACTAAAGAAGACAAAGTGAAGTACGCTACGCATACCTTCACAGGTTCTGCGTTAACATGGTGGAATACCTATCTAGAGCAAGTGGGACAAGACGATGCGTACGCACTACCGTGGTCAGCATTCAAGCACTTGATGAACGAGAAGTACCGTCCCAGAACCGAGGTCAATAAGCTCAAGACATAACTTAGAGGGTTACGAACCCAAGGATTTGATATTACCACGTACGAAAGACGATTCACAGAATTGTGCCTATTGTGTCCGGGAGCATTCGAAGATGAGGAAGAGAAGATCGACGCGTTTGTGAAAGGATTACCGGAAAGAATCCAAGAAGATATAAGTTCACATGAGCCCACCTCCATACAATAGGCATGTAGAATGGCTCACAAACTAGTGAACCAGATTGAAGAAAGAATTAAAGAACAGACTGCTGAAGAGGCCAATGTGAAGCAAGTCAAAAGAAAGTGGGAGGAAAACGGTGATAAGAATCACCAATACAACAACAACAGCAATTACAACAATAATCGCAACAATTATCCCAACAATCGCAACATTAATCGCAACTACAACAAACGGCTCAACAACAACAACAACAATAACAACAACAACAACAACAACAGCAACTACAACAATCATCCCAATAACAATAATAACCGCAACAACAACAACAATCAGAAGCAGCTATGCCAACGGTGTGAAAAGTATCACTCGGGGTTCTGCACCAAATTTTGCAACAAGTGTAAAAGAAATGGTCATAGCGCGGTGAAGTGTGAGGTCTACGGACCAGGGGTTAATAGAACGAAAGGAACAAATGGTGTCGGAACGAGTAATGGCGGAGCAAGTAGTGTCGGAGCAAGTTATGCCAATGTAGTTTGTTATAAATGTGGAAAACCGGGCCACATTATTAGAAATTTCCCGAACCAGGAGAACACGAATGAACAAGGCCGCGGAAGAGTTTTCAATATTAATGTGGCAGAGGCACAGGAAGACCCGGAGCTTGTTACGGGTACGTTTCTTATTGACAATAAATCTGCTTACGTTTTATTTGATTCGGGTGCGGATAGAAGCTATATGAGTAGAGATTTTTGTGCTAAATTAAGTTGTCCATTGACGCCTTTGGATAGTAAATTTTTACTCGAATTAGCAAATGGTAAATTAATTTCAGCAGATAATATATGTCGGAATCGAGAAATTAAACTGGTTAGCGAAACATTTAAGATTGATTTGATACCAGTAGAGTTAGGGAGTTTTGATGTGATAATCGGTATGGACTGGTTGAAAGAAGTGAAAGCAGAGATCGTTTGTTACAAAAATGCAATTCGCATTATACGAGAAAAAGAAAAACCCTTAATGGTGTACGGAGAAAAGGGCAACACGAAGCTACATCTTATTAGTAATTTGAAGGTACAAAAACTAATAAGAAAAGGTTGCTATGCTGTTCTAGCACACGTCGAGAAAGTACAAACTGAAGAAAAGAGCATCAATGATGTTCCCATTGCAAAAGAATTTCCCGATGTATTTCCGAAAGAATTACCGGGATTACCCCCACATCGATCCGTTGAATTTCAAATAGATCTTGTACCAGGAGCTGCACCAATAGCTCGTGCTCCTTACAGACTCGCACCCAGCGAGATGAAAGAACTGCAAAGCCAATTACAAGAACTTTTAGAGCGTGGTTTCATTCGACCAAGCACATCACCGTGGGGAGCTCCTGTTTTGTTTGTCAAGAAGAAAGATGGTACATTCAGGTTGTGTATCGACTACCGAGAGTTGAACAAACTTACCATCAAGAACCGCTACCCACTACCGAGAATTGACGACTTATTTGATCAACTACAAGGCTCGTCTGTTTATTCAAAGATTGACTTACGTTCCGGGTATCATCAAATGCGGGTGAAAGAAGATGATATTCCAAAGACTGCTTTCAGAACACGTTACGGTCATTACGAGTTTATGGTCATGCCGTTTGGTTTAACTAATGCACCAGCTGTGTTCATGGACCTTATGAACCGAGTGTGTGGACCATACCTTGACAAGTTTGTCATTGTTTTCATTGATGACATACTTATTTACTCAAAGAATGACCAAGAACACGGTGAACATTTGAGAAAGGTGTTAGAAGTATTGAGGAAGGAAGAATTGTACGCTAAGTTTTCAAAGTGTGTATTTTGGTTGGAAGAAGTTCAATTCCTCGGTCACATAGTGAACAAAGAAGGTATTAAGGTGGATCCGGCAAAGATAGAAACTGTTGAAAAGTGGGAAACCCCGAAAACTCCGAAACACATACGCCAGTTTTTAGGACTAGCTGGTTACTACAGAAGGTTCATCCAAGACTTTTTCAGAATAGCAAAACCCTTGACTGCATTAACGCATAAAGGAAAGAAATTTGAATGGAATGATGAACAAGAGAAAGCGTTTCAGTTATTGAAGAAAAAGCTAACTACGACACCTATATTGTCATTGCCTGAAGGGAATGATGATTTTGTGATTTATTGTGACGCATCAAAGTAAGGTCTCGGTTGTGTATTAATGCAACGAACGAAGGTGATTGCTTATGCGTCTAGACAATTGAAGATTCACGAACAAAATTATACGGCGCATGATTTGGAATTAGGCGCGGTTGTTTTTGCATTAAAGACTTGGAGGCACTACTTATATGGGGTCAAAAGTATTATATATACCGACCACAAAAGTCTTCAACACATATTTAATCAGAAACAACTGAATATGAGGCAGCGTAGGTGGATTGAATTATTGAATGATTACGACTTTGAGATTCGTTACCACCCGGGGAAGGCAAATGTGGTAGCCGACGCCTTGAGCAGGAAGGACAGAGAACCCATTCGAGTAAAATCTATGAATATAATGATTCATAATAACCTTACTACTCAAATAAAGGAGGCGCAACAAGGAGTTTTAAAAAAGGGAAATTTAAAGGATGAAATACCCAAAGGATCGGAGAAGCATCTTAATATTTGGGAAGACGGAACCCGGTATAGGGCTGAAAGGATTTGGGTACCAAAATTTGGAGATATGAGAGAAATGGTACTTAGAGAAGCTCATAAAACCAGATACTCAATACATCCTGGAACTGGGAAGATGTACAAGGATCTCAAGAAACATTTTTGGTGGCCGGGTATGAAAGCCGATGTTGCTAAATACGTAGGAGAATGTTTGACGTGTTCTAAGGTCAAAGCTGAGCATCAGAAACCATCAGGTCTACTTCAACAACCTGAAATCCCGAAATGGAAATGGGAAAACATTACCATGGATTTCATCACTAAATTGCCAAGGACTGCAAGTGGTTTTGATACTATTTGGGTAATAGTTGATCGTCTCACCAAATCAGCATACTTCCTGCCAATAAGAGAAGATGACAAGATGGAGAAGTTAGCATGACTGTATTTAAAGGAAGTCATCTCTAGACATGGAATACCAATCTCTATTATCTCTGATAGGGATGGCAGATTTATTTCAAGATTCTGGCAGACATTACAGCAAGCATTAGGAACTCGTCTAAACATGAGTACTGCCTATCATCCACAAACTGATGGGCAGAGCGAAAGGACGATACAAACGCTTGAAGACATGCTACGAGCATGTGTTATTGATTTCGGAAACAGTTGGGATCGACATCTACCGTTAGCAGAATTTTCCTACAACAACAGCTACCATTCAAGCATTGAGATGGCGCCGTTTGAAGCACTTTATGGTAGAAAGTGCAGGTCTCCGATTTGTTAGAGTGAAGTGGAGGATAGACAGATTACGGGTCCGGAGATTATACAAGAAACTACCGAGAAGATCATCCAAATTCAACAACGGTTGAAAACCGCCCAAAGTCGACAAAAGAGCTACGCTGACATTAAAAGAAAAGATATAGAATTTGAAATTGGAGAGATGGTCATGCTTAAAGTTGCACCTTGGAAAGGCGTTGTTCGATTTGGTAAACGAGGGAAATTAAATCCAAGGTATATTGGACCATTCAAGATTATTGATCGTGTCGGACCAGTAGCTTACCGACTTGAGTTACCTCAACAACTCGCGGCTGTACATAACACTTTCCACGTCTCGAATTTGAAGAAATGTTTTGCTAAAGAAGATCTCACTATTCCGTTAGATGAAATCCAAATCAACGAAAAACTTCAATTCATCGAAGAACCCGTCGAAATAATGGATCGTGAGGTTAAAAGACTTAAGCAAAACAAGATACCAATTGTTAAGGTTCGATGGAATGCTCGTAGAGGACCCGAGTTCACCTGGGAGCGTGAAGATCAGATGAAGAAGAAATACCCGCATCTATTTCCAGAAGATTCGTCAACACCTTCAACAGCTTAAAATTTCGGGACGAAATTTATTTAACGGGTAGGTACTGTAGTGACCCGAACTTTTCCATGTTTATATATATTAATTGAGATTGATATTTACATGATTAAATGTTTCCAACATGTTAAGCAATCAAACTTGTTAAGACTTGATTAATTGAAATAGGTTTCATATAGACAATTGACCACCCAAGTTGACCGGTGATTCACGAACGTTAAAACTTGTAAAAACTATACGATGACATATATATGGTTATATATATAGTTAACATAATTTTATTATAAGTATGTATCTCATTAGGTATTTTAACAATGAGTTATATACATAAAGATGAGACTATTAATTTAAGAAACTCGAAAACGATATATATAACGATTATCGTTATAACAACGTCTTACTAGGTACATATGAATCTTATTAAGATATTGATATACTTGGTTAATTATGTTAAATGATAAGTAAATATATTATTAAGTGTATTAACAATGAAATACATATGTAAAAATAAGACTACTAACTTAATGATTTCGAAACGAGACATATATGCAACGATTATCGTTGTAACGACATTTAACTGTATATATATCATACTAAGATATATTATATATCATAATATCATGATAATATAACAATTTAACATCTCATTTGTTATAATAAACAATGGGTTAACAACATTCAACAAGATCGTTAACCTAAAGGTTTCAAAACAACATTTACATGTAACGACTAACGATGACTTAACGACTCAGTTAAAATGTATATACATGTAGTGTTTTAATATGTATTTATACACTTTTGAAAGACTTTAATACACTTATCAAAATACTTATACTTAACAAAAATGCTTACAATTACATCCTCGTTCAGTTTCATCAACAATTCTACTCGTATGCACCCGTATTCGTACTCGTACAATACACAGCTTTTAGATGTATGTACTATTGGTATATACACTTCAATGATCAGCTCTTAGCAGCCCATGTAAGTCACCTAACACATGTGGGAACCATCATTTGGCAACTAGCATGAAATATCTCATAAAATTACAAAAATATGAGTAATCATTCATGACTTATTTACATGAAAACAAAATTACATATCCTTTATATCTAATCCATACACCAACGACCAAAAACACCTACAAACACTTTCATTCTTCAATTTTCTTCATCTAATTGATCTCTCTCAAGTTCTATCTTCAATATCTAAGTGTTCTTCATATATTCTACAAGTTCTAGTTACATAAAATCAAGAATACTTTCAAGTTTGCTAGCTCACTTCCAATCTTGTAAGGTGATCATCCAACCTCAAGAAATCTTTGTTTCTTACAGTAGGTTATCATTCTAATACAAGATAATAATCATATTCAAACTTTGGCTCAATTTCTATAACTATAACAATCTTATTTCAAGTGATGATCTTACTTGAACTTGTTTTCGTGTCATGATTCTGCTTCAAGAACTTCGAGCCATCCAAGGATCCGTTGAAGCTAGATCCATTTTTCTATTTTCAAGTAGGTTTATCCAATGAACTTAAGGTAGTAATGATGTTCATAACATCATTCAATTCATACATATAAAGCTATCTTATTCGAAGGTTTAAACTTGTAATCACTAGAACATAGTTTAGTTAATTCTAAACTTGTTCGCAAACAAAAGTTAATCCTTCTAACTTGACTTTTAAAATCAACTAAACACATGTTCTATATCTATATGATATGCTAACTTAATGATTTAAAACCTGGAAACACGAAAAACACCGTAAAACCGGATTTACGCCGTCGTAGTAACACCGCGGGCTGTTTTGGGTTAGTTAATTAAAAACTATGATAAACTTTGATTTAAAAGTTGTTATTCTGAGAAAATGATTTTTATTATGAACATGAAACTATATCCAAAAATTATGGTTAAACTCAAAGTGGAAGTATGTTTTCTAAAATGGTCATCTAGACGTCGTTCTTTCGACTGAAATGACTACCTTTACAAAAACGACTTGTAACTTATTTTTTTGACTATAAACCTATAATTTTTCTATTTAGATTCATAAAATAGAGTTCAATATGAAACCATAGCAATTTGATTCACTCAAAACGGATTTAAAATGAAGAAGTTATGGGTAAAACAAGATTGGATAATTTTTCTCATTTTAGCTACGTGAAAATTGGTAACAAATCTATTCCAACCATAACTTAATCAACTTGTATTGTATATTATGTAATCTTGAGATACCATAGACACGTATACAATGTTTTGACCTATCATGTCGACACATCTATATATATTTCGGAACAACCATAGACACTCTATATGTGAATGTTGGAGTTAGCTATACAGGGTTGAGGTTGATTCCAAAATATATATAGTTTGAGTTGTGATCAATACTGAGATACGTATACACTGGGTCGTGGATTGATTCAAGATAATATTTATCGATTTATTTCTGTACATCTAACTGTGGACAACTAGTTGTAGGTTACTAACGAGGACAGCTGACTTAATAAACTTAAAACATCAAAATATATTAAAAGTGTTGTAAATATATTTTGAACATACTTTGATATATATATGTATATATTGTTATAGGTTCGTGAATCAACCAGTGGCCAAGTCTTACTTCCCGACGAAGTAAAAATATGTGAAAGTGAGTTATAGTCCCACTTTTAAAATCTAATATTTTTGAGATGAGAATACATGCAGGTTTTATAAATGATTTACAAAATAGACACAAGTACGTGAAACTACATTCTATGGTTGAATTATTGAAATCGAATATGCCCCTTTTTATTAAGTCTGGTAATCTAAGAATTAGGGAACAGACACCCTAATTGACGCGAATCCTAAAGATAGATCTATTGGGCCTAACAAACCCCATCCAAAGTACCGGATGCTTTAGTACTTCGAAATTTATATCATATCCGAAGGGTGTCCCGGAATGATGGGGATATTCTTATATATGCATCTTGTTAATGTCGATTACCAGGTGTTCATCATATGAATAATTTTTATCTCTATGTATGGGATGTATATTGAAATATGAAATCTTGTGGTCTATTGTTACGATTTGATATATATAGGTTTAACCTATAACTCACCAACATTTTTGTTGACGTTTTAAGCATGTTTATTCTCAGGTGATTATTAAGAGCTTCCGCTATCGCATACTTAAATAAGGATGAGATTTGGAGTCCATGCTTGTATGATATTGTGTAAAAACTGCAGTCAAGAAACTTATTTTGTTGTAACATATTTGTATTGTAAACCATTATGTAATGGTCGTGTGTAAACAGGATATTTTAGATTATCATTATTTGATAATCTACGTAAAGCTTTTTAAACCTTTATTGATGAAATAAAGGTTATGGTTTGTTTTAAAATGAATGCAGTCTTTGAAAAACGTCTCATATAGAGGTCAAAACCTCGCAACGAAATCAATTAATATGGAACGTTTTTAATCAATAAGAACGGGACATTTCATTTACGAGATTGATAAATTGGATTTTTGAATATTACCAACCGAGTAAATGAATCCTTATATAAGGTACGTCTCGTTTTGTTAAACAACTGTCAAAATTGACTTTTTGAAACGACTTTGGATAACTTTTGTATGTCGATCTCGAGCATTAGGATTGCGATACACTATAACCTGACCTAGCTTGATAGACATTTATTGACCAACATATGTTCTCTAGGTTGAGATCTACGGTTATTTGGTAATCCGAGTTTCGGTCACATTTTGGTGAACGACTTTATATGCTGCTAAGGTGAGTTGCATTTGCTCCCTTTTTAAATGATTTTGCAATATATATTTTTGGGCTGAGAATACATGCACTTTATTTTAAAAACAATGGACACAAGTACATACTAAATTCTATACTGAGTTTGAACCGAAAATCCCTTAGCTTTGGTAACTAGTAACTGCCGGTTATAAGAACTGGTAGACGCGAGTAGTAGTATATGGATCCATAGGGCTTGATATCCCCGTCCGAGCTAGTGCACTAGCCTTTTAACGGACGTATGCTATTTGAGAAGCGTACACGTTGGTTTGCGTGTATTATTAAGATGATTATACAAATAGTACAAATTATATATACGTTAAGTTTAGTTACCAGGGTGCTCAATTTTGTAGAATATTTTGATAAACGTTTCTGGATGAAACAACTGAAATCTTGTGATCCACATTTATATACAGATTATGCGCAACATTAAAACTATGAACTCACCAACCTTTGTGTTGACACTTGTTAGCATATTTATTCTCAGGTTCCCTAGAAGTCTTCCGCTGTTTGCTTATATGTTATACAAGATATGTGCATGGAGTCATACATGCTTTATTCGAGAAAACGTTGCATTCACAAATCATCACCATCTATCTTATTTTGACTGCATTGTCAACGGAAGTACTATTGTAAACTATTATTTACGGTGATTGTCTATATGTAGAAATCATCAGATGTCGAAAACCTTTGATTTAAATATTCATTTATGGTGTGCCTTTTTAAAAGAATGCAATGTTTACAAAACGTATCATATAGAGGTCAAATACCTCGCAATGAAATCGATGAATGACGTGTTCGTCCATATGGATTTGGAGCGATCGTCACAATTTACATGTATAAAATGGTTACGGTTGCGAGTTGCCACGAGTTGCAGCGATTAAAACCACACATTATTGTGGGAAATCATCAACGGTGAATAAAGAAATTTTAAAAGAAAACCTGACATAAAAAATAATAAGATAATACTTTAACAAAAATAACGAGCCCGCGTGTTGCGGTAAGTAGGGATGGCAATGGATCGGGTATGGATCGGGTGATGCCGTATCCATATCCATATCCATTTAATTTTTGTTCATCCATATCCATATCCATATCCATTTAGTTTCAGGTCATCCATCCATATCCATATCCAGTGGATTAAGCGGGTTAATAGATATCGAATGGATATTAAAACTTTGTTATAATATTTTCTTATATGTGACTAAGACAAAAACGTAGTATAGCAATAATGAATATAACATGAAATCTGTAAGTTTATTTTGTTAGATATACATGTTTTATTGTAATATATTATAGTTATTTCATTAGAGGATTGATAGCATAATATAAATCTAATGGTAAATGAACTTGTAATAGTAAATATGTAAGTATAAATCTATATTTATGCATTTGTAAACGTATTTCGGGTGGTAATGGATATATCTATGGATGAAACTTTTCATCCATGTCCATATCCATATCCATTTAGGTTCATCCATATCCGTATCCATATCCATTTAGGTTCATCCATACCCATCACAAAGCGGGTGGATCGGGTGGATATCCATCGGATCGGGTGGCCGTTGCCATGGTACGGAGTAAATTTATTTTTTTAAAAATAAAATTAAAAATAAAATTAATGAATGGTAATGTCAGCATGATGTCAACGCTGACATAATCTAATCTAATTTAGTAAACGTTTAGTTAAAGTTAATAATGTAAACAAAAATAAAGTGACTTTTAAAAACGTTTTTTAATACAGGTTATATGTTAACTACTACTACTTCATTATTTTTATTCTTGTATTGAACAATTAGTTTGTAATTAATTCATGACAACTAAATTTAGTACATAGAAATAAAATATTATTTTTCGTCGCAACGTTCAGGCTCCCTGCATCGTTTACTTCAAAGTATAGCTTTACTTCAAAGTATAGCAAATGCATGTACAATTTAACTAGTACTCGTTTTTGAGATGTCACAACCAAGTATCCACTTACATAAATGAATAAGAGTATTTTCATAAATTTCTTTTGTGTTCGTACTTCATACATGTAAGACAAAAAAAATAGGTAAAAAGTAAGGGTAAATTTGAAAAGTTAACAAAAAATAGATACTTTTTTTCTTAAACTGTATATTTTTTGTTTAGAGACAATAGTTTTGAAACGTAAAGAGTAGCATATTTATTAGATGAATTATAGTTGGTTATGTACACTAAGGTTTTGAAATCTGCTAAAAAGATATAAAAAGATATAAAAGATAAAAAAGATAAAAGATAAAAAGAGAAAAGGCACTAGAAAGAAGTGAGTAGGTGTGTTTTCTTTAGAATTGGGGTGAATTATTCAACTGAACTGCAGAGATGATCGCGTAGGGTGTTTTAGTCCCCCTAGAATCCCAAACTAGGGTTAAAAAAATCATACCTTTAACCTTACTTTAAAACTATCTTTATATTTGAGATTATATACTCGTATGCCACTAAAGTTTATTAAATTTGTAGATCATTTATATTTGAAAATGATTTTGTAAGTTATCAGAATCTATATATTGATTAATAAGATCAAACAAAAAGGATCAAATCCGGATGACATGTTTTTAAAAGATGTCATGATATTCATTTATCCCGGTGATGTTATAATGAAAAATGACACTCTAATCAATCACTACGACGATGACACCCTAAACACGAATCTTAACTTGAACCTGAGTGTTTATTCATCCATCTAGTCGAGCTCTAAGTCGCAAAAGCCAAAAAGTTCGAGTTCGTTGATGATACTTTCTAACGTTGGGGTTGCCAACGATATTTGAGCCTAAGTGTTGAGAACTGCACCAACTCAAGAAAAAACGTTTAAAACATTTGTCAATTCGATTAGTGGAAAATTAATATTTAGGGTGTTCAAGGTTCTCTTACTCTACGACTTCCAAAAGAAGTGAAATACAACTATTTGAATAAGTCGAAGGAAGTCAATGAAGAAACTAAAATGTTTAAATTTATTTTCATAATTCCCACTAGCTACGTCAATGGTGATAAGATGAATATAATAACCACAAGTAAATGCAGGCTGTTAGATGACGACTTATGAACCACTGACTTTGTGAAGTTTCATTGCAATTTCATCCCAGCCCATTTATTCTCAAATCGAATCGTCTGAAACTTCACATCTCAAGTATCTTTTCATGGTATCGTGGGAACTAATTAGAGTTTATTCCTCTACTTTTCAATGGTTTTTCAGTGTTAGTTGCTAGTTCTTACATGGGCTTCCTTGATCGATCGTTAAGTTTAGCCAATTCACGTGAACTCTTCTTGTGCAGGGCACGTGATATGATTCTTCCCCAAATTGGAGTTAATCAGTTTGCAGTCGTTAGATCAGTTGACTTTAGCTGTAAGGCTGTAATAAGTCGTTGTAACAGTTTCGTAACAGAATTAACTACTTAAGCAGTGATTAGGACTTGTAATTATTCATTCAGTTGTAAACCATTTCTTCTATTTTCTGTAAACTCTCAATTGTAACAACCATCTAATAATTCCATAACATTTCTTCATTATGTGTTCTTCGATTAATTGAAACCTTAACTCCAATCAATAGGTTTCGGTTGAGCATATCACCTGCAAGGAATGGCATCTTCTACTTCATTTATCCAAAAGAGGTTCAAGTACGATGTATTTTTAAGCTTTAGAGGTGAAGATACGCGTAAGACCTTTGTAGATCATCTTTATAAAGCTCTTGCGGACAATGGTGTTGTGACCTACATGGATGATAAGAAGATCCGACAAGGAAGAAAGATAAGTGATGAGCTTATCAATTCGATAAAAGATTCGAAACTTTTCGTAATCGTTTTCTCTAAAGACTACGCGTCTTCATCTTGGTGCTTGGAGGAGCTTGTCAAGATTATGGAGTGCCAGAAGGCAGAAGACCAGACTGCTTATCCTGTTTTCTATGATGTGGAACCGATTGAAGTCCGCAAACAAACCGGTGTAGTTGGAGAAGCATTTGCCAAACATGTGAAGGAAAAAGATGCCGGGAAATGGATAGGGGCTATGGATGAAGTAGCTGGTCTTACGGGGTGGAATTTAAAGGCCGATTTTAATGGGTAATCAATTAAAATTAATTCCTACCTGATAGTCAACTATCAAGTTCACAAGTTCACAATTTTGGGGCGGCCAGGGAAAGTTTAAAAAACGATCACGGATTGTTCCAGATAGACCGCAAATACTTGCCCTACCGAGTAACACGAATAAAGAAAACTTCTTAACTTTTGGGTTGTCCGTCTGATAGCTGACTATCTTTTATTGTGTAGGCACGAGGTTGATTTAATCAGAAAAATTGTCAAAACGATTTCAGTGGAGTTGCCTCCCATTTGGTCAAGTATTGATGAAAATTTAATAGGCATGGTGTCCCGAGTTAAGGATGTTGTTTCAAGTTTAGAAATTGGTACTAATGATGTCCGTGTGATAGGGATCAAGGGGATGGGAGGTAGTGGGAAGACAACTTTGGCCAGAGCGGTCTTTGAACAAATATCTCATACTTTTAATGATGGTCGAAGCTTTGTTGCGAATGTAAGGGAAGTTTCAAATGCATCTTTGTATGGTTTGAGTTCTTTGCAGAAACAAATCCTTTCGGATGTGTCCAAAGATCAAGGCATCACAATAAACGATATTTATGATGGGAAAAGTAAGATTAAAAGAATGATGGCTGCTAGAAGGGTCCTTCTTGTTCTAGATGATGTGGATCACATTGACCAGCTTAAGGGATTAGCAGTTGAGCCTAAATGGTTCAAGCCTGGAAGTAGAATTATCATTACAACAAGAGACGAGAAAGTGCTCAAAGTACAAGGAGTGAAATTAATTATTCATGTTGTCAATCTGTTATCGAACAAGGAAGCAATTTGCCTTTCCAGTAGGTGTGCGTTTGGGACAGAGACTCCAGTTCAGGGTTATGAAGACGAATCGGAACAAGTGGTACATTATGCTGACGGTCTTCCCCTAACAATCACGCTTTTGGGTTCGTCTTTATGTGGTGAAGATAAACATGTATGGGAAGATGTGTTGGATAGGCTAAAGAAAATTCCAATGGAGGAAACTCTTAAACAAATGGAAATAAGCTATACAGGTTTAGAAAATGAGTACAAAGAAATATTCCTCGATGTTGCGTGCTTACTTAAAGGTTGGGACAAAGACGTAGCGATCAGAGCACTTGAAAGTCAAGGATTTTATGCGAAAAATGGTGTAAGGGTTCTTGAGGAAAAATCACTAATATCTATTTCTAAAGATAATTGCTTGAACATGCATGACCGAATAGAAGAAATGGGCAAAAATATTGTTCGTCGTTTACACCCTGATGAGCCCTGGAGACATAGTCGATTGTGGAATGAAGCAGAAATTATAGATATATTGGCCAATGATCAGGTAATTAATAAGGACCGAAACAAATTGATACCCAGGATCTATACCTCAGTTCGCGTCACACCCCGAGAGGCTAGTGCTCTGATACTGATACCATCTGTAACATCCCTCCTTACCACGACCATAATATTGTCCGCTTTGCCCGTAGGCGCATAACGTTTTCTTGGTGACCACACGAGACTTTCCCGGGAGGTCACCCATCCTATAGTCGATTGTGGAATGAAGCAGAAATTATAGATATATTGGCCAATGATCAGGTAATTAATAAGGACCGAAACAAATCAGGTAATTAATAAGGACCGAAACAAATTGATACCCAGGATCTATACCTCAGTTCGCGTCACACCCCGAGAGGCTAGTGCTCTGATACTGATACCATCTGTAACATCCCTCCTTACCACGACCATAATATTGTCCGCTTTGCCCGTAGGCGCATAACGTTTTCTTGGTGACCACACGAGACTTTCCCGGGAGGTCACCCATCCTAGTACTACTCCCGCTCAAGCACTTTTAATTGCAGAATTCTAACGGGATCTGCTGTGCTTGTAACCCCAAAACGCGTTGTATTTGGTAAGGGTGAAGGTTACCTTATAAGGGACTCAAACTTACTTATGAAAATCGATGTGGGACGGGGTATTACAATTGTATTGGTAAGGTGAATATAACTAACTCATCTTCGTTTGTTGTGATACAACTTAATTTAATAATCATCACATTTGTATATAGGGTACTGAAGCAACAAGAGGTATCCAACTTAGATACACACAAGACTTAGATTTCGAAATTTTTACGAGAGGACTTCGAAACATGAAGAAACTTAGATTTCTTTACGTGGTACATTATTTTGGTTATAGTGTGCGTGATGGAAGCAGTTGGAAATTTGACACACTTGGCTCGTACATGCCAAATAGTTTGCAATGTCTGCGATGGGATCAGTTTCCGTTTGAATTCTTAACCTTAAATTTTTTTTCAAGATAACACTTTTGGAGAAAGAAAGGTAACATGTTATGGGTAATTAGTTTTTTTGCAAATTTTTTAATGTTACATATACATCCTTATGTATACAGTATACTAATATACTTTCAGTTTCTTATCTTAGGCTTTTAACAAGCTCATATCCCTTAACCTCACATTGTCAAAATTGGTGGCTTTTGACTTTGAGCTCATTCCGAACCTCGAGACATTAATTCTTGCCGATTGTTTTAAAATGATAGAGTTTCATATCCCCAATGGATTTCCAAAACTTAAGTTCCTCGACCTCACGAACTCAACCTTGAAGTATTTTAACCTTGGGCCGAGTCCAAATCTCGAAACATTAATTCTTAATGGATGTCTTCATTTGTTAGAACTTCACATGCCCTACATGTACCCAAAGCTCAAATCCATTATAATCGAATCTTCAGATTTTAGGAAACTTGACCTTGTAGATGCCGAGATAGTAGAGTTACGACCCATTTTGTCAAGTACAAATGAAACGTTTGCAGTCATGGCATCTCTGGCTGAGAATGTTTTACCAAGTTTAGAAGTTGGTATTGATGATGTACGTGTGATGGGGATCAAGGGGGTAGAAGGTGGTGGGAAGACAATTTTGGCTAGAGCTATTTTTGATAAGATATCCCATAAGTTTGAAGGACAAAGCTTTGTAGAGAAAATAGGGGAAGTTTCAAAAGCATCTTTGAATGGTTTGAGTTCTTTACAGAAACAAATCCTCTCGGACGTGTTCAAAGATCAAATTATCACGATAAACAATGTTTATGATGGGAAAAAGATGATGAGAAGAATGATGCCTGGTAGAAGAGTTCTTGTTGTTCTAGATGATGTGGATCACAATAACCAGCTTGAGGAATTACTAGTTGACCTTAAGTGGTATAAGCCAGGAAGTAGAATTATCATTACAACTAGAGATGCACATGTGCTGCTAGTACTCAGAGCACACGGAGTTACGGTAAATATTATTAATGTCAATGTCAATCAATTATCGAACAAGGATTCACTTATTCTCTTTAGTAAAAATGCATTTGGGCATGAGATACCAATCCAAACTTACGAAAACATATCGGAACAAGTTGTACATTATACTACTCGTGTTTCCTTAGCGATTAAGGTTTTGGGTTCGTATCTCAGTGGTAAAGATGAACTTAAATGGATAGGTGCACTGAATAAGCTGCAAGTCCCAAAACGTATGGCACCCAATGAGCTTCTTAAAAAACTTGAAGCTAGCTATAAAAGTTTAAAAGATGAGTACCAAGAAATATTCCTAGATGTCGCGTGCTTACTTAAAGGTTGGAAAAAAGACAAAGCGATTAGAGCACTAGAAAGTCAAGGATTAGATGCTACAGTTGGATTAAAAGCTCTTGAGGAAAGATCACTCATAATTATTCCTAAAGATAATTGCTTGAAAATGCATGACCTTGTCGAAGAAATGGGCAAAAATATTGTTCGTCATTTACACCCCCACAAGCCTTGGAGACACAGTCGATTGTGGGTTGAAGCAGAAATTAAAGACATATTGGACAATGACCAGGTAATTAAGAATCAAATGTATTCATAAGCTGGTGGAGATAACCAACTTATCTTGGTTTGTTATGATGCAACTTATTTTAATACTAATAATCGTTTTTTATCACAGGGTACTGATGAAACAACGGGTATCCATCTTAGATACACACAGGAACTTGATCCCGAGAGTTTTATGAGAGGTCTTCGAAACATGAAGAAACTTAGATTTCTTTACCTGGAAAGCGATATGGATAATTTTTATGATGATAGTAGAAGTCGATGGTGTAGGATTAATGTGCAAGGTACAACATATAACTATATGGCTAAATTCATTTGAGCCTTCGGGGTCACACACATATACACCTAGACGTCAAATTAAATATGTATATATATGATGTATATATATTTTGGTCTAAGTAACGAAACGATTTAAATGGTTAAATTAAATTAATTAATTGTTTAATTAATTAATCCGTAACAAATAATATGTAAACATTGTTTGTCAAATAAGTTTTTCTTGATGGCCACGTACTTTTGAAATGGAATAGAATTAGAGTCCAAATTAGAGTCCAAATAGAATTGGAAATTAATTAATGTGGTACGCGTTTTTTTTTCCACCGACCTATAAGCTCGGTTCAAGGTTTACCATGTTATATATATATTCTAATTCTATAGTTGGTGGTGGGGCAATATTATTTTACGAAAGAAAAAAATCAAAAACAGAAAAAGTATTAAAAATCACCAGAGCAACAAAAGTTGAAATCTCCACTTTTGTTTTTTTGGTCGCATCATTTGAACGGAGCATTGTTTATATATTATTTGTTTATTAATATAATTTGATTATATTAATAAGTTACTTGGGTTTGGACTAGCATCCATTGGCGTTGTCTGAAAGTGTAGTGGACTATCCAAAGAGACGGTCATACGCTTTGATCGTAAGTTTCTCTCCGTTCATCAGTTTCTTGAAGAAAGGTATACCGTTTACTCCTCTTTTATTTTATATTCATGACAATTATTATGGTGTAACTGGATCCATGAGATAAATTAATCGTGTGCATGTTTTTAAATAAGTGATTATTTAATTTTGTAATTTTTGTTCATAAAATAATAAAAGATTATTATTTTAATTATCCGCTGCGTTAATCTGAATTGTTAAAAGTACACACGATTTTCCATCAGTGGTATCATGAGCCGCTTTTACACCGTCTTAATTGTTGCGTGATTTTCTTAGATCTAGCTTTGTGGTGAATTGGTAAAAGTCAAAACCCTTATGGTTTTGTAAGTCAACTTTGTTGATTACCTCATGATGCACAAATAAGATCTGAAGAAATTCACTATTTAAATTTTGAATTTAGAAAGTTATGGCTTGGATAATTGTTGGTTATTTAATATTTATTTTATTCCATGGTTATACACATGCATTGTAACCATGGACAAGCCATATTTAGGTTTAATAATGTTGTTATTAAATTGTGATTGCATACATAGCCCATAATGCCCCGACCAATGTGTGATTGTTGTGATTGTTGGTTACGGCAATTTTATGCCATGTTGTTTTTGATTTAATTGGAGGCCATAGAAGCCAAAGTTGTATTTTGTTTATTTTCAATTTCATAGTATTGTATTTAGGTTTATTTCAATTTGTAAATGTACTAGACTAGTCGTATTTTCAATTTTGAATAAATGTAATAAGATGAAGATTGAAGATAAAGATGCAACTTGGAGCTTGACTTAGAAGATGGCGAACATGTCAAGTTAACAACGATAGCGTTCGGCAAGTTTTCACTTGGATCTTGATTCAAGTGGGAGCTATGGTTTGTCCTTAGTTTGACCTCTTGATCCCATGACGGCTAATGGGATCAAGCATAGGATATTTTGGGCTAGGCTATGTATGTGTGTGATGCATGGTTGTGTTTTATTTATTGCATTTTATATTTAATTGCTGATTATAATATATGCAAATTGTTTTTGATGAAAACATCAAATAAAATAGGTAACGGGTTTCAAAGATTAAAATTGATGATTTTAAATGTTAAACTCTAACGAGTTTAAAGTTAAATGTTTTTGAAACTCAAATAATATATATGATCGACATCTTTTAAAATTGTTTTAAAACGATACACATTTGTGTATTTGTTAATTTTTAGATAAAATAACAAATTAGACACACAAACACTATCGACATATATAATTGGTTAAAATGTTTTTAACAATTAGTGTAATGAATCTTGTGTGCATGCATTATTCGTTAACACAAACTTTTTCAATATACCCGTCAAATTTAAGTCATGCCATCCAATGAGCTTGCAAACACTCCTCGTTATTTTTTGATTACGGTGAGACCTAATTGAATTATAGCCACGAGGTGGATTTTTAGTTACGAGTGAGACTAGGCTAAATTTCCACTGTTTCCAAATTGGACGACTTAATCGTATTCACGGTGAGACCTGAGTTCGAGGCAAGGATGGGACAAACATGCCAGTAGATAATAGTGGTTTGTTGGACTACACATATCTCTAGGTCCCATATAGATCTAAGAGTTGTACTTGTGATGCAATTGGTACCCGCTACCTACCAATAGACTCCATAACTGCTAGCTGATCAACAGATGTGGCTATGGAATCTCTATGTGGATCTTAGGCTTTCGTAAATTAATTGTTTTTAAAATATATAAAAACTTGGGTAGTTAATTTATTAAAGTTTTATATCGAAAATACTAAATTGAATCTTATTCTTTTGTAGATGTCAAACAATCAAAACGTAAACCAAAACAATCTCCGTTCTTTGTTGGAGAAGGAGAAACTCAATGGTTCAAACTTCCTAGACTGGCACCGCAACTTGAGAATCGTTCTCAAATATGAAGGGAAGTTGAACAAAATTGAAGAACCCTTACCCGAAGCTCCTCCTGAGACAGCTACTGCTGCTCAAAAGAATGCTTATCAGAAGTTGTTTGATGAGCAAGAGAAGATAGCTTTAATCATGCTTGCTAGTATGACTTCTGACCTCCAAAAGGAAATGGAAGATCGTACAGCATATGATATGATGACTGAGCTGAAAAACATGTTTCAGAAACAAGCTAGTCAAGAGTTGTATGAAACTTATAAGCTTCTTCAAACATGCAAAATGGAGGAGGGTCAGTCAGTGAGCTCTCATGTCTTGAAAATGAAAAGCTACATTGACCGATTGGAAAAACTTGGAACTACCTTGCCGCCTAACTTGGCCGTGAACACGGTTTTGGCTTCACTACCAAAATCGTATCACCAATTTGTAATGAATTACAATATGCAAGGTTGGGAGAAATCTCTGGCAGAGGTGCACTCGATGCTCAAAACTGCTGAACAGAATATTCCATCTAAGGTTTCCAATCCGGGTGTCCTGATGATTAGGGATGGTAAGGTGAAAAAGAATAAGCCGAAAACTTGGGGAAAAGGAAAAGGAAAGTCAATTGCTAAGAAGAATATTCCACCACCTCCCAAGAAAGAAAACCCAGCGAAAGACGCCGAATGTTTCCACTGTGGAAAAGTTGGCCACTGGAGGAGGAACTGTCCCTCCTACCTATCTGAGTTGAGAAAAGGCAAGGCTGGCGAAGCCAGCAAATCAGGTATATTTCATATACAGTTATATACTTTTTCTAGTGATTCCTGGATTTTTGATACTGGTTGTGGTACTCACATCTGTAACAATATGCAGGGAATGAGAAGAAGTAAGAGACTGAAGAAAGGCACACTGGATTTAAGAGTGGGCAATGGGGATCGAGCAGCTGTTGAAGCTATTGGAACTTATGAGCTTACTCTACCCAGTGGTCTTATTGTTTTGTTGGAACAATGTCATTATGCTCCTAGTATTACGAGCAACGTAGTTTCAGTTTCTCTTTTGAAAGATGTTGGTTTTGAACTTACATTTACGCACTTTGGTATTTCAGTTTCTAAGGATAATATTTTTTATTTTAATGCTTATCCACGTGATGGTATTTTTGAAATTGATATGCATGGTGTGATTTCAAATAATAATTCTGTATATACCTGTACTGCCAAACGAATCAAGCAAGACTTGAATAATACCTATCTATGGCATTGTCGTCTTGGTCATATAAACAAACAACGCATTTCAAAACTCCAATCTGATGGGCTTTTGGAATCAACTGGCTCTGAGTCATTTGATGTGTGTAAGTCATGTTTATGTGGAAAGATGACAAAGGCTCCTTTCTCCGGTTTAGGTGAAAGAGCTAAAGATCTTTTAGGACTAATACATACTGATGTATGTGGCCCTTTTAGAACTATGTCTAGACATGGTGAATCATACTTCGTTACATTTACTGATGATTATAGTAGATATGGTTATGTTTACTTGCTGAAACATAAACATGAAGTTTTTGAAACGTTCAAAATCTTCCAAAATGAAGTAGAAAAATCAACTTGGAAAGACCATTAAAGCCCTTCGCTCTGATCGAGGAGGGGAATACATGAGTCAAGAGTTTTTGGACCACCTGAAGAATTGTGGAATCATCTCACAGTTCACTCCACCTTACACACCACAACACAATGGTGTGTCTGAACGGAGGAATCGAACTTTACTTGATATGGTTTGATCTATGATGAGTCTAACTACTCTACCAATGTCTTTTTGGGGTTATGCATTAGAGTCTGCTGCACGCATACTCAATATGGTTCCAACCAAGAAGGTAGAAAAGACACCATATGAGCTATGGCATGGGAAGAGTCCCAAGTTGTCTTATTTGAAAGTCTGGGGTTGTGAAGCGTATGTAAAACGTGACACTTCAAACAAGTTAGAACCCAGAGGTATCAAATGTCACTTTGTGGGATACCCAAAGGAAACAATGGGTTACTACTTTTACTACCAAGCTGAAAACAAAGTGTTTACTGCTCGGTTTGCTGAATTCTTTGAAAGAGATCTTCTCTTACAAGAAGTCAGTGGGAGTAAAGTAGATTTTGAAGAAATTCAAGAATCACAAAGTGACATACCTTCTGAAGGCACTAGCCAACCGCACGTTGAAGCTGAACACACTGTTGGTGAGCCAGAACGTGTTGCACCTATAATTCGTAGATCTAGTAGAACTCCTCATCTACCAGAGAGGCTAAATCTTCTGATTAATTCAGATGAACCTCATCTAGGGGATTATGATGAACCCTCTAGCTACGGTGAGGCCATATCAGATCCAGAATCTGAAAAATGGCAAGATGCTATGAAGGCAGAGATGCAGTCCATGAAAGATAATCAAGTATGGGACTTGATTGATCTTCCACCCAATTGCAAGACAGTGGGGTGTAAATGGGTCTTCAAGAAGAAGGCTGACATGGACGGTAATGTAAAAACTTTTAAGGCTCGGTTGGTAGCAAAAGGTTATACTCAAACTCAAGGAATTGATTATGAGGAAATTTTTCACCAGTCGCGAGCATTAAATCAATTAGGATACTTATTGCCATAGCTGCTTTTCATGATTATGAAATATGGCAAATGGATGTCAAAACCGCTTTCCTAAATGGCGACCTAAGCGAGGACGTATATATGGTTCAGCCAGAAGGGTTTGTGAATCCTAAGCATCCTAATAAAGTATGCAAGCTTCTAAAATCCATTTATGGATTGAAGCAAGCATCCAGGAGCTGGAATCTCAAGTTTGATGAGAAAATTAAAGAGTTTGGTTTTTCTCAAAATGGAGATGAGCCCTGTGTTTACATTAGAGCTAGTAGGAGTAAAGTAGTCTTCTTGATCTTGTATGTTGATGACATACTACTTATTGGAAATGACATTCCAACTTTGCAAGATGTCAAATCTTGGCTTAGTAAATGTTTTTCCATGAAGGATCTTGGAGAAGCTAAATATATTCTTGGAATCGGGATCTATAGAAATAGATCCAAAAGGCTTATTGGTTTGAGTCAAAGTACATACATTGATAAAATCTTGCGTAGATTTAGCATGCAGAACTCTAAGCGCGGAGCATTGCCCGTGCAAAAGGGTGTAATCTTGAGCAAGTCTCAAAGTCCTGTCACACCTGATGAGATAAGACGAATGAAAGGTATCCCGTATGCTTCGGCTATAGGATCCATCATGTATGCCATGTTATGTACTAGACCTGATGTCTCGTTAGCTTTGAGTTTGACGAGTCGCTATCAACAGAATCCAGGTGAAGAACATTGGATGGCTGTTAAGAACATTCTTAAATATTTGCGGAGAACTAAAGATATGTTCTTGGTTTACGGTGGTTTGAAAGAAGAGTTGAGTATTAAGTGCTATACAGATGCTAGTTTTCAAACTGATCGAGATGATTCTCGATCCCAGTCAGGAAATATCTTTGTCATGAATGGCGGGGCAGTTGATTGGAAGAGCTCGAAGCAGAGCACAGTTGCACAGTCTACAACGGAAGCAGAATACATTGCTGCCTCAGAAGCTGCACAACAAGCTGTTTGGATTCGGAAGTTTATTGCTGAACTCGGAGTAGTTCCCAGCATTGAATCCCCTATGGAAATGTACTGTGATAATTCAAGTGCTATTATACTTGCGAAAGAATCACGTGTACGTAAGGGTAGCAGACACATTCTTCGAAAGTTTGACTACATTCAAGAAGTCGTTGAGAGGAATGATATTAGTATTCTTAAGGTTCATACAGATGATAATGTGGCTGACCCGTTCACGAAGCCCATGACACATAACAAGCATGATGAACATGCTAGTAGTATTGGACTTCGTTATGCTGCTGATCTTTTTAATTTAATTTAGTATTTGGATATTTTTGGAACATTAAGCAGTTTTATCTTAATGAATTGATATATTGATGGTATGATCATTTTCATTTATATTACTGTGTTCTGTATTAGCATGTTTAATCCATGAATAGTTGTTGATTATTCAAAATCTCCATAATCGGTCATGTTATGGGAATAACATGAATTAAGATTAATATGAATGTTTGGTTATATTTATTGATGATAAATAGTTAACTTGTAGAGACCAAATTCATATGTATTCATTGATGATGAATATTGGAATGACCCAACCGAGATATCACTACATGGATCGTTGTCAGTAGTGAATCTTTTAGTGATTATGTCTTTATGTCCTTAGACTTGAGATGCACGCCAGTTTTGATGTGTGGAATATTGTATTTTGATATGGTTAAACGCTGTCCTGAATAAGGCTGTAATAAAGGCCATTATTGGGTATAATGTAAAGCTCGTGAGAAACACGTGTATGCAATATGGGATTTGTTCCTCCAAAATGTTTGGAGTTAGATACTTTTGAGCTCCTCGATGAATGAATGAGATATTTGTGTGGCCGCACCCAGATGTAATTAAGATGATACTTAATTAGTTTGGTGATCTAATTCAGTTCGAAGATCGAGAAATATAATTGTTAAACAAATGAGAATGACCAATGATCCATATCTCAAGTTTACCTAATGTATCTGAAACAAAGGGACGAATGACATTTAACACTTACTATAAGTAGTTCCGAGAAACTAACCTCACGTGAATTTAGGTACAATGACCTGTTGCTAGACGGTATCCATTGTTTGTATAGTTACTTGGTGTTGTGTCATGCACAAGTGGGAGTCTGTAGGATTAATGTGCAAGGTACAACATATAACTATATGGCTAAATTCATTTGAGCCTTCGGGGTCACACACATATACACCTAGACGTCAAATTAAATATGTATATATATGATGTATATATATTTTGGTCTAAGTAACGAAACGATTTAAATGGTTAAATTAAATTAATTAATTGTTTAATTAATTAATCCGTAACAAATAATATGTAAACATTGTTTGTCAAATAAGTTTTTCTTGATGGCCACGTACTTTTGAAATGGAATAGAATTAGAGTCCAAATTAGAGTCCAAATAGAATTGGAAATTAATTAATGTGGTACGCGTTTTTTTTTCCACCGACCTATAAGCTCGGTTCAAGGTTTACCATGTTATATATATATTCTAATTCTATAGTTGGTGGTGGGGCAATATTATTTTACGAAAGAAAAAAATCAAAAACAGAAAAAGTATTAAAAATCACCAGAGCAACAAAAGTTGAAATCTCCACTTTTGTTTTTTTGGTCGCATCATTTGAACGGAGCATTGTTTATATATTATTTGTTTATTAATATAATTTGATTATATTAATAAGTTACTTGGGTTTGGACTAGCATCCATTGGCGTTGTCTGAAAGTGTAGTGGACTATCCAAAGAGACGGTCATACGCTTTGATCGTAAGTTTCTCTCCGTTCATCAGTTTCTTGAAGAAAGGTATACCGTTTACTCCTCTTTTATTTTATATTCATGACAATTATTATGGTGTAACTGGATCCATGAGATAAATTAATCGTGTGCATGTTTTTAAATAAGTGATTATTTAATTTTGTAATTTTTGTTCATAAAATAATAAAAGATTATTATTTTAATTATCCGCTGCGTTAGTCTGAATTGTTAAAAGTACACACGATTTTCCATCAGATGGAGATTTGACAAATGCAGGCAATACTTGCCAAGTAGTTTACGATATATGTATTGGGATCGGTTCCCCCTTGAATGCTTACCCATGGCCGACTCTCCTAATGGCCACGTGGGCGAAAGCTCAAGTCAATACGAAGACATGCGCAACAAAAATTGAGCCCAAATCATGTTAGGATGAGCTCATTTAATTTCAAGTCCAAGTTATATTAGTATAATAAATAAATTTAGTCTAGTTTGTTCTTTCATAGACCATTTGTTGTGAGCTCACAAAGTTCGGCATCGTTACACTTGCTATTAGCTCAGAATCTAGATTGTTACATTCATACATTATACCAAGAACACTTGTTTACAGTCGCAGTGTGTCAAAAGTTAATAAACACAAACATCATGATATCTATATTTATTGGTATCTTTCTGATCTCAATACTTCATTCTTAAGAAGATTCGATTAAACATATTCTAACGATTTTCACCGACTAAATTAAGAACAACGAGACAATTGTTTGTCATCTTTGTAACCTTTTCATCATAAGAAGCCAAAGGTGAAGGTTTGTCCAAATATTCATCTCTACAATCTCCTACATCTGAGAGAACTGCATTAAGCATTGAGTTCATCCGTTTAGCGTTCTTAGACGTCAATGCTTTCATCGCTTCTTGAAGATTGGTAGACGCGTTGTCGTAACTGTCTTTACAGATCTTAAGGATCCTGGTTTCATCTTTTCGGTTCCCTAACGTGTTTGAAAGTTTTTGAGCTTGAATAGAGCCGAGTTTAATTAACCACCCAATCGATTTCATAGTCTTCTCCAGCACGTCTGAATTACCGTCTAAAAATGGATAGACGGTGGATTCAGCGTTCGACTGGAGAAGCGCTGGTAGTTGAGATTGGATGGGATCCGATTGATCGTTTTTTGTTCGTTTTTGATATGGATTGATTGATACGATCCTCGATGAGTGGGATGGTAGTTGTGATTGGATAGGTGGTTCAGAGATTGAACGAAACGAAAGTTGCATGGCTCGAGCCCATGTTTCGAGCCTTGGTATGAGTATTGGTGGATTACTTGAACTTACATACTGATTGGTGTTTTGAGAAAGTGAAACTGGGAATGAATTGGTTAATAGTATAATATAGATGAAAGAAACTAAAAACAAAGTGTTGTTGAATTCCATTTTTGAAAAACAGTGTGAAACAAAGGTGGTGGTGGTGGTGATTTTTTTTTTTTTTTTTTTTTTTTTTTTTTTTTTTTGAAAGGCAATGTTAGTGGTTAGAGTTAATTCACGAAAATCCCCCCCCTCCCCCCCCCCCCCCCCGAGACTCGAACCCTTGGTCTCCTCGAACACCATGTTAACATGGTGACCAATGAGGCAAAGCCCCATTGGCTGGTGATGATGATATTGAGAGGATGTTAATGTTGACACCAAAACAGTTAAAAATGAGAGAACGAGATTGATTTTAGGAAATCTGAACATTTGTTTTTAGATTTAGGAAATCTGAACACTTAATATAAGGATAAAAACTTCATTATTTTTAATCGTAATTTTTTGTTTTAAAAAAATACAAAACTATATATTACCGAGAAAATTATGCCGTTGGTCCTCATTCATCTAAATAGACAAAATTGTGCCGTTGGTCCTCATCTTTGTATTAAACAACTTAGGTAACCTTTTTTTTTTGGACTCCGTTAACCTTCATTTTTCATTTATGTGATACGGATGACCCTGACACGATCGTTAGTGTTTCTTCGATATATGTGATAACGTGTGTGACACATCAAGGTGTTTTTGTCAATGCACATTTCTTTTCATCTTCATTTTCATCTTCTATCCTTCAACAAAAACCCATAACTTTATATTCAAACTCCAAAACAAAATATTCAAACCTTTTCACCATGTGCCACACCATAGCCCAACAGTTACCCCCATGTACCTTGTGTCATGAGATATTGAGAGGTCATGAGTTCGATCCTTAAGGATGACATGATTTTCTTTAAAAGAATTGAACACCAATAATTGTGGTATATATTGATCCTATATGGAGGTTTTACCGGATTCGTTCACGGAGCTCTACCCAGGAACTATGCCCAAATGGATGTGTTCCTGGGTACCGTCGATGGGGTTCGGGTTTTCGCCTGAACGTGTGTGATTCGTGCAAATGATGAGGGTCGTTGAAATAAATGATCTACTGATACCAAAAAATCGCCTCTCGAAAAAAACTAATCCATGATTAGACCCCTCACGTGCTATGCACATGATCAAATTTAGTGAAGAAATTCTAACGATCGTTAGTGTCAGGTGTCATAAAATAAAAGATGAAGGTCAACGATGTCAAAAAAAGAAAAAAAGTGAACTAAGTTGTTTAGTACAAAAATGAAAGATTAACGGTGAAATTTTGTCATATAAATATGAAAGAACCTTGTTAGGAATTATGAGCCCCAAACAAAACATGTGATTGATAACTAATCACGAAACCCATTAACAATAAATGAATAAAGCAAAGACAAAATTGCACTATTGATCCTTTATTTTTGTATCAAATGACATAGGAAGCTTTTATTTTTATCTCGTTCACCTTCATTTACCAACTTTCGACACGGATAGCCCCGTCACTACCTTCTGTTCACGTGCCAAGCAGATGAGGGTAAATTTGTCAACGTCTATTTTATATCTTTTTCAATATCTAAATATCTATATAAATTCTTCAAACATGAACCCTAATTATCATCTGATTATCTCATCATCATCCTCATTTTAGATTCGGGAAATAAATAAATAACAAAAATAGACACAAGTACATCTTCATATTTGTTCTTCATGTTCTTCATGTTCTTCATAAAAGATTTAGGGGTTTTCAACTTTGTAAACTAAAATGTGTTCTAAGACCAGATCTGAGATCCTTATCAAATATAGTACAATTGACATCATTCTAAATTCATTTACATATTCAGATTCCTCAAATGTAATTCAAGTTCTTCATCAAACCTAATTTGATAATTAGTTTAACAATCATATGAGGCTAGAGTTAAATTATATAGGTGAAACATAAAATGTAAACCCTTTATGTTTGATAATTAGTTTCCTAATCAACCACAAAACACGCCACAAATCTTATTGCCCAAAACTTGATCACTAGGCAAATCTGGACGCACATCCTCCTCTATGGAAGATTACCTCCATTCCGGGAAACACATCTCTTAATACCGGAGAGCTTTTTGTTCAGCAACATTTATTGTCTTCGATCAAGCTTCACACCTCAACAATCTCTCATTTGATGATTGATCGAACCCTGACCGCCTCAATGTCCAACTATGTTGAAAAACCCACATCAACTCTTGATTAGCTGATTAAAACTCCTTTTGATACCGCTGAATGAAACACCTGGATCACGCCACAATTATACATTACTACACTGTGGGGTAAGGAAGTCTTTCAACACCAAGAACACCACTACGAGTATATTTATTTTATAAAAAGGTTTGTACAAATTCTTGACATGTGTATTCTAGTTACAAACTACCGAAAAGTTTTTAATGTATATACTGGAATTATGTATTGCTGAAAACTATCTCCCGTCATAATGTGCGGGTCATCTCTACCAGTGAAAAGTGTTTATGGTATAATGTAAAATCATTTTTCACAACAACGACAACATCTCTCTGCTCGTTTAAAAAGAACTATGAGCTTGAGCTTTGTAATTAAAATTTTTATTCGCATCGAGACATGTGATGTCTTGACCAATACAATGAAATTGCGCAAGGTAGGACTTTTGCTAAAACAAAACTAATCGACCCTTTACTTTTTATTTACACCTACAATACAAACTACAAATTTTTCGACCGTTAGGTTTTTTTCCACCTATTTTATAGTTAAAGTACGAAAAAAAAAATTACAAAACTAGCATAACCGGCCTTGGGAAGGCCGGTTTAACAAATGTCACATTAAACCGTTTTTCCGGTTTGATTACATGGCTCCCGGGTGTTGTACATTGTGCTAAATAATTCGATTTTGTTATCATACTTGAAGACATCTTCTATCACATTGTGTAAGAACCGAATAATTATTGTACATATGTTAAAAATGGTGTACATAAAGTGTATAATGTGTGATGTAAATTAAAAAGTCACAGGACTGAACTGAGCTTTGTGCGCGCGCCGCGCACGTCACCTGGTGGCAGATTCTGTTTCTTTTAATTAAATTTAAATGAAGGGCATTTGAGTCTTTTTGTATAAAGCCGGGTTTAGGTCATTTATGGCCAGTTTTGTGGTGGTTGAAACACATCCAACACAACCACCAACATCATCTTCTCTCCCATTTAATTTCTTGAGTGAGAAACCCATTTGAGAGAGAGAAAGCTCAAATCAAGGAGGAAGAAGTTTGTTTCGGGTCAAAGTGCGAGTATTAAAGTTGTTCATCTAGCCACTAGCTGCGTTTTGATTGTGGTGGTATGTTCTAACCTTGATTTTCCTTACTTTGATTTATTTAAGGGTTAGAGTTTGGGTAAATGGTGAACATAAAACCCATAATTGGTGATTTTGGGGGTTTTTGGGTAAGAGTGAGTCATGAGGACTCAAGATTGACTAACCTAGGATTTTCAAAGTGATAATTGGTGTTTGTGAGTCTTAAATGGTTAGTAAATCACTAGCACACCTTGTTGTTAGGTGAATGAGTGTTATTTGGGTTAGTGGATGACACAAAATGGGTGTTTTAACCTTGAAATGGGTCAAAGGAGTCTTGGGTGACCTAATTTGTCTAGTGAGTATGTAAATGCACTAAACTTTTGTTAATAAGTGTATTAAGACCATAATCTATTAATATTAGAGATTTGGCGTAATCTCGACCTAGTGTAAGGTTAAGGGTGCAAATGGGTCACATTTGCACTATGAGTCAAAATGACACTAGGATGGTGAGTGAGTTGGTTGACCAACTTGAATGTATGATTGACAATGTGCATAATGTAATAGGTACGTTACATTGAAGGTTGCAAGCTTGATTTCTCATTCACCGAAGGCGTTAAGGTGAGTGGAATAATTATATATATGCATATATAGTTTATTTGCTTGCGGACTTGTGGTTAGTGTTATCCGTACGTGTGGATTCACTACTCTTTTGTGCGATGGAGACTACATGTGCGTGAAGGGTGGTTCGGTAAGTGCGAACGTCCACCTAGGGGGTTAGTGTATACTAACGGTCATCGTGCGAGTACCAACGGTCATTGTGCGAGTACCGTTCCCTTGTGTGCGTTATGGTTAACCATGGTTATGTGTGATAGTTTTAGCGTATTGGATTATGTACTATATGCTATTGGTAATGCTAGCTTATTGAGAATTGCGGATATATAGTTTTGCATTATGATTGCATAGTTGCTAGTTGCTAGCTTGTATACAGTATTTGAGTAAGTGTTTGTAAGAAGTAGATTATATATGTATATGTATAATTATTGCATTCACTAAGCTTTTTGCTTACCCTATCGTTGTTTACCTTTTTAGGCTCCGGCGTGGATAAGGGCAAAGGTATTCGTTTAGATTAGTGGCTCTCGGGGGATTAGCTTTTAGAAGTTCGACCAAGATTTAAGTAGTTTAACCCCAAACACCATGCTCTAAGTGTTGTTTGGAAATTAAACTTTTGTGATCGAAACTTGTATTTTGTATAAATTCGTAATTCGAGAAGATGTGGGCCCGGTGTTGTAAAACTCATTTTATTTTGGGAATCTCTTAGTTTTACTTATTATAACGTGTTGTGAAAGTCGTTTCGTCTAAAAGTGTCGGGAAGTGGGAGATCTTTTTGCCCAAGTTGGAAAATCCGGACAGAAGCTGATTGGCTCTGTGCGCGCCCACCACAATGAGGGTCGCGCGCCGCGCACCCTTCTGTATAATTTTTTTGTTCTGTTTTCGGTTGGATAATGGGTTGGGTCGTTACACATTGGTCCGACTAATCTGGAGGTCAGGGTCTCCTCTACGTAGTCGGGGTATGGCCAGAAGGTTGTGAGGAGTCTTTGGTTGTAATGGATGGTGATGGGTCGAAGAACTCGACTTCTTTTGCATCCTTAGCTTCAAAATTAGACAAATTGAGCGGGAAAAAACCTTTAGTCGATGATTCGAATGGAATTGTTTCCTCTTCTGCCTCGACATCACATTTTTACAACTTTCGATGAGATGTGTTAGAATACAGAACCAAAAACGGGTATTTCCTGTTTGGGTAAAAGTTGACTTGGATAAGAAGGGTGGACCTTCATCACTTCCAGTTTTAGCAAAGTCACAAGGCAACATAAACAGGACACACCGGCTACATCAATAACATCGCTTTCCTTATTTGTATAGAGGGGTTCCAAAAGTATATTTGGATCCAAACCTCTTTTAGAAGTAACTGTTAGAATTTGTGTTTATAAGAACACACTTGTAATTCAATTGTAATTATCCTGATTGTATCAATTCAAGCTCAATAAATAAGCTGATCAATACAAACTTGTTAAAATCTTTTAATTCAATCAAATTAACATGGTATCAGAGGTTTGGTGTTGATCTTGGATCAAAACACCAATTTATATATTCATCATTTACCAAAGAATTGAGCCGCCATGTCTCATGACGGTAGCTCAGTTCATTAGGAAACCAACAACAAACCGACCAACATTTTAAGAAAACAAAGTTACCTGGAAGTTCTACACCAACGAACCCTTGGGGCAAGGTCAAAAGACATACCGTCACAAGGGGGCAGCAAAATCCACAACCATCGAAAACCACCATCAACCACCACAACCGTCAAGCTGTATTTATTGTGGTATGTCACAACACACTGTAATCCAATGTTTTAAGCTCATCGGTTATCCCAAATGGTGGAACAAATAGAAAAATAGCAGAGTGGTGACGACGGTAATGGCGGAAACCGGCGGTGACCGTATGGCTACCAGTAGAAAATCGACAGGAGGTAAATCTTCTCCTAATTTCTTGTACAAATTCCAACCATTAACGACCAAAGAAACAAGGAAAAAACCCCTTGTTCAATCGACCAATTGGGTGAAGGTAAAATCCTCAAACCCTAAGTTTTCAGAGAAATCGAAGAAACAAAACATGAGGGGAAAGTCGACTAACTTTAATCCCAATCGATCCGTTCAGTTTCATACCATGGCTGAAAAACCTGAAAACCCTAGGTTTACCCAAATCATGAAACGAATTGAGCATATGATCGATACATAAGGGAATAAAGGGATTAAATCGACCAGTTACGATACTAGTAATAGAAAGGGGCTGACAAGTTTAAAAGCCCATGAAGAAGAAGTCTAAATCCACAATCGATTTAGTGTATTGGACCATGATCCCTTGATTAAATTAGACAAGGCCCAGATTCAAAATCATGTTATAAATAAACAAATCGATAAGGCCCAAAACTCTATATTTTTGTAAAAATAAAAATTTGAACAACTCGCGTTTATCGAAAAAGTTAATATCGTTTCAATAACACCAAATAACCAATGGATCTTTGACTGTGGTGCTACTCACACCATGAGTTTTGAAAAATCCAACTTTTGTTCCGAATAGAACCCTCGAGTTAACAAAATTCAAACTGCCGATGGAGGGGTTATACAAGTAAAAGGGGGTGGGAAATTGAAATTACTCCGACTATGAAATTATCTAATTGTTTATATATTCCAGCCCTGTATCATAAACTATTATCTGTTAGTCACGTTACAAAAGAATTAAATTGTTCTGTTTTATTACACCCCACTTTCTGTATCGTTCAAGATTTCAGAACTTGGGTGATTATTGGGCGTGGTACCGAACGGAGTGGGTTGTACTATGTGAACAAAGTAACCTAACGAGGTAAGGTACCGTGATGCTTGCTTACGGAACACCTACGAGGGAAGCTTGGTTATGGCATATGAGGTTGGGTCACTCATATGCCGGATACTTACATGCTTTATTTCCAAGTCTTTTTCCATCCAATGTTACTTTAAATTGTGAAACTTGCATTTTGGCTAAAAGCCACTGAATTACTTTTAAACCTAGTAATACAAGGAAAAATGTACCTTTTGCTTTAATCCATTCGGATGTATGGGGTCCTGCACCGATTATTGGGGGGGAAAACTTTTGATATTTTGTCATATTTATTGATGACCATTCACGTATGACTTGGATTTACTTTCTGCCTCACAAATCTGAAGTGTTTGAAAACTTTTGCCAGTTTTATAAAATGATACAAACCCAATTTAACAAAAATATACAAATTTTGAGATCCGATAATGGTGGTGAATTTGTCAATACTTCAATGAAACAATTTTGCGAAGAAAACGAGATTATTCACCAAACATCTTGCACTCATACTCCCGAAGAAAATGGAGTAGCCGAACGAAAAAATTGAGTACTCTTAGAAATGACAAGAGCTTTATTAATTGAATCTAAAGTTCCGAAGAGTTTTTGACCCGAAGCTCTTGCTTCCGCTACCTATCTTATCAATCGTTTACCTTCTAAAGTTTTGGGCTCAAAAACCCCTAAAGATACCCTTTCCCAATTCCATACCCTCCCGACTTCATTTAGCATTTAACCTCGAATATTTGAGTGCTCGGTCTTTGTCCATATTTATAACAACCCGGAAATTTCCGACAAAATTTAAACCTAACTTTTATGTAATTCCGACGATTCACGAACAATTATTTGTAAATAATTACACAATTATTTGATATATTAATATTATTATTATTAATATCCTTTTTAAACAATATATTAATAATTAATATCATAATTATCAGTATTGTTATTATGATTAAAAATAATATTATTATTATTATCAAAATTATTATTACTATTCATTATCATTATGATTACTATGATTATTAATATCATTAACTTAATTTATATTATTACCATTATTATTATTAAGAGTACTATCATTACTAATATTATTATTATTATTATTATTATTATTATTATTATTATTATTATTATTATTATTATTATTGTTACATTAATACAACTTATTTATAATAATAATATTATTATTATTAATATTATTATTAAAAATAATCATTATTAATAATATTATTATTATTATTAATGATATTAAAAGTATTATTATTATTGATATTATCAATATATTTTAACTCTTATCATTATACTTAATACTATTAAGAATTATTATTATCAATATTATTATAATTATTGATATTATTATTATTATTTTTATTATTAGTATTTTTTATATTAATAATATTAATAGTATTGTTATTATTAATATATTTATTATTAATATTAATAATAAAAATGCAGATAACAAAATTAGGTTTAGGAATCTGTTTTTATTTTCCTTTCCAGATCACGAACGATTTCTTTTTATTATTAATTCTGCATTATTAAAGGACAACCTGCTTTTAAATTTTTTTAGAGATCGTGGTGTATTTTTTTTATTTCCTACTGGTTAGAACTTTGTCTTCTGTCAAATTCTTAGCTATAAAACTAACGAATTGGTATCACATTCATATCCACCACCGCAGTTTATTAATCAAAACAGAAATACATATATATATTTTTTAGCCGTACCTCTGTTCATGGGTGTAATATTCAAACATTCGAATTCGAATTTATTTCAAAAACTAATAATGCAATTGTGTTAGGATTACTCTAGTTGAACTTTCTGTAAAGTCTCAACTTTCAATTTTTCAAAAAAAGATCGAATTCGTGAATCAAAGTTAGTTTTTCAAAAGTCAAACGTTTTGTTCATCGCAAAATTCGTAATTGTTTTTATGTTTCCGGTCAAATTGATGATTGATAAAGATTATAGGAGTAAGTTGAAACATATTTCGTGTTATAATCTTGGGCTAAAATGTTCTCCAAAAGCAAAATCAATTTTCTTTTTTTTTAAACCCGTCGAGCAGCAGCACTATGCTGTTTATATTTTTTTATTTATTTTTTTTAACCCAAATCGTTTCTTTTTTAGTTATTAAAATATAAAACCAATATTGTATTTACTACTAAGATTAAAGGGTATAGGATCGGTTGATTTGGTATTATTGAAGAAGAAGATAACACAGAAAAACGGGTTATATAGATAGAGTTATGGGTTAAAACAGAAAACAGACATAGACAGATGGTTTAAAGGGTTGTTTGGTGAGCGAGAGGTCTCGGGTTCGAGTCCCGTCTTGGGCAATCTTTTTGGAAAAAGTTTTCTAAGGTAGTTATTTATTTATTTATTCATTTATTATCATTATTATTATTATTGTTATTATTATTATTATTATTGATTAGTTGTTATTGTTAATATTACAAAGTATTATAATTATTATCATTGAAAAAGTATTAGTTATCATATATCATGATTACAAGTAATGTTATTATTATTATTTGTTATTACTAAATATTATTATCATTACTAGTATTATTATCAAAATTGACATAAGTATAATTATTATTAGTAGTATTATGTTCATTATTAATAAAACTATCATTTTAATGGAATTAACATTATTATTATTATTTCTATCATTAATAATGAAATGATTATTTTTGTAGTTTTTATTATTATTAGTATTATTATCGATATCAGTAATACTAAACGTATCATTATTTTTAAATCTATCGATTTATCTAATATTATCATTAAGAATATTATTAGTAGTATCATGATTATACAAATTTACGTTTTCATTGAAACTATCATTTTAAATAGAAATCATCATTCCTTAGTATTATTATTATTACTACTACTATAATTATTGTTATGGATATTACAAAAATTATTAATATCATTACTATTGTAAGCATATAACATTTTAATTATTATAAGAATTTTCATTTTTACTAGTATTATTATTATTAAACACTATTATGATTATTATCATTTTACTACTAGTATTATTATTTTTATTTAAAATAATACAACTCATTATTCATTATCATTATTAATATTATTTTATCAAACAAACACTTATATATAGAATATATATATATATATATATATATATATATATATATACAGAAATATATAACAATTGAAATAATATATAAACTTATTCGATTACAAGTATATGTGTTAATATATATACTTGATATAGGTTCGTGAATCCGAGGACAACTCTGCACTTGTTCAGTGCCATCATACTCGTAAAATACGAAATACAGTATCGTGAGTTTTCATAGTTCCCTTTTTATCTATATTTTGGGCTGAGAATACATGCGCTACTTTTATATCTGTTTTTATGAAATGAATACAAATACTAAAACTGATTTTTCATGAGTTTTCATAGCTCCCTTTTTATATATATTTTTGGGCTGAGAATACATGCGCAACTTTTATAACTGTTTTACATTTAGACACAAGTACTCAAACTTTTATGCTATATACATGCTTTGTCATGCTAAATCCCTGCCGTAATATCGTTAATTGTTGAGGTATAAGATGCAAACTTAGTTATTATGAGTAGAGCTACTGAGAGTGACGTCTCTAGTCAGTTGACCGTTGGTCTTTGACTACATAATAATGATTCAACGACACGAATAACAAGTGTCACGGGGTAACTTTTGTTTAGTCGCGATATTACAAACTCAGCATTACTTTTAGATTGGTATTTCTATATCAATCAACAATTTATATTGATATTTCTATATCAGCTTTATTAAATCTTGTGGTCTAACACTATTATTGAAATCATTATTTATGATAAACCTATGAACTCACCAACCTTTTGGTTGACACTATTTAGCATGTTTATTCTCAGGTCTTACATAATGTTTCCGCTGTGTATTTGCTAATTGAAAGCAACATTTCAACGAGTCATTCATGGATAATTTGAAGTACTTGCATTTGCTAATTTGATGATGATTGCTTGCTATGCTTGGAGTCTTTATTACATATCATATCAGCTAAAGACATTTAATGCGTTGTTTATTAAATACAATGTAATCTATTTATATTTCACTGCAAAACTCAATAAAACATCTCATATAGAGTCGTTCTCGTTTATACAACTGTGATTTGATATAATAAGTCACAAATACCCCAAGCCCTATTTGGGGGTGTGACAGGTTGGTATCAGAGCAGTACTGTTGTAGAGAACTAGGATTGCATTTTAAGTGTGCCCTATACAATTAGGTGCCTTAGCAATGTAGGACTACAATTTTCCTTGACTATAGTGCCTTTAATTGGTGTCTTTAATTGTTAAATGCTACACTATACTTTAGGAACTTTACTTATCTTAGAATGCCGAGCCAATCTAAGAACTCTGCTAATTCCCCTCAGTATTATCCAATTACGCCACCGCATCTAAATGCGACACTATGATTTCTGAAATTCTTGACATTCTTAAGTCATCTATCATGGTTTATGTATTACATATGTATTACATGAAATATTATCCATGAATTTTGAAACTCCTATATTTGTTACTATTCATACTCAAACGTATATAACTCCCTGTTATATCACGTACCTATATGCCTTATGCCTTTATGCATCGGTTTGCCAACCGGAAAATGTCATTGGGTTATTGAGAATCTCAAAGACATTATAATGTCATCACTACTCATATTCATTACTTTTAAATCTTTGATTTCTCGTTATTTTTGATCATTGAATTTTTTTGACGGATGGCGTCTACGAAACTCTAGAATGGAAGGGTTTGGATTACTGATTTAAAGGATCCTATAGCTCAAGCCCCTAGACCTGAATAGGCCATTGCGAATTGAAAATCTTTAATCAAAAGATTATCCAATTACATACTTATCATCTAGACACGTCATACTGCCATTATTGGAGTATAGACACATCAAATCTTATTATATTTTATCATATCTATCTCAATAGACTTTGTCTAACACTTTTCCTAAATTTCCTTCGTAAATTACGGAAATCCTTTTGCCATATATACTATTCGAGGAGACGAATATATCATTCAGTATTCAACACCCACTCGTATCAAAAACCCTAATTCCAAACACATAACATGGATTTCTCACTTGATTCCTCGAGCTCCACAGACAGCGTAACCGGAATAAATGAACCAATCAGCCATCATCTATTTTGGATGAATTAGGGATGGGTTCGTAGTAAACTTAATCAATGGAGACAAAAAGAAGGTGATCCCTACCACCAACCGAATTCACCTCTTGGTGAAGAACCTGAAGCACGTACCGGCGAACCCGTTCGGAACACTATTTTCACCCTCATTTTCAGGATATCCAGTCACGAATATATAATATCTAAAATTCTAGATCTTATTCATCCACTTGTCCGAACTGCCAATCATCCCGGAATAATAGAAGAAGTCAACGAGCTTCGCACTCGAGTGGTGGCTCTGGAGAATATGGCGCGAAATCTAAGAGCATCAGCAGCATAACCAGTGAAATGTCCCGTTCTTATTGATTAAAAACGTTCCATATTAATTGATTTCGTTGCGAGGTTTTGACCTCTATATGAGACGTTTTTCAAAGACTGCATTCATTTTTAAAACAAACCATAACCTTTATTTCATAAATAAAGGTTTAAAAGCTTTACGTAGATTATCAAATAATGATAATCTAAAATATCCTGTTTACACACGACCATTACATAATGGTTTACAATACAAATATGTTACATCGAAATCAGTTTCTTGAATGCAGTTTTTACACAATATCATACAAACATGGACTCCAAATCTTGTCCTTATTTTAGTATGCAACAGCGGAAGCTCTTAATATTCACCTGAGAATAAACATGCTTTAAACGTCAACAAAAATGTTGGTGAGTTATAGGTTTAACCTATATATATCAAATCGTAACAATAGACCACAAGATTTCATATTTCAATACACATCCCATACATAGAGATAAAAATCATTCATATGGTGAACACCTGGTAACTGACATTAACAAGATGCATATATAAGAATATCCCCATCATTCCGGGACACCCTTCGGATATGATATAAATTTCGAAGTACTAAAGCATCCGGTACTTTGGATGGGGTTTGTTAGGCCCAATAGATCTATCTTTAGGATTCGCGTCAATTAGGGTGTCTGTTCTCTAATTCTTAGATTACCAGACTTAATAAAAAGGGGCATATTCGATTTCGATAATTCAACCATAGAATGTAGTTTCACGTACTTGTGTCTATTTTGTAAATCATTTATAAAACCTGCATGTATTCTCATCCCAAAAATATTAGATTTTAAAAGTGGGACTATAACTCACTTTCACAGATTTTTACTTCGTCGGGAAGTAAGACTTGGCCACTGGTTGATTCACGAACCTATAACAACATATACATATATATCAAAGTATGTTCAAAATATATTTACAACACTTTTAATATATTTTGATGTTTTAAGTTTATTAAGTCAGCTGTCCTCGTTAGTAACCTACAACTAGTTGTCCACAGTTAGATGTACAGAAATAAATCGATAAATATTATCTTGAATCAATCCACGACCCAGTGTATACGTATCTCAGTATTGATCACAACTCAAACTATATATATTTTGGAATCAACCTCAACCCTGTATAGCTAACTCCAACATTCACATATAGAGTGTCTATGGTTGTTCCGAAATATATATAGATGTGTCGACATGATAGGTCGAAACATTGTATACGTGTCTATGGTATCTCAAGATTACATAATATACAATACAAGTTGATTAAGTTATGGTTGGAATAGATTTGTTACCAATTTTCACGTAGCTAAAATGAGAAAAATTATCCAATCTTGTTTTACCCATAACTTCTTCATTTTAAATCCGTTTTGAGTGAATCAAATTGCTATGGTTTCATATTGAACTCTATTTTATGAATGTAAACAGAAAAAGTATAGGTTTATAGTCGGAAAAATAAGTTACAAGTCGTTTTTATAAAGGTAGTCATTTCAGTCGAAAGAACGACGTCTAGATGACCATTTTAGAAAACATACTTCCACTTTGAGTTTAACCATAATTTTTGGATATAGTTTCATGTTCATAATAAAAATCATTTTCTCAGAATAACAACTTTTAAATCAAAGTTTATCATAGTTTTTAATTAACTAACCCAAAACAGCCCGCGGTGTTACTACGACGGCGTAAATCCGGTTTTACGGTGTTTTTCGTGTTTCCAGGTTTTAAATCATTAAGTTAGCATATCATATAGATATAGAACATGTGTTTAGTTGATTTTAAAAGTCAAGTTAGAAGGATTAACTTTTGTTTGCGAACAAGTTTAGAATTAACTAAACTATGTTCTAGTGATTACAAGTTTAAACCTTCAAATAAGATAGCTTTATATGTATGAATCGAATGATGTTATGAACATCATTACTACCTTAAGTTCCTTGGATAACCCTACTGGAAAAGAGAAAAATGGATCTAGCTTCAATGGATCCTTGGATGGCTCGAAGTTCTTGAAGCAGAATCATGACACGAAAACAAGTTCAAGTAAGATCATCACTTGAAATAAGATTGTTATAGTTATAGAAATTGAACCAAAGTTTGAATATGATTATTACCTTGTATTAGAATGATAACCTACTATAAGAAACAAAGATTTATTGAGGTTGGATGATCACCTTACAAGATTGGAAGTGAGCTAGCAAACTTGAAAGTATTCTTGATTTTATGAAACTAGAACTTTTGGAATTTATGAAGAACACTTAGAACTTGAAGATAGAACTTGAGAGAGATCAATTAGATGAAGAAAATTGAAGAATGAAAGTGTTTGTAGGTGTTTTTGGTCGTTGGTGTATGGATTAGATATAAAGGATATGTAATTTTGTTTTCATGTAAATAAGTCATGAATGATTACTCATATTTTTGTAATTTTATGAGATATTTCATGCTAGTTGCCAAATGATGGTTCCCACATGTGTTAGGTGACTCACATGGGCTGCTAAGAGCTGATCATTGGAGTGTATATACCAATAGTACATACATCTAAAAGCTGTGTATTGTACGAGTACGAATACGGGTGCATACGAGTAGAATTGTTGATGAAACTGAACGAGGATGTAATTGTAAGCATTTTTGTTAAGTAGAAGTATTTTGATAAGTGTATTGAAGTCTTTCAAAAGTGTATAAATACATATTAAAACACTACATGTATATACATTTTAACTGAGTCGTTAAGTCATCGTTAGTCGTTACATGTAAGTGTTGTTTTGAAACCTTTAGGTTAACGATCTTGTTAAATGTTGTTAACCCAATGTTTATAATATCAAATGAGATTTTAAATTATTATATTATCATGATATTATCATGTATGAATATCTCTTAATATGATATATATACATTAAATGTCTTTACAACGATAATCGTTACATATATGTCTCGTTTAAAAATCATTAAGTTAGTAGTCTTGTTTTTACATATGTAGTTCATTGTTAATATACTTAATGATATGTTTACTTATCATAGTATCATGTTAACTATATATATATCCATATATATGTCATCATATAGTTTTTACAAGTTTTAACGTTCGTGAATCACCGGTCAACTTGGGTGGTCAATTGTCTATATGAAACATATTTCAATTAATCAAGTCTTAACAAGTTTGATTGCTTAACATGTTGGAAACATTTAATAATGTAAATATCAATCTCAATTAATATATATAAACATGGAAAAGTTCGGGTCACTACAGTACCTACCAGTTAAATAAATTTCGTCCTGAAATTTTAAGCTGTTGAAGGTGTTGACGAATCTTCTGGAAATAGATGCGGGTATTTCTTCTTCATCTGATCTTCACGCTCCCAGGTGAACTCGGGTCCTCTACGAGCATTCCATCGAACCTTAACAATTGGTATCTTGTTTTGCTTAAGTCTTTTAACCTCACGATCCATTATTTCGACGGGTTCTTCGATGAATTGAAGTTTTTCGTTGATTTGGATTTCATCTAACAGAATAGTGAGATCTTCTTTAGCAAAACATTTCTTCAAATTCGAGACGTGGAAAGTGTTATGTACAGCCGCGAGTTGTTGAGGTAACTCTAGTCGGTAAGCTACTGGTCCGACACGATCAATAATCTTGAATGGTCCAATATACCTTGGATTTAATTTCCCTCGTTTACCAAATCGAACAACGCCTTTCCAAGGTGCAACTTTAAGCATGACCATCTCTCCAATTTCAAATTCTATATCTTTTCTTTTAATGTCAGCGTAGCTCTTTTGTCGACTTTGGGCGGTTTTCAACCGTTGTTGAATTTGGATGATCTTCTCGGTAGTTTCTTGTATAATCTCCGGACCCGTAATCTGTCTATCCCCCACTTCACTCCAACAAATCGGAGACCTGCACTTTCTACCATAAAGTGCTTCAAACGGCGCCATCTCAATGCTTGAATGGTAGCTGTTGTTGTAGGAAAATTCTGCTAACGGTAGATGTCGATCCCAACTGTTTCCGAAATCAATAACACATGCTCGTAGCATGTCTTCAAGCGTTTGTATCGTCCTTTCGCTCTGCCCATCAGTTTGTGGATGATAGGCAGTACTCATGTCTAGACGAGTTCCTAATGCTTGCTGTAATGTCTGCCAGAATCTTGAAATAAATCTGCCATCCCTATCAGAGATAATAGAGATTGGTGTTCCATGTCTGGAGACGACTTCCTTCAAATACAGTCGTGCTAACTTCTCCATCTTGTCATCTTCTCTTATTGGCAGGAAGTGTGCTGATTTGGTGAGACGATCAACTATTACCCAAATAGTATCAAAACCACTTGCAGTCCTTGGCAATTTAGTGATGAAATCCATGGTAATGTTTTCCCATTTCCATTCCGAGATTTCGGGTTGTTGAAGTAGACCTGATGGTTTCTGATGCTCAGCTGTGACCTTAGAACACGTCAAACATTCTCCTACGTATTTAGCAACATCGGCTTTCATACCCGGCCACCAAAAATGTTTCTTGAGATCCTTAAACATCTTCCCCGTTCCAGGATGTATTGAGTATCTGGTTTTATGAGCTTCTCTAAGTACCATTTCTCTCATATCTCCAAATTTTGGTACCCAAATACTTTCAGCCCTATACCGGGTTCCGTCTTCCCGAATATTAAGATGCTTCTCCGATCCTTTGGGTATTTCATCCTTTAAATTTCCCTCTTTTAAAACTCCTTGTTGCGCCTCCTTTATTTGAGTAGTAATGTTATTATGAATCATTATATTCATAGATTTTACTCGAATGGGTTCTCTATCCTTCCTGCTCTAGGCATCGGCTACCACATTTGCCTTCCCCGGGTGGTAACAAATCTCAAAGTCGTAATCATTCAATAATTCAATCCACCTACGCTGCCTCATATTCAGTTGTTTCTGATTAAATATGTGTTGAAGACTTTTGTGGTCGGTATATATAATACTTTTGACCCCATATAAGTAGTGCCTCCAAGTCTTTAATGCAAAAACAACCGCGCCTAATTCCAAATCATGCGTCGTATAATTTTGTTCTTGAATCTTCAATTGTCTAGACGCATAAGCAATCACCTTCGTTCGATGCATTAATACACAACCGAGACCTTGCTTTGATGCATCACAATAAATCACAAAATCATCATTCCCTTCAGGCAATGACAATATAGGTGCCGTAGTTAGCTTTTTCTTCAATAACTGAAACGCTTTCTCTTGTTCATCATTCCATTTAAATTTCTTCCCTTTATGCGTTAATGCAGTCAAGGGTTTTGCTATTCTGGAAAAGTCTTGGATGAACCTTCTGTAGTAACCAGCTAGTCCTAAAAACTGGCGTATGTGTTTCGGAGTTTTCGGGGTTTCCCACTTTTCAACAGTTTCTATATTTGCCGGATCCACCTTAATACCTTCTTTGTTCACTATGTGACCGAGGAATTGAACTTCTTCCAACCAAAATGCACACTTTGAAAACTTAGCGTACAATTCTTCCTTCCTCAATACTTCTAACACCTTTCTCAAATGTTCACCGTGTTCTTGGTCATTCTTTGAGTAAATAAGTATGTCATCAATGAAAACAATGACAAACTTGTCAAGGTATGGTCCACACACTCAGTTCATAAGGTCCATGAACACAGCTGGTGCATTAGTTAAATCAAACGGCATGACCATAAACTCGTAATGACCGTAACGTGTTCTGAAAGCAGTCTTTGGAATATCATCTTCTTTCACTCGCATTTGATGATACCCGGAACGTAAGTCAATCTTTGAATAAACAGACGAGCCTTGTAATTGATCAAATAAGTCATCGATTCTCGGTAGTGGGTAGCGGTTCTTGATGGTAAGTTTGTTCAACTCTCGGTAGTCGATACACAACCTGAATGTACCATCTTTCTTCTTGACAAACAAAACAGAAGCTCCCCATGGTGATGTGCTTGGTCGAATAAAACCACGCTCTAAAAGTTCTTGTAATTGGCTTTGTAGTTCTTTCATCTCACTGGGTGCGAGTCTGTAAGGAGCACGAGCTATTGGTGCAGCTTCTGGTACAAGATCTATTTGAAATTCAACGGATCGATGTGGGGGTAATCCCGGTAATTCTTTCAGAAATACATCAGGAAATTCTTTTGCGACGGGAACATCATTGATGCTCTTTTCTTCAGTTTGTACTTTCTCGACGTGTGCTAGAACAGCATAGCAACCTTTTCTTATTAGTTTTTGTGCCTTCAAATTACTAATAAGATGTAGCTTCGTGTTGCCCTTTTCTCCGTACACCATTAAGGGTTTTCCTTTTTCTCGTATAATGCGAATTGCATTTTTGTAACAAACGATCTCCGCTTTCACTTCTTTCAACCAGTCCATACCGATTATCACATCAAAACTCCCTAACTCTACTGGTATCAAATCAATCTTAAATGTTTCGCTAACCAGTTTAATTTCTCGATTCCGACATATATTATCTGCTGAAATTAATTTACCATTTGCTAATTCGAGTAAAAATTTACTATCCAAAGGCGACAATGGACAACTTAATTTAGCACAAAAATCTCTACTCATATAGCTTCTATCCGCACCCGAATCAAATAAAACGTAAGCAGATTTATTGTCAATAAGAAACGTACCCGTAACAAGCTCCGGGTCTTCCTGTGCCTCTGCCGCATTAATATTGAAAACTCTTCCACGGCCTTGTCCATTCGTGTTCTCCTGGTTCGGGCAATTTCGAATAATGTGGCCCGGTTTTCCACATTTATAACAAACTACATTGGCATAACTTGCTCCGACACTACTTGCTCCGCCATTACTCGTTCCGACACCATTTGTTCCTTTCGTTCTATTAACCCCTGGTCCGTAGACCTCACACTTCGCCGCGCTATGACCATTTCTTTTACACTTGTTGCAAAATTTGGTGCAGAACCCCGAGTGATTCTTTTCACACCTTTGGCATAGCTGCTTCTGATTGTTGTTGTTGTTGTTGCGGTTATTATTGTTGTTGGGATGATTGTTGTAGTTGCTGTTGTTGTTGTTGTTGTTGTTGGGCCGTTTGTTGTAGTTGCGATTGATGTTGCGATTGTTGGGATAATTGTTGCGATTATTGTTGTAATTGCTGTTGTTGTTGTATTGGTATTCTTATCACCGTTTTCCTCCCACTTTCTTTTGACTTGCTTCACATTGGCCTCTTCAGCAGTCTGTTCTTTAATTCTTTCTTCAATCTGGTTCACGAGTTTGTGAGCCATTCTACATGCCTGTTGTATGGAGGCGGGCTCGTGTGAACTTATATCTTCTTGGATTCTTTCCGGTAATCCTTTCACAAACGCGTCGATCTTCTCTTCCTCATCTTCGAATGCTCCCGGACACAATAGGCACAATTCTGTGAATCGTCTTTCGTACGTGGTAATATCAAATCCTTGGGTTCGTAACCCTCTAAGTTCTGTCTTGAGCTTATTGACCTCGGTTCTGGGACGGTACTTCTCGTTCATCAAGTGCTTGAATGCTGACCACGGTAGTGCGTACGCATCGTCTTGTCCCACTTGCTCTAGATAGGTATTCCACCATGTTAACGCAGAACCTGTGAAGGTATGCATAGCGTACTTTACTTTGTCCTCTTCAGTACACTTACTTATGGCAAACACCGATTCGACCTTCTCGGTCCACCGTTTCAATCCGATCGGTCCTTCGGTTCCATCAAATTCCAAAGGTTTGCAGGCAGTGAATTCTTTGTAGGTGCATCCTACACGATTTCCTGTACTGCTAGATCTAAGGTTATTGTTGGTATGTAGCGCAGCCTGTACTGCGGCTATGTTTGAAGCTAGAAAAGTACGGAATTCCTCTTCATTCATATTCACGGTGTGTCGAGTAGTCGGTGCCATTTCCTTCAAAATAGTTAAATGGAACAAGTTAATCATACAGAATATTAAGAGTAGTTAATAGTATTTCGTAGCATAATATGAACTCATTTATAAAAGCTTTTTCTTCATATTAGCGTTTTATAAGTTTAAATTCGGGTAGTACCTACCCGTTAAGTTCATACTTAGTAGCTAATATACAATTCAACTACTACAATTCTATATGAAAAACTGATTATAATAATATTTCGCGTTCAAACTTTTACACAACATTTTACAAACTTACAATACCGCTTATTTTACATATAGCATGAAATATAGCACACAATAAATTTGATACAAGATGGTTGTGAAGATAATTCTAGCTAGTACACAAGTCGTTCAGCAAAGGCAATAAAGACACGTAATTCATACGTCCAGAAACAAGTCATGCATTCTGGTTTTACTAGGACTACTTCCCATCCTTGGTCTTGTGGAACATAACCGTTATGGCCGTTGATAAGACAGCGTGTTGTAACGTCGTCAAAGGGACGAGGGTTACGTAATGTCCAACAGTCCCGTAACAATCTAAAAACCTCATTTCTTACCCCAATTACCGACTCCGTCACTTGTGGGAACGTTTTGTTTAATAGTTGTAGCCCGATGTTCTTGTTCTCACTTTGGTGAGAAGCGAACATTACTAATCCGTAAGCATAACATGCTTCTTTATGTTGCATGTTAGCCGCTTTTTCTAAATCACGAAGTCCAATATTCGGATATATTGAGTCAAAATAATTTCTTAACCCATTGCGTAAAATAGCATTTGGGTTCCCCGCAATATATGCGTCAAAGTAAACACATCGTAACTTATGGATTTCCCAATGTGATATCCCCCATCTTCCGAACGAAAGCGTTTTATAAACCAAGGCATTCTTGGAACGTTCTTCGAATGTCTTACAAACTGATCTCGCCTTAAATAGTTGTGCCGAAGAATTCTGACCGACTCTAGACAAGATTTCATCAATCATGTCTCCGGGTAGGTCTCTTAAAATATTGGGTTGTCTATCCATTTTGTGTTTTTATACTGTAAAATAGACAAGAGTTAGATTCATAAAAAAAAAATACTTATTAATACAAGTAATTTTTACATATATCATAAAGCATAAGCACACTATATTACATATATTACACCACACGAATACAACTATCTTATTCCGACTCGCTTGTTTCTTCTTCTTCGGTTTTGGTTCGTTTTGCCAAGTTTCTAGGGATATATGATGTTCCCCTAATACGAGCCGTCGTGATCCACATTGGTTTAGAAAAACCTGGTGGTTTAGAGGTTCCCGGGTCATTGTTACAACTTAAGGACTTCGGGGGTTGACGATACATATAAAGTTCATCGGGGTTGGAATTAGATTTCTCTATTTTTATGCCCTTTCCCTTATTATTTTCTTTTGCCTTTTTAAATTCAGTTGGGGTAATTTCTATAACATCATCGGAATTCTCGTCGGAATCCGATTCATCGGAGAATTGGTAATCCTCCCAATATTTTGCTTCCTTGGCGGAAACACCATTGACCATAATTAACCTTGGTCGGTTGGTTGAGGATTTTCTTTTACTTAACCGTTTTATTATTTCCCCCACCGGTTCTATTTCTTCATCCGGTTCCGATTCTTCTTCCGGTTCCGATTCTTCTTCCGGTTCCGACTCTTCTTCCGATTCCTCTTCGGGAACTTGTGAATCAGTCCACGAATCATTCCAATTTACATTTGACTCTTCATTATTATTAGGTGAGTCAATGGGACTTGTTCTAGAGGTAGACATCTATCACATAATATCAAACGCGTTAAGAGATTAATATATCACATAATATTCACATGTTAAAAATATATAGTTTCCAACAAAATTTGTTAAGCAATCATTTTTCAAGTAAACACGGTCGAAGTCCAGACTCACTAATGCATCCTAACAAACTCGATAAGACACACTAATGTAAAATTCTGGTCTCTAAGACCAACGCTCTGATACCAACTGAAATGTCCCGTTCTTATTGATTAAAAACGTTCCATATTAATTGATTTCGTTGCGAGGTTTTGACCTCTATATGAGACGTTTTTCAAAGACTGCATTCATTTTTAAAACAAACCATAACCTTTATTTCATAAATAAAGGTTTAAAAAGCTTTACGTAGATTATCAAATAATGATAATCTAAAATATCCTGTTTACACACGACCATTACATAATGGTTTACAATACAAATATGTTACATCGAAATCAGTTTCTTGAATGCAGTTTTTACACAATATCATACAAACATGGACTCCAAATCTTGTCCTTATTTTAGTATGCAACAGCGGAAGCTCTTAATATTCACCTGAGAATAAACATGCTTTAAACGTCAACAAAAATGTTGGTGAGTTATAGGTTTAACCTATATATATCAAATCGTAACAATAGACCACAAGATTTCATATTTCAATACACATCCCATACATAGAGATAAAAATCATTCATATGGTGAACACCTGGTAACCGACATTAACAAGATGCATGTATAAGAATATCCCCATCATTCCGGGACACCCTTCGGATATGATATAAATTTCGAAGTACTAAAGCATCCGGTATTTTGGATGGGGTTTGTTAGGCCCAATAGATCTATCTTTAGGATTCGCGTCAATTAGGGTGTCTGTTCCCTAATTCTTAGATTACCAGACTTAATAAAAAGGGGCATATTCGATTTCGATAATTCAACCATAGAATGTAGTTTCACGTACTTGTGTCTATTTTGTAAATCATTTATAAAACCTGCATGTATTCTCATCCCAAAAATATTAGATTTTAAAAGTGGGACTATAACTCACTTTCACAGATTTTTACTTCGTCGGGAAGTAAGACTTGGCCACTGGTTGATTCACGAACCTATAACAATATATACATATATATATCAAAGTATGTTCAAAATATATTTACAACACTTTTAATATATTTTGATGTTTTAAGTTTATTAAGTCAGCTGTCCTCGTTAGTAACCTACAACTAGTTGTCCACAGTTAGATGTACAGAAATAAATCGATAAATATTATCTTGAATCAATCCACGACCCAGTGTATACGTATCTCAGTATTGATCACAACTCAAACTATATATATTTTAGAATCAACCTCAACCCTGTATAGCTAACTCCAACATTCACATATAGAGTGTCTATGGTTGTTCCGAAATATATATAGATGTGTCGACATGATAGGTCGAAACATTGTATACGTGTCTATGGTATCTCAAGATTACATAATATACAATACAAGTTGATTAAGTTATGGTTGGAATAGATTTGTTACCAATTTTCACGTAGCTAAAATGAGAAAAATTATCCAATCTTGTTTTACCCATAACTTCTTCATTTTAAATCCGTTTTGAGTGAATCAAATTGCTATGGTTTCATATTGAACTCTATTTTATGAATGTAAACAGAAAAAGTATAGGTTTATAGTCGGAAAAATAAGTTACAAGTCATTTTTGTAAAGGTAGTCATTTCAGTCGAAAGAACGACGTCTAGATGACCATTTTAGAAAACATACTTCCACTTTGAGTTTAACCATAATTTTTGGATATAGTTTCATGTTCATAATAAAAATCATTTTCTCAGAATAACAACTTTTAAATCAAAGTTTATCATAGTTTTTAATTAACTAACCCAAAACAGCCCGCGGTGTTACTACGACGGCGTAAATCCGGTTTTACGGTGTTTTTCGTGTTTCCAGGTTTTAAATCATTAAGTTAGCATATCATATAGATATAGAACATGTGTTTATTTGATTTTAAAAGTCAAGTTAGAAGGATTAACTTTTGTTTGCCAACAAGTTTAGAATTAACTAAACTATGTTCTAGTGATTACAAGTTTAAACCTTCGAATAAGATAGCTTTATATGTATGAATCAAATGATGTTATGAACATCATTAATACCTTAAGTTCCTTAGATAAACCTACTGGAAAAGAGAAAAATGGATCTAGCTTCAATGGATCCTTGGATGGCTCGAAGTTCTTGAAGCAGAATCATGACAAGTTCAAGTAAGATCATCACTTGAAATAAGATTGTTATAGTTATAGAAATTGAACCAAAGTTTGAATATGATTATTACCTTGTATTAGAATGATAACCTACTGTAAGAAACAAAGATTTCTTGAGGTTGGATGATCACCTTACAAGATTGGAAGTGAGCTAGCAAACTTGAAAGTATTCTTGATTTTATGAAACTAGAACTTTTGGAATTTATGAAGAACACTTAAAACTTGAAGATAGAACTTGAGAGAGATCAATTAGATGAAGAAAATTGAAGAATGAAAGTGTTTGTAGGTGTTTTTGGTCGTTGGTGTATGGATTAGATATAAAGGATATGTAATTTTGTTTTCATGTAAATAAGTCATGAATGATTACTCATATTTTTGTAATTTTATGAGATATTTCATGCTAGTTGCCAAATGATGGTTCCCACATGTGTTAGGTGACTCACATGGGCTGCTAAGAGCTGATCATTGGAGTGTATATACCAATAGTATATACATCTAAAAGCTGTGTATTGTACGAGTACGAATACGGGTGCATACGAGTAGAATTGTTGATGAAACTGAACGAGGATGTAATTGTAAGCATTTTTGTTAAGTAGAAGTATTTTGATAAGTGTATTGAAGTCTTTCAAAAGTGTATAAATACATATTAAAACACTACATGTATATACATTTTAAATGAGTCGTTAAGTCATCGTTAGTCGTTACATGTAAGTGTTGTTTTGAAACCTTTAGGTTAACGATCTTGTTAAATGTTGTTAACCCAATGTTTATAATATCAAATGAGATTTTAAATTATTATATTATCATGTATGAATATCTCTTAATATGATATATATACATTAAATGTCTTTACAACGATAATCGTTACATATATGTCTCGTTTAAAAATCATTAAGTTAGTAGTCTTGTTTTTACATATGTAGTTCATTGTTAATATACTTAATGATATGTTTACTTATCATAGCATCATGTTAACTATATATATATCCATATATATGTCATCATATAGTTTTTACAAGTTTTAACGTTCGTGAATCACCGGTCAACTTGGGTGGTCAATTGTCTATATGAAACATATTTCAATTAATCAAGTCTTAACAAGTTTGATTGCTTAACATGTTGGAAACATTTAATCATGTAAATATAAATCTCAATTAATATATATAAACATGGAAAAGTTCGGGTCACTACAACCAGCACCATCAGTACCATCAGCATCACCACCAACAGCACCAGCTTCACCAACAACAACATCCGCATTCCAAGCCTCAACATCACACTCGGTACCTCGGATATCAACATCATACGCCCCATAGATACCAAGGAATATTAGTAATAATGAGTTAAGATGGATTGACTCATTCTTCCTGAAGAACTATATATGTATACTTTATATATATGGATTGGAACAATAATAAATCTTTTCGTACTAAGCTATTAAGTGTGAATCTTAACTAGTATGTACTACTTGGTTAATTCATATCACTAATATGCTATAATATACATCCTTCATTAATGACTTAACAATCGTTAATCACTGCTTCAACACAATAAACTCCATTTCATAATAAACCAAGTGTATTATTCAAATACATGCTTGGTTTTACACTTTCATTTTTGACATAATCGAAGCTTTCTAGAAAACATTATTCGTGTCTTGTGAATTTCACAAGAATTTCACGAACATCAACATCATATACCGAGGTATATCTATAACAATGAACGATGAAGTATTGATTCATAACTTCATTAGCGAAATATTCCGCGACAATTATGAAATCTCTAAGGTTTTGGAGATTATTCTCGTTTCAACCGCAAATCAAATGAGTTTAATATTATATTAACTCATTAAATCTATATTATATCTGAAGAATACATATATGAACGTATATCTTTTCTTTTGTACAAACTGTTAATTGTGAAAATATTTTAACGCGTAGGTAAAACCCGAGAGATATTCATATCTCATATAAATATGTTACATTGTACATTCTTCCATTCTGATTCAGCAGTTGTTAACTATACTACTTACATTCACATGATATATGTATACGTTCACTAAGGAACAACCATTTTCATACAAATTCAATTACATATTCTGATTTTGACATATTGGAATTTAAGTAAAGCTTTAGCAAGTGTTATCTTCCTAAAGATCACTACATTCATGAATTATATTCATTCGTATTCTATGATGAATTATCACATCAAACCACCGAAATTATCATTCATTACTTTTGAAATCAACAACGCCTATTCGACAACCATTAGATCCATTGACGATTACAACCAGCGTTTAATCATCTAAAAATAAAATTTCTTGAAACCATCTCGGATTGATAATCAATGATTCAGATTCGTTAACCTTGAGAATGCTGACGAAGCAGCAAAAACTATAGATGGTGTTAATGGCCAAAAGTTTGATGATAAAGAATGACACATTGAAAAAGCTCAGATTTGGAACTGGAAAACGGATTGAGCAAACCATTAAGGAAGCTGTGGACAAATCACAAGGACTAAACCTGTAATCAAAGAATCTAGATGATTCGATTTCTGATGAAAACCACAAAAGATCTCCTTAAGTATTCTAAATACTTACAGGAGAATTTCCCTCATTATCATTTGATCTTAGAAAATTTTAAGATATCATCGTATCTTTCGTTATAAATATCCTCTATATTTCTGAAGATATCTTCATAACGATTCTTGTTCGCAATTAATTATCTCTTTGCGATATCATTATCACATTATAAAGGAAACTGTTTTAGTTTCTATATCCTGTAAAATTCAAGTTTAAATTATAAATGTTTTGAAGAAGTGTTGAGAATTGAAGCATGAGTTAGTATAATATAATGACGTCAGGCCAACGTGATTATATTACAGTAAGTCATGCTAAATTTTTAATGGAAGATGATGATTGATAGACTTTATAATCATCATTTTCCATGTTACACGACTCTTACATTCTATTTAACCTCTAAACATATCAAGAAGATATTTTTCTTGATGATTCGGTCTATTCTGGATATTCTGGTAATTTGACAAATCAAATTGTGCTATTACTTTCCTTTCTACTTTATATATTATGATCATTCGAAACTTCATACCTACAAATTCTGGACCATTACTCGCTTTACTTAGAGTCGAGAGGAGAATAAAAAAGCAAAGAGCTCCAACATATAAGGGAAAATATAAAGCCCGATAACAACACGGAAATTACAAACCGTGTATATCAATATATATTGCAACGTAAAGACACGGGAGAATTAAAAACATTATAACCCCAAGGGAATAGTAGAAGTAAACAGATTCCTCTGGTGGTAAATGAAAAAGAAGAATGACTGCATATATGGTCAATATAATAACAAGTATCAATACATAATTGAGCATATTAACAAATCTTTTGGAAGTATGAATTTAGGAAGAAAGTATAGAAGTGGTGAAGATAATGAAACAGAAGAAGCTAATTTATAGCAAAATTTCCAAACACATCAATCGAGGCAATTCACCGCATTTAATCAAAGAAATCTCAAAATTCCGTAAATACCGGAGAATCAAATCTTATAGATTACAAAGATTTCCTTTAATCCCTTGAATTCCGAAAATCAATCGTGACTACGTTAAAAGTTAAGGCAAACATTTAATTTTCTCATTCACTCTTTTACGATAGCTCCTTTTATACGCTTCCTATAATCGAATCGTTTTATCCATATTATTCAATAGTGATAAAACTTTATTTTTCAACTTATATTCATCATTACAATATTCTTGTTGTAAACAATGATGATATCTATCAAATATCATAACTATAATTTTCATAAACTACTCTCAGTTTTGTCTGCCCTAATATTGTGGCATAAACGCTCAAAGTTTTAAATGAGCTCAATACTATTCATAACACATTTCATGTGTTCAGTCTACTGAAATGCTCGTATAGCACCATCATCCCTTTGAGGATAACCTAGTCAAATGACACTCTTGTTAATCCTTTAGATAACCTCCGCATTAATAATAAAATGCACTTCATAGAAGAACCTGTAGAAATTATGGTTCAAACGCTTGAAACAGAACAATATTATATCCGTTGGAATTCACGAAAGGCCCCGAGCATACCTGGGAACGTGAAGACCAAATAAAATGTAAATATCCTCGTCTATGTATGAACAACGCCGATTGATGGCAACAACTAAATTTCGGGACGAAATTTCTTTTAACAGGTAGGTACTATAACAACCCGAAAATTTCCGACAAAATTTAAACCTAACTTTTATGTAATTCCGACGATTCATGAACAATTATTTGTAAATAATTACACAATTATTTGATATATTAATATTATTATTATTAATATCCTTTTTAAACAATATATTAATAATTAATATCATAATTATCAGTATTGTTATTATGATTAAAAACAATATTATTATTATTATCAAAATTATTATTACTATTCATTATCATTATGATTACTATGATTATTAATATCATTAACATAATTTATATTATTGCCATTATTATTATTAAGAGTATTATCATTACTAATATTATTATTATTATTATTATTATTATTATTATTATTATTATTATTATTATTATTATTATTATTATTATTATTATTATTATTATTATTATTATTATTGTTGTTGTTGTTACATTAATACAACTTATTTATAATAATAATATTATTATTATTAATATTATTATTATTAATATTATTATTAAAAATTATCATTATTAATAATAATATTATTATTATTAATGATATTAAAAGTATTATTATTATTATTGATATTATCAATATATTTTAACTCTTATCATTATACTTAATACTATTAAGAATTATTATTATCAATATTATTATAATTATTAATATTATTATTATTATTAGTATTTTTTATATTAATAATATTAATAGTATTGTTATTATTAATATATTTATTATTAATATTAATAATAAAAATGCAGATAACAAAATTAGGTTTAGGAATCTGTTTTTATTCTTTCCAGATCACAAACGATTTATTTTTATTATTAATTCTGCATTATTAAAGGACAACCTGCTTTTAAATTTTTTTAGAGATTGTGGTGTATTTTTTTTTTTCCTACTGGTTAGAACTTTGTCTTCTGTAAAATTCTTAGCTATAAAACTAACGAATTGTTATCACATTCATATCCACCACTGCAATTTATTAATCAAAACATAAATACATATATTTTTTTACCCGTAACTCTGTTCTTGGGTGTAATATTCAAACATTCGAATTCGAATTCATTTCAAAAACTAATAATGTAATTGTGTTAGGATTACTCTAGTTGAACTTTCTGTAAAGTCTCAACTTTCAATTTTTCAAAACAAGATCGAATTCGTGAGTCAAAGTTAGTTTTTCAAAAGTCAAACGTTTTGTTCATCTCAAAATTCGTAATTGTTTTTATGTTTTCGGTCAAATTGATGATTGATAAAGATTATAGGAGTAAGTTGAAACATATTTCGTCTTATAATCTTGGGCTAAAACGTTCTCCAAAAGCAAAATCAATTTTTTTTTTTTTTTTTAAACCCGTCGAGCAGCAGCACTGTGCTGTTTATATATTTTTTTTTTTTTATAACCCAAATCGTTTCTGTTTTAGTTATTAAAATATAAAACCAATTTTGTATTTACTACTAAGATTAAAGGGTATAGGATCGGTTGATTTGGTATTATTGAAGAAGAAGATAACACAGAAAAACAGGTTATATAGATAGAGTTATGGGTTAAAACAGAAAAACAGACACAGACGGATGGTTTAAAGGGTTGTTTGGTGAGCGAGAGGTCTCGGGTTTGAGTCCCGTCTTGGGCAATCTTTTTGGAAAAAGTTTTCTAAGGTAGTTATTTATTTATTTATTTATTCATTTATTATCATTATTATTATTATTGTTATTATTATTATTATTGATTATTTGTTATTGTTAATATTACAAAGTATTATAATTATTATCATTGAAAAAGTATTAGTTATCATATATCATGATTACAAGTAATGTTATTATTATTATTTGTTATTACTAAATATTATTATCATTACTAGTATTATTATCAAAATTGACATAAGTATAATTATTATTAGTAGTATTATGTTCATTATTAATAAAACTATCATTTTAATGGAATTAACATTATTATTATTATTTCTATCATTAATAATGAAATGATTATTTTTGTAGTTTTTATTATTATTAGTATTATTATCGATATCAGTAATACTAAACGTATCATTATTTTTAAATCTATCGATTTATCTAATATTATCATTAAGAATATTATTAGTAGTATCATGATTATAAAAATTTACGTTTTCATTGAAACTATCATTTTAAATAGAAATCATCATTCCTTAGTATTATTACTACTACTACTATAATTATTGTTATGGATATTACAAAAATTATTAATATCATTACTATTGTAAGCATATAACATTTTAATTATTATAAGAACTTTCATTTTTACTACTATTATTAATATTAAACACTATTATGATTATTATCATTTTACTACTAGTATTATTATTTTTATTAAAAATAATACAACTCATTATTCATTATCATTATTAATATTATTTTATCAAACAAATACTTATATATAGAATATATATATATATATATATATATATATATATATATATATATATATATATATATATATATATACAGAAATATATAACAATTAAAATAATATATATAAACTTATTCGATTACAAGTATATGTGTTAATATATATAATTGATATAGGTTCGTGAATCCGAGGACAACCCTGCACTTGTTCAGTGCCATCATACTCGTAAAATACGAAATACAGTATCGTGAGTTTTCATAGTTTCCTTTTTATATATATTTTGGGCTGAGAATACATGCGCTACTTTTATATCTGTTTTTATGAAATGAATACAAATACTAAAACTGATTTTTCGTGAGTTTTCATAGCTCCCCTTTTATATATATTTTTGGGCTGAGAATACATGCGCAACTTTTATAACTGTTTTACATTTAGACACAAGTACTCAAACTTTTATGCTATATACATGCTTTGTCATGCTAAATCCCTGCCGTAATATCGTTAATTGCTGAGGTAAAAGATGCAAACTTAGTTATTGTGAGTAGCGCTACTGAGAGTGACGTCTCTAGTCAGTTGACCGTTGGTCTTTGACTACATAATAATGATTCAACGACACGAATAACAAGTGTCACGGGGTAACTTTTGTTTAGTCGCGATATTACAAACTCAGCATTACTTTTAGATTGGTATTTCTATATCAATCAACAATTTATATTGATATTTCTATATCAACTTTATTAAATCTTGTGGTCTAACACTATTATTGAAATCATTATTTATGATAAACCTATGAACTCACCAACCTTTTGGTTGACACTATTTAGCATGTTTATTCTCAGGTCTTACATAATGCTTCCGCTGTGTATTTGCTAATTGAAAGCAACATTTCAACGAGTCATTCATGGATAATTTGAAGGACTTGCATTTGCTAATTTGATGATGATTGCTTGCTATGCTTGGAGTCTTCATTACATATCATATCAGCTAAAGATATTTAATGCGTTGTTTATTAAATACAATGTAATCTATTTATCTTCCGCTGCAAAACTCAATAAAACGTCTCATATAGAGTCGTTCTCGTTTATACAACTGTGATTTGATATAATAAGTCACAAATACCCCAGGTCCTATTTGGGGGTGTGACAATATTCCAAAACATGAGCATAACAAACTAGATCCATGTGCGGAGAAATGTGTCATGGTTGGATATAGAATAAACCAAAAAGGATATCGGTGTTATAGTCCCAAAAGACGTCATGTTTTTACTACAATGAACTGTGACTTTGTCGAAATCGAATATTATTATGATACCCAACTCATGAGTGAGGGGGAGAAAAAGGATAATGACACTCTAAGTTGGATACAATGGACACCTAAACATGATAATATCTAAATTTCAACACCAAATCCAAATCCTGACAATCCAAATTCCGATAATCCAAATCCCGATAATACAAATCACGATAATATCCAAACAGTAACACCAAATCCCGAAACACCAAAGACTATAACACAAGATTCTGAACCTCCTGAAACCTCCTCAAATAATGAACATCCAATTCAAGAGGAACAAGACAATTCAACTTCCATTGCCACCAATCCTTCAAACCCCATTGAAACCGCAGAAAGATATGTTTTACCACAAAGAATCAACAGAGGTGTACCACTAAAAAGATATTCTCCAGAGAAATAAGCTCAATGGTCAAGATATCCTATTGCTAATATTGCACAAGAAAACCTATCTAGTGAGGCACAAAAATTCAATTCCGCGTTATACTCTGAAGAAATTCCAACTACTTTTGACCAAGCAATTAGATCTGAGAAATGGAAAAAGGCCATGGAAGAAGAGAGAGAAGCACTTAAGAAAAATGACACATGGGAAAAATGTGTTATTACTCAAGAAAAGAAACATGTAGGGTGCCGATGGGTGTTTATAATTAAACAAAAACCAGATGGTACCATTGAAAGATACAAAGCGCGTCTTGTTGCCAATGGATATACTCAAACATATGGAATAGATTATTCTGAGAATTTTTTCCCGGTTGCAAAGATTGATACTATTATAGTTCTGTTCTCTATCGCTGCAAATGAAGACTGACCACTTCACCAATTTGATGTGAAGAATGCTTTTCTCCATGGTGAATTAAAAGAAGAAGTTTGTATGGAAGCTCCACCAGGATTTGCGGGAAACTTTAATGATAGGAAAGTTTATCGACTTATAAAATTCTTATATGGGCTAAAACAATCTCCACAGCTTGGTTTGAGAAATTTACATTATTTATGAAAAAATATAATTTTAAACAAAGTAATTCGGAACACACTCTGTTTTTAAAACAAAAAGGAAACTTAATTACATGTTTAATCATTTATGTTGATGATATGATAATAACAGAAATGATAAAGAGGAAATTTCTAACTTAAAATTAAACATATTTAAAGAATTTGAAATGAAAGACTTAGGCAAGTTTAAATACTTGTTGGGAATTGAAGTATTGAGATCCCAACAGGGAATTTTTATTTGCCAAAAGCAATATATTCTTGATTTTATTGCAGAGACATGTATGATTGATTGCAAACCGGCCGACACTCCTATGGTTCCAAATCAAAAGCTGTATATGGAAGATGAAGCTGATCTTGTTGATAAAGGGCAATATCAAAGGATGGTGGGAAAACTCATCTACCTTGCTCATACTCGGCCAGATATAGCACATGTAGTGGGAGTTGTGAGTCAATTCATGCATCAACCACAGGTTCACCATATGGAAGCTGCAATGAGAATCACCAGAAACTTAAAGAAAACAGCAGATCATGGAGTTGTTTTTAAAAGAAACGGACATTTAAAGACTCAGATTTATACAGATGCAAGTTGGGTCGAAAAAAAAAGGGATAGAAAATCTACATCCGGATTCTTCACACTTGTTGGGTGTAATCTAGTGGCATGGAGGAGTAAGAAACAAAAGGTTGTCTCACTTGAAGTGCCGAGTCAGAATTTAGAGGGATAGTAGAAGGAGTAGTCCAAGCCTTATGGATCAAGAAGTTGTTGACAGAGATCGGTTTTCTACCTCAAGAAGCTATTCAAATTTTCTGCGACAATGAAGCAGCAATTGCCATCTCAGAAAATCCCGTTCAACATGACCACACTAAACATATTGAAATAGATAGACATTTTATCTGAGAAAAGTTAGATGGCGAAATTATTTCCCTTCCATCAATCAGATCAGAAGATCAGCTAGCCGATATTCTCACCAAGTCAGTCAATGAAAGACTCTTCAGTGAAGTTCTTTACAAGTTGAATATTGGAAACCCCACTATTAACTTGAGGGGGAGTGTTAGAATACCGAACCAAAAATGAGTATTTCCTGTTTGGGTAAAAGTTGACTTGGATCAGAAGGGTTGACCTTCATCACTTCCAGTTTTAGCAAAGTCACAAGGCAACATAAACAGGACACAACGGTTACATCAATAACAACTCTTTACTTATTTGTATAGAGTGGTTCCAAAAGTATATTTGGATCCAAACCTCTTTTAGAAGTAACTATTAGAATTTGTGATTATAAGAACACACTTGTAATTCAATTGTAATATCTTGATTGTATCAATTCAAGCTCAATAAATAAACTGATCAATACAAACTCGTTACAATCTTTTAATTCAATCAAATTAACAAGATGATGAACCAAATGGGGGCCGAGAAGGTCAACGCTATTCTAATTAACTCTAATGATCCCCCTATAAAGCAAAGGAAAATAAAGCCGGTTCAAGGTGAAGAAATGCAACGACTTTTTGAATCTGTCAAAAATACTTGATTTGCTTGGCGGTTGATAGTCGGTATTGTCTCCTTGCTTTAAATGGTTTCAAATCTTTCCGGCGCATTTAGATTGGTTACCCTCTTTATTATTATTGTTTGTAGTTTGTGATGCGGTCGTTAGGTTTACGTTTGTAATCGTGTTTCTTTGTTTGCATCTAAGTTTTAATTGTGATCTCTCGTTTGTTTGACTAGTTAGTTGAGTTTGGTAGTTTGCCCTCAATTTGTATATTTCAGGGTGTTTCACTTTTTTTTTTTTAGTTTGCCCTCAAAGTTTATTACTGTATTATTATTATTTTTTTTTTCTTTTTTTGAAAAAGTAAAATAATTAAAGAGCCGATATCAAAACATCAAAAGACATGTTTATGGGTCAAATATGTAAATTGCTTCCAACGTTTGAAGATGTTGCAGTGTTTCAAGTTTCAATTGTAAAACAGTTATCCACAATAATTCCCCCTTTTCAGGTTTAACTGAAATGAAATGAAATGAAATGGGTCTCAACCTGTATTGCCTTGCCGCTGCTCCTAACATTCACTTCCCCTGTAATCTCTCTCTATCCTTATATCTATTTCTATCACAATTAGTCAATTACACGCAAAAGAGTTGGTACGGTGCACATATATGGTATAACCAATTTTTGATATTTGTAATAATTTTATTATTATTATTGTTGAAATTGGGTATATATCAGGTAAACTGAATGCTAATGTCAACAAATCCATTGAAAAAGTTAAAGATTTAGTTATAAGAACAAGTAAGGTTCCTTCATTCACAACTTCACCACATAAGTCTCTCCAAATAGGCAATTGGGTCAAGCTCATTTGTGGTGCTAGCTTTGAGGTACTTAATCCCTAATTTTTCAACTTATTTAGTTTATTTTTTTATAAATAATTATACTAACTTATTGTTGCATATTTTATGTCCAGGATGTGGTGGATATAAGGAACCTTTCACTTGTTTACACTCTTGCTGGAGGTAATATATCCATATCCATTTTCATATTTACATTCCTAATATTTAAATATCTTTAACGAATTACTTTGATTTTGTTGTCAAGTTTAACAATTTTCACATGGGTAAATCGATGCATGTCTTCTGAATTATTCAATTGACAACCTTTAGCTGTCTTTTGACTATAAACTGGCGGTTATTGAATTGTACAATACTTGAAAGCATGTTAAAGACGGCCCTATTAAAGCTGTCGATAGAAAAATCAATTTTTTTTTTGTTTTTTTACTAAAATCAAAGAATTTGTTTGTACATTAAAGCATGTGTTTGTAAATTTTATCGTAGTTGATTGTATTGATTGTGCCGCTGATGCGGCGGTGGTGAATGCGGTGAACGAAGGTATCGATGCAGCGAGAGGTATCTTACCTATTATAAGGCCTTGGGTTATGATAAGTGTTAATGATGATGAAGATCTTCATTTTCGCAAAGCCGGTAATATCTACTTCATTAAATTTATTATTGTCTAATTTACCCAAAATTATCTTGTCTTTTACCAAACAAACTTTCATCGTGTCAGAATACGATTTATTATATTATAAGTATTCACGAAAATGTACCGCTAGGTTCAGTATCTGATATACGTTTGTAATAGCTTTACAGAATTTGATCCAGATGAGTGTCCAGTCGATTGCTCAGGACCGTGCGAAAGAATATGTCCTGCTAATGCAATTACTCTACAGAGTGAACTTGTAATGTTCATCGTCATATTTTACCATCATAAGTTTCTGTAATTTTGAATTTGGTTAACGAAATTATGTTTTTTTGGATTTTGAATGTTGGATTTGATATGTAGCCAGGAGTAATAACTGAGAGATGCTATGGTTGTGGACGTTGTTTTCCAGTTTGTCCATATGATAAAATAAGTCTCTCCTTTTTTTTCTTTTCATTTTTCTTCCAAAAATTCATGATCTTTTCACATATTTTATCTGATTAATAATTCGGTTGATACAGAAGCAATCTCGTATGTAAGAGATGCTGCTGCAACATCTAAACTTCTTGCGAGAGATGATGTTGATGCTCTCGAGATACATACCAATGGAAGGTAACCTTTTTTTTTTCCTTCTATTTTTCTGTATAATTTCACTTGTTTACGCTTTAGATTATAAAACATTTTTTAATAATTTGTATTCTCATAAAGTTTATAAATGACTAAAAAACACATTTGCAGACAGACTGATTCATTCAAAGAGTTATGGAATGGTTTAGGAGAATCTGTCAAGCATCTAAGACTATTAGCAGTAAGTGTAGAACCTGCTATGATTGTTCGGTTGTACATAAACCTTAAAAAGTCAAATTGTGCGTCTTTTGTACGCGTAAATATAGGAGATCTTTGATAACACGACTAGTTATGTTTCTATGCAGGTTAGTTTACCTTATGTTGGGGATTCAACTATCTCCATGATGAACACAATGTACTCTATTATGGAATCCGATCTCGATTGCTTAAATTTATGGCAAGTGAGTACAATAGCGATAAACCTCTTTTATAAATAATAAGATGTTATATGTATAATGCATATTGAATATTATGTACATTTTCTGATGTATAGAGCAAAATATCGTTAATTATAGTTAGATGGTCGGCCAATGAGTGGAGACATCGGGAGAGGTGCCACTCGAGAATCCATTACTTTTGCCCTTCGTTTGGCTTCTGCTAACGACAAACCTCCCGGTTAGTTTTCCGTTCAATTTTCCGTTTTAGCCCTTTTGTTTGTGCAAGTAAACACATAATGACTCGTTTTTTTCGTCTTCATTGATAGCTACTTAGTTTTTTGTTAGCATATCTTAAGTTTAATGTATGCAGCACAAAATGTGTAGCATAAATTTAAAACCTACAAATGCTGTAATTGTATCTCAAATTAATTTTTTTTTCTCTGTAATTTGTCCTTGTTTGGACTAATTGTTAGTATGACATAGGTTTTCTGCAGCTTGCGGGTGGTACAAACGCTCATACAGTGGACGGGTTAAGAAAACATAACCTTTTCCAAACGACAACAATTCGTGGTGCAAATCTTACTCCTTACCTTGAACATTTTACTACTTTCATGTTAATCAAAAAATTAAGTACTTCTCAAAGCAATTTATATTGCACAATATAGTATACTCATCTGTAGCTTTTTGGCCTCAGCAGAAAACTCAGAAAGTTCAACGGCGTCATCTAATTCAAATGCTTTGATCGGGGGAATTGCTTATGGTGGTTATGCCCGCAAGGTCAGTACTTTATTTCATTGATCTTAAATATATGAAAGAACCCTAAGTTTTTTGATGTTCGATCTATATGTTGCTATTAGGTAACCACTGTTTTCTGAAAATGTTTTTTCCTTGATCTTTTTTTTTTTTTCTCGTAGATTGTTGGAAGAATCTTGAGTCGTATGGAATCGGAGGGTGGACTTGCTCACATCGAATTGTATCCCGACTATCTGTTAATGTCAGTTATTGAAGCAATGAGCTTAGTAGGAGGGGTCAAGTCTTATAAGTTATAATATGAGTTTAGACATTGTAAATAACTAAAATGTGTTACTTTCAACACAACCTTTAATAGTCAAATGTTACCACTTCGGGGGTCTTGGGTCTTGGCACATTTATATAATTACCTATTCGAATTTGAATGATATAAAGAAGTTACGTCATAATTCATACACGGCTCAAAGGTCAGGTCATTGAGTAAAATGTGCAAAATGCTCTTTGTGTTTGTTTTCTCCTAAATCTGCTGCTCAAATAAACTTGTTCGCAATATTTTTCGGCTGCTTGAGTGAACCAAATAGATGCTTTATACAGTATTTTTTTTGTTTATGTTTATTCAAAAGTCATTAAGTCAAAGCTTGACTGTGACACTAAAATTTAAAAAAATATTCAAGAAACACACACATTATCCATCTATTGTCATGGACAAAAGTAAATAGTAAATATATAGAAACCTAACACACACTGTCATTTGTAACTTGATCAGTTGATTGTTTTCCAACACTTTCTTCCATATTAAGGAAAACTCAAATGAATATAATATTAGAGGTCAAAGGTTAACTTGCAGCAAAAAAAAAGGACCATATCCAACTAAGAAACAAAAGCAGATATATTTTTTTTATTCCATTTTTGAGAATCAAATTTAAAAAATTATAATAAGTTAGTTTTAACAAACAGAGGCACACATCTTGTGCTTTAACGATACTTGAATCCACAACCAGTTGGTTAATAGACACGAGCCAAATACCATTTGGTTCAACTTGCTTTATATAAAGATACAAACTTCAACTATAACTATAACTGCTTCTAACCAACACATTCTAACTGATTTATATCTAACTTAAATTACTGTTACATTATTTAACAGGAAGCAAAGAATCATTAATGGGCATATATAGATTGGTGACATTTATTTAGTATATATGGGCTGAAGCACCCACCGAAGCATGCAGTACATACTACGTTGCAAAATAAAAATCGTTGAAGAAATAGTAGTGAAATCTACGATACAGAAGCCCAGCTCTCATCTTTTACGTTCAACCGCAAACTTCTTTTGCAAAATTTTAAGCTTATATAGTATTTCTTGGAATGTTGGCCGCAATTGCGACTCGCTGACCATGAAAAAAGAAGTCGTCTATCACTATTTCTACTTTATAAAAAAGTATTTAAATTTTAATACTACGTAGCATTTATTAAAGAGACCAACTAACCTGTACCAACAGCTTTCGATAAGCGAAGCCCAGAGTGGATCCACATCTTTCGGTATCTCTAGTCTTTGATTACTAAAACCAACGGCTTCTATTACCTGAAAATAACATGAATAAATTTTCAATTCACCACCTTTTATCCTTTCATTGTCCCCTATGTTCAAGAACCACATATTCTTAGTAATCATTGTTCTTGTTGTGACCCTTTGAGGTCAAATAAACAAATATCCAGCTTCAATCTTATAAGAAACATTTAATCAACTTGAAAATTGGTAATCACATTAATTCTCAGAGGAAGGTTAACAACATATAAGAGTTTTAAGTGATATATGAATACAAATTTTGTATACCAACTTCACTTATAGAAGGTGATTTGCTTGACCCCGAGAGTAAAATAGCGACGCATGACATTTGAGGTCAAACAAATACCTTGATCGTATAACTCAACAGAATGATTATCAAACAAGTTATTGTCATTCAAATTATAACCTTTGAATCATACAGATTTTGAACCATTCAGCACTTAATCATTACACTTTATCAATAATGATATAAAAAATGGAATTTTGAGTAAAAAACTGTAGATTTACATAGTATCCTTAAAAAACTACTAAGCTTGAGAATAACCTGTGCCGGGTTAAAATTATCCCAAGGGATCTTAAGTGTGGTAAGTTCCCACAATACTACGCCATAGCTGTATACATCCGACCTAAAGTTTGCCAACCATGAGGATAATATACGATTCACAAAATGTAGAAAGAAAAAATTATATTTTTTTTTTTTAAAACACAAGAGCTTACTTTTCATCTGCATGCTCGTTACGAAGAATTTCGGGTGCCATCCATTGAGGCTAAAAAAAGAAAGAAAAAAAAAACATTCACAAGAAATTAGTCAAGGGAACATTTTGTCTTTACAAGTCAAACCTTGCCCGTTCAACCTCATAGCTAAATTGTACGAAGTAATTCATGTTTTCTACAATTTTATTCACAAAATAGTAAACTTTTTTAGTCATCTAAAATTTTTGTAAGACCAACAGAAAACAGAGGAAAAGAGTGTAATACCGTTCCTTTGTCTGCCTTTACATTCGAATACGTGTGATCCTTGTTACGAGACAGACCAAAGTCACCAACCTAAAATTTGATATTTTTAGAGAAAAAATATTTGCAAGAAAAACACATGGGTATAAAGAAAATTCGAAGCGTACCTTTACAGTCCAATTCTTATCGACAAGAAGATTTGAAGACTTCAAATCAAGGTGAAGAATGGGTGGGTTAAAACGATGAAGATAATTCATGCCTTGTGCCTTTACCAAATCACAAATAAGGTGGTGTAAAAAATAACAACATGATAGAAAGAGATAATTAGCATGTGTTTTTGTTGGTACTTACAATATCCATGGCCATACGAATACGTCGTCTCCAATCTAATCGAATTGAATCTCGTTGAAGCATCCGATATAAGCTTCCACTATATAAAAGAAACTCAATTTAATCATGTTTAATCCAATTAAAAAAATGTGAGGAAACTGACTTAAAGACTAAAACTAAATCAATTAACGACTTGTTGGTGTAACACTATTTTTATGGGTTGAGGTTTAAAGAACTAACCGGGGAAGAAACTCCGTTACAATGCATAGATGTTGACGTGAAGTTACAGCGCCCATGAAGAGCAAAATATTTGGGTGTCGAAGCCTTTTAACGAACGAAACCTTTAAAAAGTAACGAAATATTACAGTATAATTCATCAAGAGTATAAAACAGAAGTAACCAAACACGGAACACAACTGAAAATGAAAAAAGTTACCTCCTTTTTAAAATGTATTATAACATCATCATAATACTCTTGTTGTAAAAGTAGCTTGACCGCAACATCCTGCATAAAGTTAACATTTTACTTCCATTAACAACAAATGTTACAACAGCTAAGCTCAAAGACTAATTTGGTGGTGCATTAATTAATTCAAAAAAATAAAACTAAACTATCAAAGCAATAATCTTGAAATTGAATTGATTAGCGAGGGATGTGAAACATACTGATCCATACCACAGCGCGTGGTACACGATAGCAGATGAGCCTGCCATGATATGCATGCAACGAAAAATATCAAAATCATTGATTAATTAGAGAAAACGAAATATATAGTTAACATGTAGTCACATTTGTAAATACCCTTTTGATGTATACCTTGCCCAATTGATTCTTTAATGATTAAGTCTTCCCACAAGATCTCATAACCCATAGTCTTTCTCTCCCCTTTGACTTCAATAATTTCGTGACTTTGGAGGTTTGTTACACCACTACCTGTGCTACTTGAGATGCTTGACTTTGACTTTGACTTTAATAACGACATCCCTGAAGCATCAGTTTTATAACTACCACCCGAGTTAGTATTTTCGCACGGTTGACAGTCTAGTTTTCCGTTTTCTTTCCATGGCCACACAATTCTCTCTTTACCGCAATCAATCGTCAGTTGTTGTCTGCTTATAAAATGCTTCTCGATGTCCTTAAAATAAAATACTCCAAATAGAGATGCAGTAATGTGTCCCCTCAACGTGCATGTTGTAGTTATAAGTGTCTCATTTGAATGATCAGGGGCGAAAACATCAACGTGCCCAGTCAAACTCTCACATGTCCTCCTTTTTGACTTCAAATTCAAAGCCTGTTTCAGCAGTGTTTTTAGCAGAATATCATCAATTAGGTAAACATCAGATTTTTACTCGGTCGGGCCTTTTTAGAGAGTACTCGAATGTTGACCAAGTTTAACTTTCACATTTATGACATTAACAGTAACATAAAGATTATCAAAAATGGCAGCAAATTTTCATTTTTTACTATTCATGGCAACCATTGGGTTATTTATCTTGCTATTATTGGTACACAAGAAAGCATATATAGTTTATTCTTTCAAAAAATTTAGTAAGTCAATATATGTGGTGAAAGTGTAAAAGTATGTGGCACCTAATATGTTTGTGTAGCTGACCATATTGACTTTTTTTTAGTATCATATGCAGTGCCTAAAACCAATTACCATAACAAAAGTTACTTTAGTTGAAAACATCTTAAAATTGAACATATAGTAAGGAGTGTTGCTAAAATAGAAACTAGACCAAAGTTGGGTACTAAATACATACCAAATTTGATAATTTTGATGCAATTGAAGTCTGTTGAGAATCAAAAGTGATCCTTGTGGGTCCACGATCTACCTCAATCGAATTATAGAGACGTGTATTACTGGATAAACACATAGCCCCGAGCAGTCTACCGTTTTCATCATAATATGGGGTACTTGTTGCAATTGCTACAAATTTCCCCCCACTTTTGTTCACTACAGGAAACCCCCCACACCAACTTTCTCCATTCAACGTTCGGTCCAGAACGTGGACCCCATATGCTGCATCTTTAGGCTCAGTTATAAGCTCCAATGGAGTTTTACCATACGCTTCATCAGGTGTATAACCAAACGTCTTTTCTGCAGCACGGTTCCTGCACAATTTCCAGTAACCCGGGCAATGGTCAACGTTGGTCAAAAGTTGACGAAGTCTGGCCTTGTTCTAGTGCAAGTATCTATCTAGTACCATAATAAATTAAGAATATAACTAAACGAATCACAGTAATTGGCTCACCAAAAGAAAATCTGATGTTTGAAATCATATACATGCATAGCCTGACCCATTGACTGTAATATATTGAAACATTGACTTTCTGTTAGCTTGTTTGCCAAAGGGTGCACCACTCCACCAGTGGCTAGTAGGTGAGAACGTGCGGTTTGGTGGTCCCGTTTTGGCCGGTGATTACCCGAGATCATGAGTTTGGATATTTTTTGTTTAATGTGAACATGGCGTTCTTGGAGCTCAATGATCCTGTTCAATAGCTCCTCGGCTGATGGTGGTTTGTTTTCGTTCTCCATTTTCACACATTTCTGCACAAAACACACATACACAAAGTGATTTATGAATCAAGAAAATGGTTCTTTAAACTTTACAAAACCAGCAGAAATGAAAAATTATATAAAGGCAGGAATTTGAGTGTGATCACACAAATTTCATCATATTTCTGTTTAGTTATGTCAGAAAGATATCATTTTTATTCACATACTTTATAGCATAAAGCACAAACTACATCTTCACATACAAATTCATATTCACATATTTTGTAGCATATTCTTCAATTGGGAAAAAACCCAAATAAAAAACTCGCAGAATTCTGGTTATTCAACAAAGAAAATCATAACTCTTAAATCCCTTTGCTGACTTATGATGAAACACCCAAAAGTCAAACTTTGGATTGAGAACACTCATATAAAAAATAAAAATACTTAAAATAACACAACATTTGACATAACATAAATGAAAACTGCTATTTTTAAATCAATCAGTTGGTTGATTTTCAGCCCTCTTAAGGAAACTGCAAATAAACCAACAATTTTAATGAAAAGGTCAAATCTTGACTGTAAATTACAGTTTCACACACAATTGCTTGAATTTTAAACACTTTTGATGAAATCCCAAAATCAATAAAGTAGAGAAAAAGTGGAAGTTATAATAGCTTACAGAGAGACACATGGTTCATCAATTGATATTAGGTATTTTTGTTGTTGCTGCTGCTTTAAACTTATAGATATTCATGATAAATATGTATGTATGTATGTATATATCATCAATGCGTCATCAACAACATATATGTTAGTGCATGGAGGTTTCTTGAAAGGTGTAGAAACAGACAAATCCCTAAACTTATGTCCCAAAAACCTGGACTTCTTTCATGTTGGAACTAAGATTTAGGTTCCCTCCCTTTTGGAGTATTATATAAACTGTAGAATTTTAAATTTTATTTTAACACCTATCTCTTAGTTGTTATCTAAAAAAGCTATTGATGACGAACGACAACTTTTTTAGCCATTAGAAATAGACAAAATTGCGCGGACTATCTGTGTCGTTTATCCATTTCAAATAGAGTCCCTAGATAACTTTTCTTACTATGGCAGCACTTGAAAAATCTTGTGTACCGACTCACTATCGTTTAAAAAAATCGCCAACTCCCCTCACATGTTATGTACAAGGTATTTTTATCATTTCGATTGTTTTTATTCCCTTAAAATAAAAAAATAAAAATAAAAATCTTCCCCAAATCAAATTCAATACAAAACTAGTGTTCTTTCCCAAAATGTCAATTGTTCAACTGGTCAATATCATTCACAAACTAAAACTGTTTCAACAAAATTACATCTTGATATGTAAATAACTAAACACATCTACAACATTACACACTTCAGATATACCAATTAATTAATCCAAGCTGCAATGCTCACAATCATCACCTAACTACAAGTAACATTTATTTTTGACTACTCAATTACTCATAAACAAGGAATTTAATACCTGGAACGAAGAAGGTGAAGGTGTGCTGAGAAAAGGAACTGTCCGGTAACGACGAGAAACTGATGATTAATTCGATTAACGACATCGATTGGGAGGGAGTAAGGGTGAGCTAGCCAAATATCTGAATCATAACCCGGATCATTAATGGTTTTTGTCAGTGTTTGTTTAAATTCAAACCCCATGTGGTTGCTAATCAGGCGGCATAAGTGGTGTGACGGAAGGGGTGGCGTAGGTGGTGGCAGCGTAGGTGGTGCCGGCGTAGTATGGTTGTGGAAGTATCGTAGAAGAACGAGCGTAAAAACTGGAAGAAATTGAGTAATTGATTTGGAAGGAAATCAAAATCACAAATCCCTTAGTTTTGACAGCAAAGAAATGGAAGAAAATGGATGGATATTTTACTCTTCATCTCTTCCTTTCAAATTGGAAGGATTTGAAATCACCCCCATTCATTCTACTTCATTTAATTTCATTTCCTTTATGAATCAGGGTCTGTTGCACAGTTTCGTTGTCAAAGAAAAGAAATCATTCTACTTCATTTAATTTCATTTCCTTTATGAATCAGGGTCTGTTGCACAGTTTCGTTGTCAAAGAAATGAAGTGAAGAGAAAAGAAGTGAAAGGAAGGAACCAATTGGAAAGTTTGAAGCGAGAATTTAGCTAATTCATCGAGTCACTTCGTTCCATTTCTTTTATGTTAAGGCTCTAGTTCAGTATTGGAAGGAAAAGAAAGGATTCAGAAAGAAATTAAAAAAGCTATGGTGTTCCTGAGTTTTTGTTGGGAAGAAAGGGAAGTGAATGGATTCATAATTTTGCTTAATTTCCCTCTCAATATTTTCTTCCAATTTGGAAAGATCCCATTTCACTCCCTTTCATTCTTCTTCATTTCACTTCTTTTCTCTTATATATAAACTCTGGAACAAAGCCTAAAACTCTATAACACTAATTTCATTTAACTTCTTTCTCATTCCTTTCCTTTCTTTTCAAAATTAAACTCTGAAACAAAGCCCTTAGGGTTGGGATGTTTCTTGGTGGCGATTCCGACTTTGGTAGAGTTTGTCTGCAGCTAGGGATGGCGATGGACGGGTATCCGTTGGATTAAAAAGGTTATCGGATATCCGTTTAATGTTAAGTTTTCTAAAAATATTCCTATTATAAAATGAAATAATCAAAATATTTTTAACAAATAATGTATATTATATGTAAAATATATGAATTTAATAATAGATAGATAATTGTATCTTCACAATCTATATTATCAATAACATTTTAATAGTTTATAGTGTACATATATAACGATATTTAAATATAAATGCACATATTTAAGCAAGTGGGTATATATTTATATGTATATATGTATTTTGGGTGGTAAATGGATGTATTTATGGATGATAAATTGTCATTCATAACCGATCCACAAAATTTTCACATCATCCATATCCATATCCAGTTATCATCCATTTAGATCATCCATATCCATCTAAATGGATCGGATCGGATGGATATCCGATGGATCGGTGCCATCCTTACTTGCAACTTATTTTCTCCGTCTTCGCAGTCGTTTCACTTCTTAGATTGCTTTGTAGGCAACGAGTTCCGCTTGGAACTCTACAACTCGCTAGGATGAGCTTCGTTTTGGGTGGGGTGGGGTAGATTTAGCAGAGGTAGGGTGGATCGCATTTTGTGTTGAAATCTGGCAGACCTCGGTAGTTCGGTCGCCGCCAGAGATTGTTGAGGGGAGGTGGTGGCTGCTCACGGCCTTGAGTGGCTGCTAACAGCTGTTATTGGCTCTCGGTGGTTGGGGGTGGTGGCAAAGAGTGGTCGACGACCACTTCTAGCTGCCATTGGTGGTTGTCTAGCGGCCGTTACTGGCTGATGGCGGCTGGTGATGTTATTGAAGGCCCTTGTGGTCGCTGGTGACTTAAAATGGTGTTGGTGGCGGTTGTCATTGGCGGCCACCAGTTGTTGCTGGAGGCTGTTGGAGGCTGCTGGCGAACTGCTTGAATCTGGGGTTTGTAAATATCCTTAAAAAATTGGGAGATGACTGTAATGGCGAATGATCATTGGGGCGGCAGGGGGTTGTGGCCACCCCATGTGTTTGAGCTATAATTATACTTGCATGTATCATATTAGTACTTTGAGTAACAAATGAATAATAGTAACCTTTTGACCCCTCTAAAATAAAAGAGCTTACATTGATATATTATTATATATAATTTTTAATATAAATCTCAATTTTACTTAAAATTCTACATTTAAGCATTCATTTTAAGAAAAGAAAAAAAATAACAATCATAAGTACAATCTTATTTAAAGTAATATGCTATGATTTAATTGAATTTTCATTATTGTTAATGATAGATTGCAAGTGTTCTTGTTATCATGTGTAAACTTTTATACATAGAATAGGCAATTTGTTATAAACTCGAAAGTTTTGATAGATCGATATATAATATATTCTAATTATTTTTATTATTTGTAGTAAGTTTGTAATACATTAATATATGTCTTGTGATAGTTTGTTGTTCGTTTTGTTATGTATTTCTTTAAAAGGACTTTGTGTAAGTTGGAATATATTTTTTGCCCTCTCAACTAAATGGCTCAAGCTCTGTCTCTAGATGACTGGTTCCTTTACGGTTTGATTTTGCATTTAGATCTGTTCGGCTGTTGTGAGATTGGTTCATTCATTCATTTTTTTCGTCGTTGAGTCTTTAGTGGGCTTAATGTTGTTGTCGACGTTATTGACTTGGTTGACTTCGGCAAATAGGTCTCGGGTTAGGTGTTCTTGGGTTACACGGTGTGACGACCCGGAAATTTCCAACCAAATTTAAACTTAATCTTTATATGATCTCGACATGATAAGCAAAGTCTGTAGTCTTGAGTCTCAAAAATTTTGGAATTATATTCATGTAATCAATTACCCTTTGACTGTGCTCGACGATTCACGAACACTTATGTGTATATAGATGTGAATATATAATATATAATTATTGAAAACGTTGACAAAGTATTAGATGTATAATACTTTACATGAACGTATTTGTTTTAATATATTTATCGACGGAATTGAAAGATAATATCAAATGATTTAATTATCAGATACATTGTGATATGATTACGGGTCTCTGTTGTGAGGTCCACTGTGATTTAAGAAATCTGTTATTTTTAACAACATTCGGAAAATGGTAAAGTGATCTACAAGTAGGCACAAAATGTCAAATAACGAAAGTTAGACAAACGATAGTGGAGAATTGAATTTCATAATTTTCAATTGATCTATTTTCAAACGTGCGAAAACGCTTTTCGATTCAATAGAATTTGATTATTAAAATGTTTTATTTAAATAACATAACTGGAATATATACAATATGTTGGAATATTTATTATTAAGATTAAATATATAAATGACTAACAACGTGTATTTAAAATGTGTTTATGAATATTGAAACTATATATATGATTTCAAACTAGTTAAGTAAACGATAGTAATATTCAATTATTGATTCGATTGATATTTAGATAAGTTAACTAAAACGTTTAAGATGAACAAGTAAAACACTAATTTGCTACATTATTTTCGAATTGCTACAGTACCCGAAAAGCTACAGTGTTTTCGAAAATCACTATTTGCTACAGTAAAAATCATTTTGCTACAGTAAAACACTATTTCAAAATGAAAATGTATGTATATTTTACGAATGTTATAAAATATAATATTAATTAGATATAAAACGTTTTGATTTAAAATAATATTACTATATATTAAGACGTTAATTTATAGACGCAAATGACCAAAACACTCGAACGTACAAGATACACTTCGGGTAATATAGTTATTGGTAATGTAAGTCTATATTTTGACAACGGTACACGTCGCGAAACGTAAAGTACAAGTTATTAAAGCACACGAAGTAACGTTCGAGAATCCGAAACCGAGACATAAACCGAGTATCAACGTACGAGTCAACGGACCTAAAATTACAAGTCAACTATGCACATGAATATAATATAATATATATATAATTAATATAAATTATATATATATATATATATATATATATAATAATAATAATAATAATAATAATAATAATAATAATAATAATAATAATAATAATATGTCGACAAACAAGAAAACAAAACACAAATGAGCTGGCAGGAGCAGCCATGCGATCGCATGGCAAATGGGCATAGAACCCATGCGATCGCATGAGGTCAAATTTCAGGACTGATCTATAAATTGAATTCGTTTTTGCTCGAATACACACACACATATCCTCACATCTCTCTGATCTCTTTATATATTATTATTATTATTATTATTATTATTATTATTATTATTATTATTATTATTATTATTATTATTATTATTATTATTATTATTATTATTATTATTATTAAGATTATTATTAGTATTATTATACATAAAATATTACGACGAGGTCATGAGCAAGTTATTTTCAAAATAAGCTTTTCGAGCGGGATAGAGCTAAGGAAATTATGGGTTATAGCTATGGAGGTTATGGGTATTGCTTGGGGGTTATGATCATTAGTCAAAGGTCAACCTAGCGTTTATCATTTCCGTTGCGTTTGCGTACTTTTCCTGCAATATTGAATCACAATATTGATACGTGAGTATTCATATCTTATCTTTTATATATTAATAGTGTATCCATGTCTAGTGCTCGAGTATATATGTTTATGCATACTTGTATGCTTTAATTTTATCGTTAGATAGTTTATGATGAATCACGAATTTGATACATATGTTATTCATATAAGATATATGATATGCATGTCGTTGGAAAGCTGTCGAAAAATTAATAACTTTTCATATAGAAATTGTATGTTTTCGAGAAACGGATTAAAAGTTATGGTCAACCGAATTATGATTAATATTAATTGAAATTGTGTTTGAAACTGTAAATTGATATTTAAACAACATGTTTATGAGGTTGATAAATTGAATTTCCAAATATTATTAGTCGAGTAAATGAATTCTTGTATAAGGCACGTCTCGTTGAACAATTGTCAAGTTGACTGTTTTATCATATTTTAAAGCCTTATAAAAACTATAGTCTGATTTTACAAGTACTGGGAAACTATATGAAATGTTAAAATATATTCAATTGTCATGATCATTCAAATATAATATAACTTCTGAAATAAATAATGTTTTGAGTTTGATAAACTATAAATTCGTCCAACTATCAAGACTTATACTATGTTAATATAATAAACATGTATAGATTTAAAGATCATATTGGGTCAGGTTGACTTTTTGAGATGACTTTGGTTAACTTTTGTATGACGGTCTCGAGCATTAGGATTGTGATACAATATGACCTGACCTAGCTTGTTAGACATGTATTGTGAAATGTCCCGTTCTTATTAATTAAAAACGTTCCATATTAATTGATTTCGTTGCGAGGTTTTGACCTCTATATGAGACGTTTTTCAAAGACTGCATTCATTTTTAAAACAAACCATAACCTTTATTTCATAAATAAAGGTTTAAAAAGCTTTACGTAGATTATCAAATAATGATAATCTAAAATATCCTGTTTACACACGACCATTACATAATGGTTTACAATACAAATATGTTACATCGAAATCAGTTTCTTGAATGCAGTTTTTACACAATATCATACAAACATGGACTCCAAATCTTGTCCTTATTTTAGTATGCAATAGCAGAAGCTCTTAGTATTCACCTGAGAATAAACATGCTTTAAACGTCAACAAAAATGTTGGTGAGTTATAGGTTTAACCTATATATATCAAATCGTAACAATAGACAACAAGATTTCATATTTCAATACACATCCCATACATAGAGATAAAAATCATTCATATGGTGAACATCTGGTAACCGACATTAACAAGATGCATATATAAGAATATCCCCATCATTCCGGGACACCCTTCGGATATGATATAAATTTCGAAGTACTAAAGCATCCGGTACTTTGGATGGGGTTTGTTAGGCCCAATAGATCTATCTTTAGGATTCGCGTCAATTAGGGTATCTGTTCCCTAATTCTTAGATTACCATACTTAATAAAAAGGGGCATATTCGATTTAGATAATTCAACCATAGAATGTAGTTTCACGTACTTGTGTCTATTTTGTAAATCATTTATAAAACCTGCATGTATTCTCATCCTAAAAATATTAGATTTTAAAAGTGGGACTATAACTCACTTTCACAGATTTTTACTTCGTCGGGAAGTAAGACTTGGCCACTGGTTGATTCACGAACCTATAACAATATATACATATATATCAAAGTATGTTCAAAATATATTTACAACACTTTTAATATATTTTGATGTTTTAAGTTTATTAAGTCAGCTGTCCTTGTTAGTAACCTACAACTAGTTGTCCACAGTTAGATGTGCAGAAATAAATCGATAAATATTATCTTGAATCAATCCACGACCCAGTGTATACGTATCTCAGTATTGATCACAACTCAAACTATATATATTTTGGAATCAACCTCAACCCTGTATAGCTAACTCCAACATTCACATATAGAGTGTCTATGGTTGTTCCGAAATATATATAGATGTGTCGACATGATAGGTCGAAACATTGTATACGTGTATATGGTATCTCAAGATTACATAATATACAATACAAGTTGATTAAGTTATGGTTGGAATAGATTTGTTACCAATTTTCACGTAGCTAAAATGAGAAAAATTATCCAATCTTGTTTTACCCATAACTTCTTCATTTTAAATCCGTTTTGAGTGAATCAAATTGCTATGGTTTCATATTGAACTCTATTTTATGAATCTAAACAGAAAAAGTATAGGTTTATAGTCGGAAAAATAAGTTACAAGTCGTTTTTGTAAAGATAGTCATTTCAGTCGAAAGAACGATGTCTAGATGACCATTTTAGAAAACATACTTCCACTTTGAGTTTAATCATAATTTTTGGATATAGTTTCATGTTCATAATAAAAATAATTTTCCCAGAATAACAACTTTTAAATCAAATTTTATCATAGTTTTTAATTAACTAACCCAAAACAGCCCGCAGTGTTACTACGACGGCGTAAATCCGATTTTACGGTGTTTTTCGTGTTTCCAGGTTTTAAATCATTAAGTTAGCATATCATATAGATATAGAACATGTGTTTAGTTGATTTTAAAATTCAAGTTAGAAGGATTTACTTTTATTTGCGAACAAGTTTAGAATTAACTAAACTATGTTCTAGTGATTACAAGTTTAAACCTTCGAATAAGATAGCTTTATATGTATGAATAGAATGATGTTATGAATATCATTACTACCTCAAGTTCCTTGGATAAACCTACTAAAAATGAGAAAAATAGATCTAGCTTCAAAGGATCTTTGGATGGCTTGAAAGTTCTTGAAGCAGAATCATGACACGAAAACAATTTCAAGTAAGATTTTCACTCGAAATAAGATTGTTATAGTTATAGAAATTGAATTAATGTTTGAATATGATTATTACATTGTATTAGAAAGATAACCTACTGTAAGTAACAAAGGTTTCTTGATCTTGGATGATTACTTGGAATGGATTTAGAAAACTTGGAAGTAAACTTGCAATCTTGGAAGTATTCTTGATTTTATGAAACTAGAACTTTTGGAATTTATGAAGAATACTTAGAACTTGAAGATAGAACTTGAGAGAGATCAATTAGATGAAGAAAATTGAAGAATGAAAGTGTTTGTAGGTGTTTTTGGTCGTTGGTGTATGGATTAGATATAAAGGATATGTAATTTTGTTTTCATGTAAATAAGTCATGAATGATTACTCATATTTTTGTAATTTTATGAGATATTTCATGCTAGTTGCCAAATGATGGTTCCCACATGTGTTAAGTGACTCACATGGACTGCTAAGAGCTGATCATTGGAGTGTATATACCAATAGTACATACATCTAAAAGCTGTGTATTGTACGAGTACGAATACGGGTGCATACGAGTAGAATTGTTGATGAAACTGAACGAGGATGTAATTGTAAGCATTTTTGTTAAGTAGAAGTATTTTGATAAGTGTCGTTAAGTCTTTTAAAAGTGTATGAATACATATTAAAACACTACATGTATATACATTTTAACTGAGTCATTAAGTCATCGTTAGTCGTTACATGTAAATGTTGTTTTGAAACCTCTAGGTTAACGATCTTGTTGAATGTTGTTAACCCATTGTTTATTATAACAAATGAGATGTTAAATTGTTATATTATCATGATATTATGATATATAATATATCTTAGTATGATGTATATACAGTTAAATGTCGTTACAACGATAATCGTTACATATATGTCTCGTTTCGAAATCATTAAGTTAGTAGTCTTATTTTTACATATGTATTTCATTGTTAATACACTTAATAATATATTTACTTATCATTTAACATAATTAACCAAGTGTATCAATATCTTAATATGATTCATATGTACCTAGTAAGACGTTGTTATAACGATAATCGTTATATATATCGTTTTCGAGTTTCTTAAATTAATAGTCTCATTTTTATGTATATAACTCATTGTTAAAATACCTAATGAGATACATACTTATAATAAAATCATGTTAACTATATATATAACCATATATATGTCATCGTATAGTTTTTACAAGTTTTAACGTTCGTGAATCACCGGTCAACTTGGGTGGTCAATTGTCTATATGAAACCTATTTCAATTAATCAAGTCTTAACAAGTTTGATTGCTTAACATGTTGGAAACACTTAATCATGTAAATAACAATTTCATTTAATATATATATATATATATATATATATATATATATATATATATATATAAACATGGAAAAGTTTGGGTCACTACAGTACCTACCCGTTAAATAAATTTCGTCCCGAAATTTTAAGCAGTTGGAGGTGTTGACGTATCTTCTGGAAATAAATGCGGGTATTTCTTCTTCATCTGATCTTCTCGTTCCCAGGTGAACTCGGGTCCTCTACGAGCATTCCATCGAACCTTAACAATTGGTATCTTGTTTTGCTTAAGTCTTTTAACCTCACGATCCATTATTTCGACGGGCTCTTCGATGAATTGAAGTTTTTCGTTGATTTGGATTTCATCTAATGGAATAGCGAGATCTTCTTTAGCAAAATATTTCTTCAAATTCGAGACGTGGAAAGTGTTATGTACAGTCGCGAGTTGTTGAGGTAACTAAAGTCGGTAAGCTACTGGTCCGACACGATCAATAATCTTGAATGGTCCAATATACCGTGGATTTAATTTCCCTCGTTTACCAAATCGAACAACGCCTTTCCAAGGTGCAACTTTAAGCATGACCATCTCTCCAATTTCAAATTCTATATCTTTTCTTTTAATGTCAGCGTAGCTCTTTTGTCGACTTTGGGCGGTTTTCAACCGTTGTTGAATTTGGATGATCTTCTCGGTAGTTTCTTGTATTATCTCCGGACCCGTAATCTGTCTATCCCCCACTTCACTCCAACAAATCGGAGACCTGCACTTTCTACCATAAAGTGCTTCAAACGGTGCCATCTCAATGCTTGAATGGTAGCTGTTGTTGTAGGAAAATTCTGCTAACGGTAGATGTCGATCCCAACTGTTTCCGAAATCAATAACACATGCTCGTAGCATGTCTTCAAGTGTTTGTATCGTCCTTTCGCTCTGCCCATCAGTTTGTGGATGATAAGCAGTACTCATGTCTAGACGAGTTCCCAATGCTTGCTGTAATGTCTGCCAGAATCTTGAAATAAATCTGCCATCCCTATCAGAGATAATAGAGATTGGTATTCCATGTCTGGAGACGACTTCCTTCAAATACAGTCGTGCTAACTTCTCCATCTTGTCATCTTCTCTTATTGGCAGGAAGTGTGCTGTCTTGGTGAGACGATCAACTATTACCCAAATAGTATCATAACCACTTGCAGTCCTTGGCAATTTAGTAATGAAATCCATGGTAATGTTTTCCCATTTCCATTCCGGGATTTCAGGTTGTTGTAGTAGACCTGATGGTTTCTGATGTTCAGCTTTGACCTTAGAACACGTCAAACATTCTCCTACATATTTAGCAATATCGGCTTTCATACCTGGCCACCAAAAATGTTTCTTGAGATCCTTGTACATCTTCCCCGTTTCAGGATGTATTGAGTATCTGGTTTTATGAGCTTCTCTAAGTACCATTTCTCTCATATCTCCAAATTTTGGTACCCAAATCATTTCAGCCCTATACCGGGTTTCGTCTTCCCGAATATTAAGATGCTTCTCCGATCCTTTGGGTATTTCATCCTTTAAATTTCCCTCTTTTAAAACTCCTTGTTGCGCCTCCTTTATTTGAGTAGTAAGGTTATTGTGAATCATTATATTCATAGATTTTACTCGAATGGGTTCTCTGTCCTTCCTGCTTAAGGCGTCGGCTACCACATTTGCCTTCCCCGGGTGGTAACGAATCTCAAAGTCGTAATCATTCAACAATTCAATCCACCTACGCTGCCTCATATTCAGTTGTTTCTGATTAAATATGTGTTGAAGACTTTTGTGGTCGGTATATATAATACTTTTGACCCCATATAAGTAGTGCCTCCAAGTCTTTAATGCAAAAACAACCGCGCCTAATTCCAAATCATGCGTCGTATAATTTTGCTCGTGAATCTTCAATTGTCTAGACGCATAAGCAATCACCTTCGTCCGTTGCATTAATACACAACCGAGACCTTACTTTGATGCGTCACAATAAATCACAAAATCATCATTCCCTTCAGGCAATGACAATATAGGTGCAGTAGTTAGCTTTTTCTTCAATAATTGAAACGCCTTCTCTTGTTCATCCTTCCATTCAAATTTCTTCCCTTTATGCGTTAATGCAGTCAAGGGTTTTGCTATTTTGGAGAAATCTTGGATGAATCTTCTGTAGTAACCAGCCAATCCTAAAAATTGACGTATATGCTTCGGAGTTTTTGGGGTTTCCCACTTTTCAACGGTTTCGATCTTTGTCGGGTCCACCTGGATACCTTCTTTGTTCACTATGTGACCGAGGAATTGAACTTCTTCCAACCAAAATGCACACTTTGAAAACTTAGCGTACAGTTTTTCTTTCCTCAATACTTCTAGCACTTTTCTCAAATGTTCTTCGTGCTCTTGATCATTCTTTGAGTAAATAAGTATGTCATCGATGAAAACAATGACAAACTTGTCAAGATATGGCCCACACACTTGGTTCATAAGGTCCATGAACACAGCTGGTGCGTTAGTCAATCCAAACGGCATAACCATAAACTCGTAATGACCATAACGCGTCCTAAAATCAGTTTTTGGAATATCATCCTCCTTTAATCGCATTTGATGATATCCAGAACGTAAATCGATCTTTGAATAAACCGACGAGCCTTGTAGTTGATCAAATAAGTCGTCAATTCTCGGCAGTGGATAACGGTTTTTGATGGTAAGTTTGTTCAACTCTCTGTAGTCAATACACAACCTAAATGTACCATCCTTCTTCTTGACAAACAAAACAGGAGCTCCCCATGGTGATGTGCTTGGTCGAATGAAACCACGTTCTAAAAGTTCTTGTAATTGGCTTTGCAGTTCTTTCATCTCGCTGGGTGCGAGTCTGTAAGGAGCACGAGCTATTGGTGCAGCTCCTGGTACAAGATCTATTTGAAATTCAACGGATCGATGTGGGGGTAATCCCGGTAATTCTTTCGGAAATACATCGGGAAATTCTTTTGCGACGGGAACATCATTGATGCTCTTTTCTTCAGTTTGTACTTTCTCGACGTGTGCTAGAACAGCATAGCAACCTTTTCCTATTAGTTTTTGTGCCTTCAAATTACTAATAAGATGTAGCTTTGTGTTGCCCTTTTCTCCGTACACCATTAAGGGTTTTTCTTTTTCTCGTATAATGTGAATTGCATTTTTGTAACAAACGATCTCTGCTTTCACTTCTTTCAATCAGTCCATACCGATTATCACATCAAAACTCCCTAACTTTACTGGTATCAAGTCAATCTTAAATGTTTCAACCAGTTTAATTTCTCGATTCCGACATATATTATCTGCTGAAATTAATTTACCATTTGCTAATTCGAGTAAAAATTTACTATCCAACGGCGTCAATGGACAACTTAATTTAGCACAAAAATCTCTACTCATATAGCTTCTATCCGCACCCGAATCAAATAAAACGTAAGCAGATTTATTGTCAATAAGAAACGTACCCGTAACAAGCTCCGGGTCTTCCTGTGCCTCTACCGCATTAATATTGAAAACTCTTCCGCGGCCTTGTCCATTCGTGTTCTCCTGGTTCGGGCAATTTCTAATAATGTGGCCCGGTTTTCCACATTTATAACAAACTACATTGGCATAACTTGCTCCGACACTACTTGCTCCGCCATTACTCGTTCCGACACCATTTGTTCCTTTCGTTCTGTTAACCCCTGGTCCGTAGACCTCACACTTCGCCGCGCTATGACCATTTCTTTTACACTTGTTGCAAAATTTGGTGCAGAACCCCGAGTGATACTTTTTACACCTTTGGCATAGCTGCTTCTGATTGTTGTTGTTGTTACGGTTGTTATTGTTGTTGGGACGATTGTTGTAGTTGCTGCTGCTGCTGTTGTTGTTGTTGTTGTTGTTGTTGTTGTTGTTGTTGTTGTTGTTGTTGTTGTTGTTGTTGTTGTTGTTGGGCCGTTTGTTGTAGTTGCGATTGATGTTGCGATTGTTGGGATAATTGTTGCGATTATTATTGTAATTGCTGTTGTTGTTGTATTGGTGATTCTTATCACCGTTTTCCTCCCACTTTCTTTTGACTTGCTTCACATTGGCCTCTTCAGCCGTCTGTTCTTTAATTCTTTCCTCAATCTGGTTCACTAGTTTGTGAGCCATTCTACATGCCTGTTGTATGGAGGCGGGCTCGTGTGAACTTATATCTTCTTGGATTCTTTCCGGTAATCCTTTCACAAACGCGTCGATCTTCTCTTCCTCATCTTCGAACGCTCCCGGACACAATAGGAACAATTCTGTGAATCATCTTTCGTACGTGGTAATATCAAATCCTTGGGTTCGTAACCCTCTAAGTTCTGTCTTGAGCTTATTGACCTCAGTTCTGGGACGGTACTTCTCGTTCATCAAGTGCTTGAATGCTGACCACGGTAGTGCGTACGCATCATCTTGTCCCACTTGCTCTAGATAGGTATTCCACCATGTTAACGCAGAACCTGTGAAGGTATGCGTAGCGTACTTCACTTTGTCCTCTTCAGTACACTTACTTATGGCAAACACTGATTCGACCTTCTCGGTCTACCGTTTCAATCCGATCGGTCCTTCGGTTCCATCAAATTCCAAAGGTTTGCAGGCAGTGAATTCTTTGTAGGTGCATCCTACACGATTTCCTGTACTGCTAGATCCAAGGTTATTATTGGTATGTAGCGCAGCCTGTACTGCGGCTATGTTTGAAGCTAGAAAAGTACGGAATTCCTCTTCATTCATATTCACGGTGTGTCGAGTAGTCGGTGCCATTTCCTTCAAAATAGTCAAATGGAACAAGTTAATCATACAGAATATTAAGAGTAGTTAATAGTATTTCGTAGCATAATATGAACTCATTTATAAAAGCTTTTTCTTCATATTAGCGTTTTATAAGTTTAAATTCGGGTAGTACCTACCCGTTAAGTTCATACTTAGTAGCTAATATACAATTCAACTACTACAATTCTATATGAAAAACTGATTATAATAATATTTCACGTTCAAACTTTTATACAATATGTTACAAACTTACAATAGCGCTTATTTTACATAAAGCATGAAATATAGCACACAATAACTTTGATACAAGATAGTTGTGAAGATAATTCTAGCTAGTACACAAGTCGTTCAGCAAAGGCAATAAAGACACGTAATTCATACGTCCAGAAACAAGTCATGCATTCTGGTTTTACTAGGACTACTTCCCATCCTTGGTCTTGTGGAACATAACCGTTATGGCCGTTGATAAGACAGCGTGTTGTAACGTCGTCAAAGGGACGAGGGTTACGTAATGACCAACAGTCTCGTAGTAACCTAAAAACCTCATTTCTTACCCCAATTACCGACTCCGTCACTTGTGGGAACGTTTTGTTTAATAGCTGTAGCCCGATGTTCTTTTTCTCACTTTGGTGAGAAGCGAACATTACTAACCCATAAGCATAGCATGCTTCTTTATGTTGCATGTTAGCCGCTTTTTCTAAATCATGAAGTCCTATATTCGGATACATTGAGTCAAAATAATTTCTTAACCCGTTGCGTAAAATAGCATTTGGGTTCCCCGCAATATATGCGTCAAAGTAAACACATCGTAACTTATGGGTTTCCCAATGTGATATCCCCCATCTTTCAAACGAAAGTCTCTTATAAACCAAGACATTCTTGGAATGTTCTTCGAATGTCTTACAAACTGATCTCGCCTTAAATAGTTGTGCCGAGGAATTCTGACCAACTCTAGACAAGATTTCATCAATCATGTCTCCGGGTAGGTCTCTTAAAATATTGGGTTGTCTATCCATTAATACAAGCAATTTTTACATATATCATAAAGCATAAGCACACTATATTACATATATTACACCACACGAATACAACTATCTTATTCTGACTCGCTCGTTTCTTCTTCTTCTTCGGTTTTGGTTCGTTTTGCCAAGTTTATAGGGATATATGATGTTCCCCTAATGCTAGATGTCATTTTCCACAACGGTTTAGAAAAACCTGGTGGTTTAGAGGTTCCCGGGTCATTGTTACAACTTAAGGACTTCGGGGGTTGACGATACATATAAAGTTCATCGGGGTTGGAATTAGATTTCTCTATTTTTATGCCCTTTCCCTTATTATTTTCTTTTGCTTTTTTAAATTCAGTTGGGGTAATTTCTATAACATCATCGGAATTCTCGTCGGAATCCGATTCATCGGAGAATTGGTAATCCTCCCAATATTTTTCTTCCTTGGCGGAAACACCATTGACCATAATTAACCTTGGTCGGTTGGTTGAGGATTTTCTTTTACTTAACCATTTTATTATTTCCCCCACCGGTTCTATTTCCTCCTCCGGTTCCTCCTCTTCCGGTTCTGATTCTTCTTCCGGTTCTGATTCTTCTTCCGGTTCCTCTTCGGAAACTTGTGAATCAGTCCAATATATATTCGACTCTTCGTTATTATTAGGTGAGTCAATGGGATTTGTGCTAGAGGTAGACATCTATCACACAATATCAAACATGTTAAGAGATTAATATATCACATAATATATACATGTTAATAATATATAGTTTCCAACAAAAATGTTAAGCAATCATTTTTAAAGAAAACACGGTCGAAGTCCAGACTCACTAATGCATCCTAACAAACTCGATAAGACACACTAATGCAAATTTTCTGGTTCTCTAAGACCAACGCTAGGATACGAACTGAAATGTCTCGTTCTTATTGATTAAAAACGTTCCATATTAATTGATTTCGTTGCGAGGTTTTGACCTCTATATGAGACGTTTTTCAAAGACTGCATTCATTTTTAAAATAAACCATAACCTTTATTTCATAAATAAAGGTTTAAAAAGCTTTACGTACATTATCAAATAATGATAATCTAAAATATCCTGTTTACACACGACCATTACATAATGGTTTACAATACAAATATGTTACATCGAAATCAGTTTCTTCAATGCAGTTTTTACACAATATCATACAAACATGGACTCTAAATCTTGTCCTTATTTTAGTATGCGACAACGGAAGCTCTTAGTATTCACCTGAGAATAAACATGCTTTAAACGTCAACAAAAATGTTGGTGAGTTATAGGTTTAACCTATATATATCAAATCGTAACAATAGACCACAAGATTTCATATTTCAATACACATCCCATACATAGAGATAAAAATCATTCATATGGTGAACACCTGGTAACCGACATTACCAAGATGCATATATAAGAATATCCCCATCATTCCGGGACACACTTCGGATATGATATAAATTTCGAAGTACTAAAGCATCCGGTACTTTGAATGGGGTTTGTTAGGCCCAATAGATCTATCTTTAGGATTCGCATCAATTAGGGTGTCTGTTCCCTAATTCTTAGATTACCAGACTTAATAAAAAGGGGCATATTCGATTTCGATAATTCAACCATAGAATGTAGTTTCACGTACTTGTGTCTATTTTGTAAATCATTTATAAAACCTGCATGTATTCTCATCCCAAAAATATTAGATTTTAAAAGTGGGACTATAACTCACTTTCACAGATTTTTACTTCGTCGGGAAGTAAGACTTGGCCACTGGTTGATTCAAAAACCTATAACAATATATACATATATATCAAAGTATGTTCAAAATATATTTACAACACTTTTAATATATTTTGATGTTTTAAGTTTATTATGTCAGCTGTCCTCGTTATTAACCTACAACTAGTTGTCCACAGTTAGATGTGCAGAAATAAATCGATAAATATTATCTTGAATCAATCCACGACCCTGTGTATACGTATCTCAGTATTGATCACAACTCAAACTATATATATTTTGGAATCAACCTCAACCCTGTATAGCTAACTCCAACATTCACATATAGAGTGTCTATGGTTGTTCCGAAATATATATAGATGTGTCGACATGATAGGTCGAAACATTGTATACGTGTCTATGGTATCTCAAGATTACATAATATACAATACAAGTTGATTAAGTTATGGTTGGAATAGATTTGTTACCAATTTTCACGTAGCTAAAATGAGAAAAATTATCCAATCTTGTTTTACCCATAACTTCTTCATTTTAAATCCGTTTTGAGTGAATCAAATTGATATGGTTTCATATTGAACTATATTTTATGAATCTAAACAGAAAAAGTATAGGTTTATAGTCGAAAAAATAAGTTACAAGTCGTTTTTGTAAAGGTAGTCATTTCAGTCGAAAGAACGACGTCTAGATGACCATTTTAGAAAACATACTTCCACTTTGAGTTTAACCATAATTTTTGGATATAGTTTTATGTTCATAATAAAAATAATTTTCCCAGAATAACAACTTTTAAATCAAATTTTATCATAGTTTTTAATTAACTAACCCAAAACAGCCCGCGGTGTTACTACGACGGCGTAAATCCGGTTTTACGGTGTTTTTCGTGTTTCCAGATTTTAAATCATTAAGTTAACATATCATATAGATATAGAACATGTGTTTAGTTGATTTTAAAAGTCAAGTTATAAGGATTAACTTTTATTTGCGAACAAGTTTAGAATTAACTAAACTATGTTCTAGTGATTACAAGTTTAAACCTTCGAATAAGATAGCTTTATATGTATGAATAGAATGATGTTATGAACATCATTACTACCTCAACTTCCTTGGATAAACCTACTGGAAATGAGAAAAATAGATCTAGCTTCAAAGGATCCTTGGATGGCTTGAAAGTTCTTGAAGCAGAATCATGACACGAAAACAATTTCAAGTAAGATTTCCACTCGAAATAAGATTGTTATTGTTATAGAAATTGAATTAAAGTTTGAATATGATTATTACCTTGTATTAGAAAGATAACCTACTGTAAGTAACAAAGGTTTCTTGATCTTGGATGATTACTTGGAATGGATTTAGAAAACTTGGAAGTAAACTTGCAATCTTGGAAGTATTCTTGATTTTATGAAACTAGAACTTTTGGAATTTATGAAGAATACTTAGAACTTGAAGATAGAACTTGAGAGAGATCAATTAGATGAAGAAAATTGAAGAATGAAAGTGTTTGTAGGTGTTTTTGGTCGTTGGTGTATGGATTAGATATAAAGGATATGTAATTTTGTTTTCATGTAAATAAGTCATGAATGATTACTCATATTTTTGTAATTTTATAAGATATTTCATGCTAGTTGCCAAATGATGGTTCCCACATGTGTTAGGTGACTCACACGGGCTGCTAAGAGCTGATCATTGGAGTGTATATACCAATAGTACATACATCTAAAAGCTGTGTATTGTACGAGTACGAATACGGGTGCATACGAGTAGAATTGTTGATGAAACTGAACGAGGATGTAATTGTAAGCATTTTTGTTAAGTAGAAGTATTTTGATAAGTGTCTTGAAGTCTTTCAAAAGTGTATGAATACATATTAAAACACTACATGTATATACATTTTAACTGAGTCGTTAAGTCATCGTTAGTCGTTACATGTAAATGTTGTTTTGAAACCTTTAGGTTAACGATATTGTTGAATGTTGTTAACCCATTGTTTATTATAACAAATTAGATGTTAAATTGTTATATTATCATGATATTATGATATATAATATATCTTAGTATGATGTATATACAGTTAAATGTCGTTACAATGATAATCGTTACATATATGTCTCGTTTCGAAATCATTAAGTTAGTAGTCTTATTTTTACATATGTATTTCATTGTTAATACACTTAATAATATATTTACTTATCATTTAACATAATTAACCAAGTGTATCAATATCTTAATATGATTCATATGTACCTAGTAAGACGTTGTTATAACGATAATCGTTATATATATCGTTTTCGAGTTTCTTAAATTAATAATCTCATTTTTATCTATATAACTCATTGTTAAAATACCTAATGAGATACATACTTATAATAAAATCATGTTAACTATATATATAACCATATATATGTCATCGTATAGTTATTACAAGTTTTAACGTTCGTGAATCACCGGTCAACTTGGGTGGTCAATTGTCTATATGAAACCTATTTCAATTAATCAAGTCTTAACAAGTTTGATTGCTTAACATGTTGGAAACACTTAATCATGTAAATAACAATTTCATTTAATATATATATATATATATATATATATATATATATATATATATATATATATATATATATATATATATATATATATATATATATATATATATATATATATATATATATAAACATGAAAAAGTTTGGGTCACTACATATTGACCAACATATGTTCTCTAGGTTGAGATCTACGGTTATTTTGCATTTCGAGTTTCGGTCACATTTCGGTGAATGACCTTATGTGCTGCTAAGGTGAGTTTCATTTGCTCCCTTTTTAATTGCTTTTGCAATCTATATTTTTGGGCTGAGAATACATGCATTTTATTTTAAACACAATGGACACAAGTACATACTAAATTCTACACTGAGTTTGAACTGAAAATCCCTTAGCTTTGGTAACTAGTAACTGCCGGTTATAAGAACTGGTGGGCGCAAGTAGTTATATATAGATCCATAGGGCTTGACATCCTCGTCTGTTCCAGGTATAGATACCCTAGCCTGAACTATAAAACAGACGTATGCTAGTTGAGTTTAGTACACGTTGGATTGCATGTATTGTACATGTTGGTTGCATGTATGTTAAAACAGGGGTACTTATTATAACGTTAAAGTTTAGTTACCAGGGTGCTCAATTTTGTAGAATCTTTTGATAAACGTTTCGGATGAAACAACTGAAATCTTGTGATCCACCTTTATATACAGATTATGCGCAACATTAAAACTATGAACTCACCAACCTTTGTGTTGACACTTTTAAGCATGTTTATTCTCAGGTTCCTAGAAGTCTTCCGCTGTTTGCTTATACGTTATACAAGCTATGTGCATGAAGTCATACATGCTTTATTCGAGAAAATTTGCATTCACAAAATCATCACCATGTATCTTATTTTGACTGCATGTCAACAGATGTATTATGGTAAACTATTATTTACGGTGATTATCTATATGTAGAAATCAACATATGCCGAAAACCTTGGAAATTGATATTCATTTATGGAGTGCCTTTTCAAAAGAATGTAATGTTTACAAAACATATCATGTAGAGGTCAGTACCTCACTATGAAATCGATGAATGATGTATTCGTCCAAATGGATTTGGATGGGTCATCACAGTTGGTATCAGAGCTTGAGGTCATAGGGAACCAAAATTTGCATTAGTGTATTTAACTGGTAATTGTTAGAATGCATTATTGAGTCTGGACTATGATCGTATCTGTTTTTACCGAGTTTTGCTTATCATTTCTTGTCAAAAATTACATGCTTATCATTCTTAAGCCTAGACATGTTTTCATGCATTTATTGCATAAATAGTGTACAGACGATTTCATATATTAGCGTATCTGTTACTGTAAACTTTGCCTGATATCTTCCATAAAATCCTCCGTAATTTATGGAATTTTGGTATTATATATACATATGTAAATTATGTATTGAAAAATACCAATCTAAATCCTATAATCTATCTCATATCAAAAATCAATTCCCTGATTATACAAGATGGATCAAGTATCTAGTTCAAATTCCTCAGATTCCGACAGTTATTCTGATATGGAATTCGACCTGAGCTCCGAAAGCAGCATAACCGGAATGGATCAACCAATTAGCCATCACCTATTCTGGATGAATTGGGGATGGGTTCGTAATCTACTTAATCATTGGAGACAAGAAGAAGGTGATCCCTTTCATCCACCACATTCCACTCTTGGCGAAGAACCTGAAGCACTTACTGGCAAACCTGTTCGTAATACCATTTTCTCTCTCATTTCCCGAGTATCTCGTCACGATTATATATTATCTCAAATTCTAGATCTTATTCATCCGCTCGTCCGAACCAACAATCACCCTGGCGTGATAGAAGAAGTCAACGAGCTTCGCGCTCGCGTGACGGCTTTGGAGAATATGGTACAAAGATTACAAGCACCATCAACAAAACCAGTACCACTAACAACATCCACATCGCAAGCCTCAATACCACAAGCACCAGCATCATCACCGGCATCAACAGTACCACCATCATCTACACCAATAGTACCATTACCACCACCACCAACAACGTCCGCATCACATGCCTCAACATCACAATCTGTACCTCAAACAACAATGTCATACACCCTGTAGATACCAAGGAATACCAACAACAACAAACGATGAAGTATTAATTCATAACTTCATTGAAGAAATATTCTACGACGATTATGTAATAACTAAAGTTTTAGAGATTATATATTCTAGTCCTAATCGAAAACCAGATGAGATTAATATTATGTTAACTCATTAAATCCATGATTACATCTAAAGAAAATATATATGTAGGTATATTTTCATAAAGATTGTAATTAAAAATTCTTTTGTACAAACTATTAATGGTGAGAATATTTTAACGGGTAGGTAATACCCGAGAGATATATAAATTCACAATTAATATGTTACATTCTTCGATTCTGATTCAACAAATCATCAACTATACTCACTACTTTCACAACGAGATATATTCTTTCATAGAAATCAAAACAACCATACTCATTCAAATTCAATTACATATTCTGATTTTAACATATCAGAATCCAAGTCGAGATATAATCGATATCATCACTCTTAGATCCCTACATCTTTCAAAGTTGTACTTTGATTTCAAAACTGTGCTAGAACATCACTCCTATTCATAAAACCCAGAAAAATAATTATGTTATTCAAAATTCTAGAATATCATACGACGATTACAATCTGCGTTCAAACCCTTCATGATTCTTGAAAACATCTCAATTAAGAAACAACCGAGAGGATGATCCAACCACACGTTACCTACGAAAGGAAGACTTATGCATATAGTCATACACCTGGAAAACTCTGGGAATTTAAGTAGAAGTTTAACACGAATCTATGATCCATTGGCGTTGTTATTACCAAAAATAACTTTGCAATCTCTTTCCAAATTAGCCAATTTTGTCACACCTCCAGCAAATCAACTTTGACTTTTTCATTCGGATTAACCTCATTGTAACCTTGATATATACGTTTGCCCTTTTCGTCGTCATTACCGGGAAACCGTTTATGTCCCACCACATTAGCAGGAAACTTACCAACAATTTTGTTGATCTTTGAATTTCTGAAAAATCATTATATTCATTGAAACCCTATCATGTGCCCATCTGCATCTTGTAACAATAGTTGTCGTATCAAAAAGCTTCAATCATTATTCTCGAATTTCGCAACAACTCTACGCCAACAGTTATATATATATATATATATATATATATATATATATATATATATATATATATATATATATATATATATATATATATATATATATATATATATACATACATACATACATACATACATACATATAACGTCTATCTCCTAGACTTACATACTTCGAATGTGAAGTTTCTGAAAAATGCCCAAACTGCGAACTAGTTCTTCGAATTATGGAAAAAAGCTGATGAAGCAACAAAAACTGTAAACGACCTTAACAGTCAAAAGTTTGACGATAAAGAATAGCGTGTTGGCAAAGCTCAGAAAAAGAGAAAATTTGGTACTGAAAAACGAATTGAGCAAACCATGAAAGAGGCTGTGGACAAATCACAAAGACTAAATCTGCCTTCAAATAATCCAAATGATTCAGTGCCTGCTGAAGTCATTAACGAATACCTTGTTCCTGACTCTAAACCTTTGTGGATAAATCTTCTTCATCGTCCATCGATATTAGAAATTCTAAGATATCATCATATCTTTCATTATAATTATCCTCGATATTTCTGAAGATATTTTCATAACTATTCTTATCTAAAATCATTTATCTCTTCGCGATATCAGTGTTACATCATAAAGGAAACTGTTTTATTTTCTAAATTCTGAAAAGTTTGAACTTAAATTATGAATGTTATTGAAGTTGTGTTGGGAACTGAAGCATGAGTTAGTATAATATAATGACACTTGATCAACGCGATTATATTACAGTAAGTCATGTTGAGTTTCTAATGGAACGTGATGATTCACAGATCATAACGTCATCATGTACCATGTTACACGACTCTTACACTCTATCTAGTATATAAACATATGAAGAACATAATTTCTTGATAGTTCTATCGTTTCTCTTGAATTCTGGTAATTTAACCAATCAAGATCGTGTTATTACAATTTATCTCTTAGAACATTAGTCATGTTCATTCGAAACTCCATACCTACGAATTCTGGACCATTACTTGCAAAAAGAAAATAAAAGCATGAAGCTCCGAAATAGAAATGAGAGTATAAATCAAAGCAAATAGGAGAGAGCATTAACTGTGGATGTCAATGATTATAGAAAGACAGAAGCAGGGACATCGAAATATAAGGGAAGATATAAAATCCAACGACAACCCAGAAGTTACAAACCTTGTATATCGATGCATATAGCAATATAAAGACACGGGAGAACTAAAAACACTATAAAACTAAGAGTATAGTAGAAATAAATAGATTCTTCCGGTGGCAGATGAAAAAGAAGAATGACAGATATGAAAGTTAGGAGTATATCAAGAAGCAGAACTGGAAGAAGCATGTTGACGAATGCTTTAAAGTATGAATTGAGGGAGAAAGAATAGAAGGTGTGAGCTGTGGAAATAAGGAAATGAAGGGAGTGGATTTATAGCGAAAAATCCGACAGAGCAATCGTGACAGGTTATCACATTTAATCAAAGCAGATCCTAATTTCCTTAATTACCGAAGAATCAAATCTTATTACAAAGATTTTCTCTAAATCCCTTGAATTCCGAAAATCAACCGTGACTACGTCACCAGTTAAGGCGAACATGTATTTACTCATCTTCACTCTTTTGAGATAGCTTCACTCGTACTCTTCACAAAATCAAATTGTTTTATCTATATTACTCAATGATGATAAAACTCTAATTATCAGCTCGTATGCGTCATGAAAACATACTTATTGTCAGCCATGACGATTCCAATCAAATTTCGGGACGAAATTTCTTTAACGGGTAGGTACTGTGACCACCCGGAAATTTCCAACCAAAATTAAACTTAATCTTTATATGATCTCGACAGGACAAGCAAAGTCTGTAGTATTGAGTCTCAAAAATTTTGGAATTATATTCATGTAATCAATTACCCTTTGACTGTGCTCGACGATTCACGAACATTTATGTGTATATAGATGAGAATATATAATATCTAATTATTGAAAATGTTAACAAAGTATTAGATGTATAATACTTTACATGAACGTATTTGTTTCAATATATTTATCGACGGAATTGAAAGATAATATCAAATGATTTAATTATCAGATACATTGTGATATGATTACGGGTCTCTGTTGTGAGGTCCACTGTGATTTAAGAAATTTATTATTTTAACAACATTCGGAAATTGGTAAAGTGATCTACAAGTAGGCACAAAGTGTCAAATAACGAAAGTTAGACAAACGATAGTGGAGAATTGAATTTTATAATATTCGATTGATCTATTTTCAAACGTGCGAAAACGCTTTTCGATTCAATAGAATTTGATTATTAAAATGTTTTATTTAAATAACATAACTGGAATATATACAATATGTTGGAATATTTATTATTAAGATTAAATATATAAATGACTAACAACGTGTATTTAAAATGTGTTTATGAATATTGAAACTATATATATGATTTCAAACTAGTTAGGTAAACGATAGTAACATTCGATTATTGATTCGATTGATATTTAGATAAGTTAACTAAAACGTTTAAGATAAACAAGTAAAACACTAATTTGCTATAGTATTTTCGAATTGCTACAGTACCCGAAAAGCTACAGTGTTTTCAAAAACTACTATTTGCTACAGTAAAAATCATTTTGCTACAGTAAAACACTATTTTAAAACGAAAATGTATGTATATTTTACAAATGTTATAAAATATAATATTAACTTATATATAAAACGTTTTGATTTAAAATAATATTACTATATATTAAGACGTTAATTTATAGATGCAAATGATCAAAACACTCGAACGTACAAGATACACTTCGGGTAATATAGTTATTGGTAATGTAAGTCTATATTTTGACAAAGGTACACGTCGCGAAACGTAAAGTACAATTTATTAAAGCATACGAAGTAACGTTCAAAAATCCGGAACCGAGACATAAACCGAGTATCAACGTACGAGTCAACGGACCTAAAATTACAAGTCAACGATGCACATGAATATAATATAATATATATATAATTAATATAAATTATATATATATATATATATATATATATATATATATATATATATATATATATATATATATAATAATATGTCGACAAACAAGAAAACAAAACACAAATGAGCTGGTAGGAGCGACCATGCGATCGCATGGCAAATGGGCATAGAACCCATGCGATCGCATGGGGTCAAATTTCAGGACTGATCTATAAATTGAATTCGTTTTTGCTCGAATACACATACACATATCCTTACATCTCTCTGCTCTCTTTATATATTATTATTATTATTATTATTATTATTATTATTATTATTATTATTATTATTATTATTATTATTATTATTATTATTATTAATCTTATAGTTATGAGTATTATTTTATTATTAGTATTATTATACATAAAATACTACGACGAGGTCATGAGCAAGTTATTTTCAAAACAAGCTTTTCGAGCGGGATAGAGCTAAGGAAATTATGAGTTATAGCTATGGAGGTTATGGGTATTGCTTGGGGGTTATGATCATTAGTCAAAGGTCAACCTAGCGTTTATCATTTCCGTTGCGTTTGCGTACTTTTCCTGCAATATTGAATCACAATATTGATACGTGAGCATTCATATCTTATCTTTTATATATTAATAGTGTATCCATGTCTAGTGCTCGAGTATATATGTTTATGCATACTTGTATGCTTTAATTTTGTCGTTAGATAGTTTATGATGAATCACGAATTTGATACATATGTTATTGATATAAGGTATATGATATGCATGTCGTTGGAAAGCTGTCGAAAAATTAATAACTTTTCATATAGAAATCATGTGTTTTCTAGAGACGGATTAAAAGTTATGGTCAACTGAATTATGATTAATATTAATTGAAATTGTGTTTGAAACTGTAAATTGATATTTAAACAACTTGTTTATGAGGTTGATAAATTGAATTTCCAAATATTATTAGTCGAGTAAATGAATTCTTATATAAGGCACGTCTCGTTGAACGATTGTCAAGTTGGCTGTTTTATAATATTTTAAAGCCTTATAAAAAGTATAGTCTGATTTTACAAGTATTGGGAAACTATATGAAATGTTAAAATATATTCAATTGCCATGATCATTCAAATATAATATAACTCCTGAAATAAATAATGTTTTGAGTTTGATAAACTATAAATTCGTTCAACTATCAAGACTTATACTAGGTTAATATAATAAACATGTATAGATTTAAAGATCATATTGGGTCAGGTTGACTTTTTGAGATGACTTTGGTTAACTTTTGTATGATGGTTTTGAGCATTAGGATTGTGATACACTATGACCTGACCTAGCTTGGTACACATGTATTGACCAACATATATTCTCTAGGTTGAGATCTATGGTTATTTTGCATTCCGAGTTTCAGTTACATTTCGATGAATGACCTTATGTGCTGCTAAGGTGAGTTTCATTTGCTCCCTTTTTAATTTCTTTTGCAATCTATATTTTTGGGCTGAGAATACATGCACTTTATTTTAAACACAATGGACACAAGTGCATACTAAATTCTACACTGAGTTTGAGCCGAAAATCCCTTAGTTTTGGTAACTAGTAACTGCCAGTTATAAGAACTAGTGGGCGCGAGTAGTTATATATGGATCCATAGGGCTTGACATCCCCGTCTGTTCCAGGTATAGAAACCCTAGGCTGAACTGGTGGGCGCGAGTAGTTATATATAGTACACGTTGGATTGCGTGTATTGTACATGTTGGTTGCATGTATGTTAAAACAGGGGTACTTATTATAACCTTAAAGTTTAGTTACCAGGGTGCTCAATTTCGTAGAATCTTTTGAAAAATGTTTCGGATGAAACAACTGAAATCTTGTGATCCACCTTTATATACAGATTATGCGCAACATTAAAACTATGAACTCACCAACCTTTGTGTTGACACTTTTAAGCATATTTATTCTCAGATTCCTAGAAGTCTTTCGCTGTTTGCTTATACATTATTCAAGCTATGTGCATGAAGTCATACATGCTTTATTTGAGAAAACTTTGCATTCACAAAATCATCACCACGTATCTTATTTTGACTGCATGTCAACGGATGTATTATGGTAAACTATTATTTACGGTGATTGTCTATATGTAGAAATCATCAGATGCCCTTTTCAAAAGAATGTGATGTTTACAAAACATATCATGTAGAGGTCAGTATCTCACTATGAAATCGATGAATGATGTATTCGTCCAAATGGATTTGGACGGGTCGTCACACACGGTGAATGGTTTGAATTTGCGGTTTCTACGGGGTGAAGATGCAGGGTTGGATACGGGGTCGAGTTTGTCGAGTTTATATGTATGTTTTTAGGATTAGGTTTGGTGGTTTTGTTTCTTTGTAATCTGAATTGTAATTTCAATGTGCTCGCGTTGTATTAAATGTAGTCGTTCATAGTGTTTAAAACGAACATAGCGAGAGTCAATGAGTTTTGGTCGTCTGTAACCAATTACTTTCACAACAGATCGTCACAATCTGCCCACTATAGCTCCACCGGATCCTCTGATCTAGTATATATATACATACTAATATTTTCGGCAGAAAAAAATCTATCTTCCCTTACTTCAACATCCATCAATGCATAGTTGTTTTTTTCTTCTTTTTTTGGGCGAAAAACATAAATTAAATTAATAAGAGAAGGGTTTTCACCAAGATGTGAAAAGACCCATTACAATTGAGCCCATAAACATGAGAATATGATACAAAGTTAATAAAAAGCTACTCATGTAGCCCAAAAAACTGCCACTTTAACAAGACAAATTGAACTACAAAAAAGTCCAGCCTTGCTACCACCTAAACAACATTAATCAAAGGCGCACACTTTAGCCGAGACGCTCCATTGAAAAACCTTGAATTTGATTGTGTGAACCAATGAGGCCCAACATGAATTCAAAGGAGATGAAGGATTCTCAAGAAAAGGTGTCATTTGTTGTTGATGTCCAGTTCAAAATAGTGTAGATGATTGAATTGAGGTTGTGGAGGTTTCACAAATACCACGAAATCCGGTCTAGTGCAAAGAAAATGGGGCGCATAACTTTGTTCTATAGGCACCTACATTTTGGTATTCTTGATAGGTCGGTTAAAGCAAATACATGTATAGGATAAGGTTTTATTTAGATCTTTGTGCAAAATTGGAAGACACACGTACGTGTCGATATACAAGGGTTTCAAGTTATTGAAAAAAAAAAATGCATTTGATTAGTTCCCTGTTGGTTCTAACTATGTTATTGGAATTGGAAGATAAGGAGATAGTAGAGAAACTTGAAACTATATATGGTGTAACCACGTGGGCTTTACCATGACTCTTAGAGTGCACCCATCCATCCCGTCCAAGTCATCGCCCAGGCCACCGCCCACCTGGGCGCCGATGGAAGCGGGCCGCCTAGGGGGCCGTCCAGCTTTTCGTGCTTTTGATCGTGCTTTTGAATCATATGTGAGGATTGAAGGAGGTAGCCGTTGAGTGCTCCAACGGTCAAATTTTTTGCCGTTGGAAATTACTTTTTTTTTTTTTTTTGGTTTTTTTTTCTCAACTCTATATATAAATACATATACATTTTACACTCATATATCTCAAACACATATACATTTCATATACATTTCTACACTTCTTAATCTCAAAAAATGAGTTAAAAAAAACTCCAAATAAAGGAAAATCAAAATAACGCCCTCAAGTTCAAGAACGGGGATCGGTCGATCACGATATGTTTCAATCTTTAATTAATTCTACGCAACAAACGACCAGGTTTTCTCAATTTGCAAACTCGAATTCGTTTACGTCTATGTTTACAAATGTTCTCAACCCGAACCAACCACTTACTCAACACTACACACACTACCCGAATCAACCACAATCTCAACTTTATACACACTACTCGAACCAACCACAAACTCAAGTTTATACACACTACCCGAACCAATCACAATCTCAACAAAAAACACCTTATTATCCAAGGCTACGTGATGAGTCGGACGAGGAAGAAGTTCCCGAAACTCTACGCCAAACCGAACCCGAACCCGAGCCCGGAACCGATCCCGAACCCGTAGCCGATCCGAAAGGAAAAAAGTGAAGTGTCCGAAAGTGCCTTGGTCTGACTTTGAAACTCGAATTTTAGCCGAGCGTGATGTGTACATTTCTGAACATCCGGATGCGGGAAACGATCAAAATTTTAATTCATTTTGAGGTGAGGTGCGGAAACAATATAATTCGCTCGTTCCGTAGAAAAGACGTGCGGATCAAATTAGTGGAAAATGGGCTAAACTTCAAAGGGATGTGAAGATATTTATTGGAATTTATTCAAAGCTCGAGAAGATGTGGCAAAGTGGAGCCGCAGGGGAAGACATTATTAATGCGGCTCGAAAACAATTCAAAATTCAAACCAAGGGCCGACAATTCGATTTTGAGGATGCGTGGTGTCACACCCCCAAATAGGGCCTGGGGTATTTGTGACTAATTTTATCAAATCACAGTTGTATAAACGAGAACGACTCTATATGAGACGTTATATTGAGTTTTGCAGCGGAAGATAAATAGGTTACATTGTATATAATGAACAACGCATTAAATGTCTTTAATTGATATGATATGTAATGAAGACTCCAAGCATAGCAAGCAATCATCATCAATTTAGCAAGTGTAAGTCTTTCAAATTATCCATGAATGACTTGTTGAAATGTTGCTTTCAATTAGCAAATACACAGCGGAAGCATTATGTAGGACCTGAGAATAAACATGCTAAAGAGTGTCAACCAAAAGGTTGGTGAGTTCATAGGTTTATCATAAATCAATAGTTCAATATAGCATTAGACCACAAGATTTCAGTTTAAAGTTGATTAATACCAAATTTATTAATCGAAAGAGTTGCTGTTTGTAATATCGCTACTAGATAAAAGTTACCCCGTGACACTTGTTATTCATGTCGTTGAATCATTATTATGTAGTCAAAGACCAACGGTCAACTGACTAGAGACATCACTCTCAGTAGTGCTACTCACAATAACTAAGCTTGCATCTTATACCTCAGCTGTTAACGATATTACGGCAGGGATTTAGCATGACAAAGCACGTATATAGCATAAAAGTTTGACTACTTTTGTCTAAACGTAAAACAGTTATAAAAGTTGCGCATGTATTCTCAGCCCAAAAATATATATAAAAAGGGAGCTATGAAAACTCACGATACTTTATTTCGTATTTCGTAGTAATTAAGCTTATGAGCGGCACTGAACAAGTGCAGAGTTGTCCTCGGATTCACGAACGTATATCAAGTATATATATTAACACATATACTCGTAATCGAATAAGTTTATATATGTTATTTCAATTGTTATATATTCTTATATATATATGTTCTATATTTAAGTATTTGTTTGATAAAATGATTTTAATAATGATAATGAATAAAGAGTTGTATTATTTTGTAATAATAATAATAATAATAATAATAATAATAATAATAATAATAATAATAATAATAATAATAATAATAATAATAATAATAATAATAATAATAATAATAATAATAATAATGTTCATAATGATACTAGTAATAAAAAATAATAATAATAATAATATTATAGTTTTAATGTTAGCAAAAATGATAATTTTTGTAAAAATGATAATAACGATATTAATAATAACAATACTAATAATGATAATTATACTTATGTTAAAAATGATAATAATAGTACTATTAATTATAAAATGATACTAAAATAATGATAACTTTAATAAAAATGATAATTTTTTACTAAAAATGACATTTTTCATTAAAAATGTTAAAATGATAGTTTTGATATTAATAATTCTTTTAATAATAACTTTATTAATTAATGATGATAATACTAATAACAAAAATGATAATGATAATTCTTAATATTAATGATAATAATGTTAATAATTCTATTAGTGATAAAATAATAATATTAATAATAATAAATTGTAAAAATATTAATTTTACTATTAGTGTTAGATATGATAATGATTTTAGTAATAATAATAATAATAATGATAATAATAATAATACTTATAATAACATTAATAATAATAATGGTTTTAATACTTGATAATAATTATAATACTAACACTAATAATAATTATAATACTAGTAATATTAACAATATCTAATAACAATAATAATAATATTAATATTAATAATAATAATTGAAATGATAATAATAATACTAATAAAAATGAAGCTAACTTCAAGAAAATAGACCCAAAAAAAATACTGCCCCATCAGAGACTCGAACCCATGACCTTTTGTAAACCCGAAACACCCTCAAACCATTGATCTGTCATTGTTTTCTTGAATTAAACCAGTTTCTAAATATTTATAAACCGTATTTCTGTTTTCCCTTTATTCTTCTTCTTCAGTTTAATTCAACAGGAAAACCAATATTCAAATTAATCCATTTATAATTTATGTTAGGATGTTACATTGAATCAGAAACAACTAATAATTGTGATTTCGACACAAAAAAAAATTATAACGATGAAGAACAGCTACTGCTGTATTCGAAAAAGAGAAAAAAAAAATAATACAAACTCAAACCTTGATCATGAATTAGAGATCGTTTTAGATAACGATTATAACATGAAAAAGGTGCTAAATCGTTTACAGAAACTTTAGAAATCATCAATTTGAGCTGAAATATCAAAATGAATTCGAATTTCCCTATGAACACTTCGTTTGACTTTTTTGTAAAATAACTTTGACTATAAAATTACAACTCGATATGATGAATTGGAATTTGAGGTTTTGCAGAAAGTTTCATTAGAGAATTTCTAACATAACTACACTTATAGATTTTGAAATTGTATTCGAATTTGAGGTTTTGTGAAATTGAACTAAGAACAGAGTTATACGGTTTATAAACAAATGAAGAACAATAAATTGAAATTGTTTTGTTTTATAATTTGCAGTAGGTAATTGAGTGTGAGAATAACAAATGAAGATTGATCGTTTTATAATAATAAGTGATCGAAAGAGTACAATTCTTTGGCCAGTAGAAGAAATAAAAAAATAAAGCAAAAGCAGTTCATGATCTGTTAAAATAATTAAAAACAGATATAAAAATTGGAAACAGATATCACGTTGGATTAAATATTGAAAAGCAGATTTTAGATTAGGTATAAGTCGTGTTCATCATTTTTTTTTATATATCTGTATTGTAAAAATATACTGATAATAATACTACAATTAATAATTAATAATAATAATGTCAAAATAATACTAATTAATAATAATTATGTTAATAATATTTGTAAGATACTAGTAATAATAAACTTAAAAATAATGATAAATAAGTTTATTAACAATTAATAATGATAATAATAAAAATGATAATAATAGTACAAATAATAATGGTACTAATAATAACAATTAATAATAATGATAATAATCATTATAAAATGTTAATAATACTATTAATATTAATAATAATATTATTAATAATAAGGTGTATTAATAATAATGATATTTATAATAATCTTATCACTTTTAGTAAAAGTGGTAATACTAATAATATTAATGTTATTAATAATTATTAATAATAATAACATTAGTAATAGTTGTAATAATAATTCTTGTAAATGATAATGATGAGTGATAACAATAATATTAATATAACAAATTGATATTAATACATAATTATTTACAAATAATGGTTCGTGAATCGTCGAAATTAGTCGAGGTTAAATGAAATCATATAAAAATTAGGTTTAAATTTAGTCAGAAATTTTCGGGTTGTCATAGTACCTACCCGTTAAAAGAAATTTCGTCCCAAAATTTAGTTGTTGCCATCAATCGGCGTTGTTCGTAAATAGATGAGGATATTTATGTTTTATTTGGTCTTCACGTTCCCAGGTATACTCGGGGCCTTACGTGAATTCCAACGGATAGAATATTTGTTTTGTTTCGAGAGTTTAAATCATACGGTCCATAAATCCTACGAAGTACATTTTATTATTAATGCGGAGGTTATCTAAAGGATTTAACAAGAGTGTCATTGATTAGGTTTTCTCAGAAAGAGATGATGATGCTATAAAAGCATTTCAATACACATGAAATGTGTTATGAATAATAGTGAGCTTATTTAAACCTTGAGCATTTATGCCGCAATATTAGGGCAGACAAAACAGAGAGGAGTTCATGAAAATCACAGTCATGAAATTTGATAGAGATCGTTATTGTTGATAACAAGAATATTTTAATGGTGAATATGAGTTGAAAAATAGAGTTTTATCTTTTTTGAATAATAATATGGATAAAATGATTCGATTATAGGAAGAGTATAAGCGAAGCTATCACAAAAGAGTGAAATGAGGAAATTAAATGTTCGCCTTAACTTTTGATATGGTTAAAGTTGATTTCCGGAATTCAAGGGATTTAAAGAAATCTTCATAATCTATAAGATTTGATTCTCCGGTAATTAAGGAATTTGAGATTTCTTTGATTAAATGCGGTGATTTGCCTTGATTGTCGTGTCTGGAATTTTTGCTATAAATTAGCTTCTTCCGTTTCATTATCTTCACTACTTCTATACTTTCTTCCTAAATTCATACTTCCAAAAGATTTGTTAATATGCTCAATCTCGTATTGATACTTGTTATTTTATTGACCATATATGCAGTCATTCTTCTTTTTCATTTACTACCAGAGGAATCTGTTTACTTCTACTATGCTCTTGGTTTTATAGTGTTTTTAGTTCTCCCGTGTCTTTAAATTGCTATACGCATTGATATACACGGTTTGTAATTTCGGTATTGTTATCGGGATTTATATTTTCCCTTATATGTCGGAGCTCTTTGCCTTTTTATTCTCTTCTCGACTCAAAGTAAAGCGAGTAATGGTCCAGAATTTGTAGGTATGAAGTTTCGAATGGACCTACTATTCTAAGTGTAATATCACGATTTGATTTGGTAAATTACCAGAATTACTGTTGATAGAACTATCAAGAATATATTTTCTTCATATGTTCAGAGATTAAGTAGAATGTAAGAGTTGTGTAACATGGCACATGATGATTGTAAAGTATATGAATCATCATCTTCCATTAAAAATTTAGCATGACTTACTGTAATATAATCACGTTGGCCTGACATCATTATATTATACTAACTCATGCTTTAATTCCCAACACTTCTTCAAAATATTTATAATTTAAACTTGAATTTTACAGAATATAGAAACTAATACAGTTTCCTTTATGATGAAATAAAGATATCGCAAAGAGATAATTAGTTGCGGACAAGAATCGTTATGAAGATATCTTCAGAAATATAGAGGATATTTATAACGAAGGATACGATGATATCTTAGAATTTCTAATATCGAAGGATGATAAAGAAGATTTGTCCGTAAAGGTTTAGAGTCAGGAGCAAGGTATTTGTTAATGACTTCAGCAGATACTGAATCATTTGGATTCTTTGAAGGCAGGTTTAGTCCTTGTGATTTTTCCACAGCCTCCTTCATAGTTTGCTTAATCCATTTTCCAGTTCCAAATCTGAGTTTATACCATTCTTTATCATCAAACTTTTGGCCCTTAAGACCTTCTACAATGTTTCCTCTGCATTTAATGCAACCATATTTGAATCGTTGGTTATCAATCCTAGATGATTTCAAGAAATTTTATTTTTAGATGATTAAACGCTGATTGTAATCATCAACGGATCTAATGGTTGACGAATAGGCGTTGTTGATTTCAAAAGTAATGAATGAAAATTTCGGCAATTTGATGTGATAATTCATCATAGAATACGAATGAATATAATTCATGAATGTAGTGATCTTTAGGAAGATAACATCTGCTAAAGTTTTACTTGGATTCTGATATGTCAAAATCAGAATATGTAATTGAAAATGGTTGTTCTTTTGTGAACGGATACATATATCTTGTGATTGTAAGTAGTATATTTACTGACTACTGAATCAGAATTGAAGAATGTACAATGTAACATATTAATGTGAGATATAAATATTTCTCGGGTTTTACCTACCCGTTAAAATATTTTCACAATTAACAGTTTGTACAAAAGAATGTTACAATCTTTATGAAGATATACGTTCATATATGTATTCTTCAGATATAATATAGATTTAATGAGTTAATATAATATTAAACTCATTTAATTTGTGGTTGAAACGAGAATAAATAATCTTCAAAACTTTAGAGATTTCATAATTGTCGCGGATTAAATGAAGTTATGAATCAATACTTCATCGTTCATTGTTATCGATATACCTCGGTATATGATGTTGGTGCTCGTGGAATTCTTGTGAATTTCACAAGGCACGAATAATGTTTTCTATAAAGTTTCGAGTACATTGAAAATAGGAGTGTAAGATCAAACATGTATTTGAATAATACACTTGATTTATTATGAAATGGAGTTTATTGTGCTGAAGCAGTGATTAACGATCGTTAAGTCATTAACGAAGGATGTACATCATAGCATAGTAGTGATATGAATTAACCAAGTAGTACATACTAGTTAAGATTCACATGTAATAGCTTAGTACGAAAAGATTTATTATTGTTTTAAAGCATATATATATATATATATATATATATATATATATATATATATATATATATATATATATATATATATATATATATATATATAGGAAGAATGAGTCAATACATCTTAACTCATTATTACTAATATTCCTTGGTATCTAGGGGCGTATGATGTTGATATCCGAGGTACCGAGTGTGATGTTGAGGCGTGGGATGCGGATGTTGTTGTTGGTGAAGCTGGTGATGTTGGTGGTGATGGTTATGCTGCTGGTGCTGCTGCTGGTATTCGTAGGCTTTGCACCATATTTTCTAAAGCCACTACTCGAGCGCGAAGCTCGTTGACTTCTTCTCTTACTCCGGGATGATTGGCGGTTCTGACTAGCGGATGAATAAGATCTAGGATTCTAGATATTATATATTCGTGACGGGATATCCTGGAAATGAGGGTGAAAATAGTATTTCGGATTGGTTCGCCGGTAAGTGCTTCAGGTTCTTCGCCAATAGGGCAATTTGATGAGTGGAAAGGATCTCCTTCTTCACTTCTCCATTGATTAAGTCTACTACGAACCCATCCCCAATTCATCCAGAATAGATGATGGCTGATTGGTTCATTTGTTTCGGTTACGCTGCCATTGGAGCTCGAGGAGTTCGAAGAATCCATATTATGTGTTTGGAATTAGGGTTTGATATGAAATGGGTGTTGAATATTGTATGATATATTCGTCTCCTTGTATACGTATATTTAGCAAAAAGATTTTCGTAATTTACGGAGGAAATTTAGGAAAAGTGTTAGACAAAGTCTATCGGGATAGATATGATAAGATATGATTTGTCTATACTCCAATAATGGCAGTATGATGTGTCGAGATCATAAAATGATAAGTATGTAATCTAATAGTCTTTCGATTAAAGACTTTCAATTCGTATACTGTGATAACCCAATGACATTTTCTGGTTCGCAAACCGATGCATAAAGGCATAAGGCATATAGGTACGTGATATATAACAAGGAGTTATATACGTTTGAGTATGAATAGTAACAATTATATGAGTTTCAAAAATCATGGATAATGTTTCATGTAATACATATGTAATACACAAAACCATGATAAATGACATAGGAATGTCAAGAATTTCTGAAATCATGGTGTTGCATTTAAATGCGGTGGCGGAATTAGATAGTACTTAGAACAGTGAGCATAGTTCTTAGATTGGCTTGGCATTCTAAGATAAGTAAAGTTTCTAAAGTATAATGTAGTATTTAACAGTTAAAGGCAACAAGTAAAGGCACTATGGTCAAGGAAAATTGTAGTCCTACATTGCTAATGTCCCTAATTGTATAAGACACACATAAAATGCAATCCTGGTTCTCTACAACAAAACTGCTCTGATACCAATCTGTTATAACAGATTGGGGATTAATTCCCACCCAGTGCCGTCTCAGCTAACCGCTTTAGTGACCACTGAACGTACCTCAGTCACTGATTTTACGGCCCGCCTTTCGGCAATGTAGAGCCAACCTTTCTTTGGATCGCGAGAAGTAAGAGCCAATGCTTCGTCACAGGTAACACTGTGAGAACCCCCTCTACGATTAAGCCGGCGAGACAGCTTAAACCAGCTCTGATACCAATGTGTCACACCCCCAAATAGGGCCTGGGGTATTTGTGGCTAATTTTATCAAATCACAGTTGTATAAACGAGAGCGACTCTATATGAGACGTTATATTGAGTTTTGCAGCGGAAGATAAATATGTTACATTGTATATAATGAATAATGCATTAACTGTCTTTAATTGATATGATATGTAATGAAGAATCCAAGCATAGCAAGCAATCATCATCAATTTAGCAAGTGTAAGTCTTTCAAATTATCCATGAATGACTTGTTGAAATGTTGCTTTCAATTAGCAAATACACAGCGGAAGCATTATGTAGGACCTGAGAATAAACATGTTAAAGAGTGTCAACCAAAAGGTTGGTGAGTTCATAGGTTTATCATAAATCAATAGTTCAATATAGCATTAGACCACAAGATTTCAGTTTAAAGTTGATTAATACCAAATATATTAATCGAAAGAGTTGCTGTTTGTAATATCGCTACTAGACAAAAGTTACCCCATGACACTTGTTATTCATGTCGTTGAATCATTATTATGTAGTCAAAGACCAACGGTCAACTGACTAAAAAATGCCCCTTGTCGGTTTCGATAGTTGATTTGATATGACTTCATGTCATGGTTCGTAAAAGATGCCCCTTATCGGTTTTGACGATTTGTTTCTATGACATTTTATGATGGTTTGTAAAGTGCCCTTGTCGTGTTGAATGGTTACTTAGTATGATTTGTGTTATGGCTTGTACAAATACCCCTTGTCGTTTTGATGGTTGTTTTCGATATGACTTTGTGTCATGTCCTGTACAAAATGCCTCTTGTCGCTTTCGATGTTTAACTTCGATATGACTTTTTGTCATGCTTTTAAGAAACTCGCATTGTCGATTTAGTTATGACTTCATGTCTTGGCTTATAAAAAACACCCATTGTCGGTTTGGATGACTGGTTGCTGTCATATAGGTTGCTTTTCATATGAAGCTAACCATCGAATACGCCAAGAAGCGTTTTGATGGTTTGGATGATTTGTGTTATGGCTTGTACAAATACCCTTGTCATTTTGATGGTTTCTTGTAATATGACTGTATTAGGTCCTGTAAAAAACTCCTCTTCTCGCTTTCGATGGTTAGCTAAGATATGATTTTGTGTCATGGCTTGTAAGAAACGCACATTGTCGGTTTCGTTATGACATCGTGTCTTGGCTTATAAAAAACGCCCCTTGTCGGTTTCTATATGACTTCATGTCATGGTTTGTTTATATGAACACCTTGTAGAAACGCCCTTTGATGGGTTGGATGGTTGTTTTTGATATGGGTTGCTGTCATGGCTTGTAGAAAACGCCCCTTTTCTGTTTTGATGTTTAGTTTCGATAGGACTTTTTGTATGGTTTTCGATGATGAGTTTATGTCATGCCTTGTCAAAATCACCTTGTCGGTTTCAATATTTTTGATGTGACTTTGTGTCATGGATTGTAAAAAACGAACCTTGTAAGTTTCAATGGTTGATGTCAGGGCTTGTAGAAAACGCCCCTTGTCAGTTTTGATGTTTGGTTTCTATATGACTTTTTGTATGGTTTTCGATGATGACTTTATGTCATGGCTTGTCAAAATGACCTTGTCGGTTTCGATATTTTCAATATGACTTTGTGTCATGGATTGTAAAAAACAACCTTGTAAGTTTCAATGGTTACTTTTGATGACTATATTTCTTGGATTATAAAAAAGCCCCTCGTTAGTTTCGATGTTTGCTTACCATATGACTTGGTTTATGGCTTGTTAAAACGCCACTTGCTTTCGACTTTGTGTCATGACTTGTAAAAAATGCCCCTTGTCGCCCTCGATGGTTGGTTTTGATATGACACAGTGCCATGGCTTGTAAAAATTGCTCCTTGTCGGTTTCAATTACTTTGTGTCATTGTTTACAAAAACACCATTTGTCTCTTCCGATGGTTAGTTCGATATGAGTTTGTTGTCATCGCTTGTTAAAAACGCCCCTTGTCGGTCTCAATCTTGGTTTAGATATGACTTTGGTTATGACTTGTAAAATAGGCCCCTTGTCGGTTTTGATGGTTGGTTTCAATATGAATTTGTGTCAGCTTTGAAAAACACCTTTTTCGATTTCAATGGATTTCGATATGACTTTGTGTCATGACTGGTAGAAAATGCCCATCGTCAGTTTCGAGGCTTGCTTTCAATATGACTTCGTGTCATGTCTTGTAATAAACGCCCCTTGTCGGTTTCAATATGAATTTGTGTTAGCTTTGAAAAACACCTTTTTTTATTTCAATGGGTTTCGATTTGACTTAGTGTCACGACTGGTAGAACATGCCCATTGTCAGTTTCGATGCTTGTTTTCAATATGACTTAGTGTCATGTCTTGTAACAAACGCCCCTTATTAGTTTCGATAGTTGAATTCGATATGACTGTGTGTCGGGGCTTGTAAAAAAATGCCCCTTGTCAGTTTTCATGGTTTGTTTCTATGACATTTTATAAGGGATTGTAAAATGCCCCTTGCTGGGTTCAATGGTTGCTTCAAATATGACTTCATCTCATGGCTTGTACAAATACCCCTTTGTCCTTTTGATGGTTGCTTTCGATATGATTTTGTGTCAAAACCTGTAGAAAATGCCCCTTGTCACTTTCGATGATTAGTTTCGATATGACTTTTCGTCATGGCTTGTAAGAAACGCGTATTGTCTCTTTCGATGGTTGGTTTTGATATGACTTCATGTCATGGTTGGTTAAATATACACACCTTGTAAAAATACCCCTTGTTAGGTTCGATGGTTGCTTTTGATATGGGTTGGTATCATGGCTTGTAGAAAACGCCTCTCGTCCGTTTTAATGGATGGTTTCGATATGACTTTTTGCATGGCTTGTAAAAACGTATCTTGGCGGTTTCATTGGTTTTCATTGATGACTTTATGTCATGGCTAGTAAGAATTACCTTGTTGGTTTCGATGCTTCTTATATATATCTCTGTGTCATGGATTGCAAAAAACGAACCTTGTCAGTTTCGATGTGACTTTGTGTCCCAACTTGTAAGAAATGATAATAGTCACTTTTGATGGTTAGTTTTGATATGACATAGTGCCTTAGCTTTTGTAAAAAATGTTTCTTGTCGGTTTCGATATGACTTTGTGTTATTTCTTATAAAAAGCCATTTGTCTCTTTCGATGGTTGGTTCGATATGACTTTGTTGTCATCGCTACATAAAAACACCCATGTCGGTTTGGATCCTGGTTTTGCTATGACTTTGTGTTATGTCAATTATAGAGGCATAAAATTACTTAGTCATCCTATGAAGCTTTGGGAGAGAGTGATTGAGACTCGACTTCGACGCAAAATTACTGTGTCAGAGAACCAATTTGGTTTCATGCCATAGCGCTCTTCGATGGAGGCAATTCATATTATTAGGAGCCTTATAAAGAAGTATATGGAAAAGCAAAAGAGCATAGAGATGGCTTTCTTAGACTTATAAAATGCCTATGATTGTGTTCTGAGAAAGTTGATTTGGAAGACTCTTAATGTTAGAGGTAACCCAAGTAGGTATATTACAGCTATTATTGATATTTACGAAGGAGCGAAGCCTTGCATTCGGACGCCTGTGGGTAACACAGAGTATTTCCTGATAGGATTAGGCCAGCACATGGATCTGCCCTTAGCCCTTTCCTTTTCGATCTGATCCTCGATGAGCTGTCTTGAGGAATACAAGAGAGCATCCCTTGGTGTATGATGTTTGTGACGACCCGCCAAAATCGCCATTGACGTAGCCGTCAACTTAGGTGCTGTTACGTGGTCATAGTCCCTAAATGAGACGCGTTTGACCAAAATTATGTCGCATTCATTTGAAACGTGTATGACTTGCAAAGTTTTAAGTTACCAAACGGTTCGACAACAAGTTTAAGTTTACAAAAGTTGTAAAGTATAATGAATTAATGTAAGTTGAAAATCACGAATGCTATCAATAGCGTATGCATGTAAACATTTAAGTTTGAATCCAAAGGTGCTATCACTAGCGTATGCATGTATGCTTGACCCCAAGCAAGTAATCAAAGTGTGCGGAAGCATGTATCAAGTAACCAAGTATGAACCTGAGAAACATATAGAAAACTGTCAATGAAAAACGTTGGTGAAATCATAGGTATATTTGTAAACGTATGTTTTTGAACCATAAGATTTAGTATAAAGTTGATTATCCAAATTGTTTGCATTCCAAAGATGTTGTTTGTTTGTCCAGCACCCAATTATCAAGGCTTAACTGAATGGTACCTCTGAATCATAGTGTTAGAATCTACACTATACCCGAAAATATATTTCATCCGCTAACGGTAGCGAACCGTACGAATGAGGGTTCGTCAAACCCGTATGGCCACACAACATAAGTTCTTGCTTACACCCTACAAGTGTAACTAATGATAATTGGACTTGAGGATTTTTTTTCTAACTCACACGTGGAATGTTTGTTTTCGTAATTGTGTTCAAAGTATAAAAGTATAAACCGTATATGTTTCGCATCCCATGATTTAAAGTATAAACGTTGTTGAAAAGATGGGACTATGATCTCACCTTGAGTGCACGAATATAAAGGTACTTCACAAAGTAAACGTGTGCATGACAGTTGTTTAGTCTTGACCTAAACAAGTAAGTTATATGTGACGATCCGGAAATTTTTGATCAAATTTAAACTTTATCTTTAATTAATTTCGACACGATAAGCAAAGTCTGTAATGTGGAGTCTCAAAAATTTTGAACTTTTTCTTATATTCATTTGACCTTTAACTGCTTCCGACGATTCACGAACAATTGTGTGTAAATAAATGTGTATATATGTAAGTATATATAAATATATGATGACTATATAATTAATGATTATATGTATATATTAAAATGTATAAATATTAAATATTCAATATATTTTAACATATAATTATTAATATTAAGTAATTAATAAGTTGTAATAATAATATATGTAATTGCAAGTTAAAATATAGTTATGTTATTATTATCACTTTCATTATCAATCTTAAAAATAAATATTAATATTAATGTTAACATCATTATTACGAATATTATCTATTTAACATAATACATAGATATAAAATTCGATACCTTTAATTTGTCATATTATTATTATTATTATTATTACTAATATTATTGTTATCATTATTAATATCATTATTATTATAATTAGTAGTAAAATTATAATTTTAGTTATTATTATATTTACTAAAAATTATCATTTTATTTAAAATTATTAATATCATCATTTTCATTTCTTTTTACTCTTATTATTTGGTATTACTTTGAGATTATGATTGTTAATATTTTTATTATTATTTACAGTACTTTAGTATTAATATATTTATAATTCCTAATTATTAATATTGTTTATATATATAAAATCAAATGTATAATTGAATCTGTTATAGATCCCTTTCAACTTCATCTTATTTACTATTCTGTACGATCGATCGTATCATCACTTTCACAATTTGGATTCGTGTCTGATCGAACATTCTGTCAACTTCAATTTCATTATAAAACAAATTTGGATATAAATCAGTAACAGAAGAATTGTACGAATCAGTTTCACGTATCTATCATACTGTGTTTAATTTGTTCTTCTTGTTTCTAAGAACGTACAAATCAAATTCAATAATAAGAATCAAACAAATTATATTGAAAGTCTATTTTACTTTTCCATTTTTTTCTTCTGATAGAAGATATGCTGTCGAACGAATCAAAGCTACAAAACAAACTGTAATCGAATTTTGTGACTGTATATATCGTACTAACTACTGCAATTCACAGAGAAAAGGAGAAGAAAAATCAAATAGAAACATTAAGATATATATACATATATTACTTACACATATATATAAATACACACATTGGATATCACAAAACACACCACTTTACTTCACCACCTTAGATCACCTTCGATGCTTCTTTTCTTTAAATAGTATTATTATTATTATTATTATTATTATTATTATTATTATTATTATTATTGTTGTTGTTATTATTATTATTATTATTATTATTTTTATTATTATTAGCATTTTTAATGTAAGTAGTATTATTATTGAAACTAAATTTTTATAAAAAATATCATATTTATTATTAGAACTATCATTATTATTATTATTAGAATTATCATCATTATTATTTTTATTATCATTTTTATTATTTCTAACACCAATATTTTTATTTTTATCATTATTATTATTAGTATTATTAGAATATCAAATAAAGATTTTCTATATAAAAATATATTATTTACATAAAACATAACTATATTAATATGTTTGCAATAAATATTAATTATCTATTTAATGTATATAAAAATAAATATAGTTAATTTAGTTATTAATGAAACGTACAAGTTACTAAAATAACAATTAATAATAATACCTAAATTTGTTCGAGTACCGTTATATGTGTTAATATACATATAAATGATATAGGTTCGTGAATCCGAGGCCAACCCTACACTTGTTCAATGTCGTCATATGTATTTTTACTACAAAATACAGTACGGCGAGTTTCATTTGCCTTTTTACCCTTTATTTTTTTGGGCTGAGAATACATGCGCAATTTTTATAAATGTTTTACGAAAGAGACACAAGTAATTGAAACTACATTATATGGGTGAATGATCGAAGCCGAATATGCTCCTTTTACTTGGTAACCTAAGAATTAGTAAACTAGTCTACTAATTGACGCGAATCCTAAAGATAGATCTATTGGGCCCAACAAACCCCATTCGTTGTAGTGGATGCTTTAGTACTTCGAATCCGTTTTTATCATGTCCAAAGGATTTCCCGAAATGATAGGGGATATTCTTATATGTATCTTGTTAATGTCGGTTACCAGATGTTCAATCCATATGAATGATATTTTTGTCTCTATGCATGGGACGTATATTTATGAGAACTGAAAATGAAAATCTTGTGGTCTATTAAAATGATGAAAATGAATATTTATGATAAACTAATGAACTCACCAACCTTTTGGTTGACACTTTAAAGCATGTTTATTCTCAGGTATGAAAGAAATCTTCCGCTGTGCATTTGCTCAATTTAGAGATATTACTTGGAGTCATTCATGACATATTTCAAAAGACGTTGCATTCGAGTCGTTGAGTTCATTAAGATTATTATTAAGTCAATTATAGTTGGATATATTATGAAATGGTATGCATGCCGTCAACCTTCAATGTAAGGAAAGTTTGTCTTTTAAAAACGAATGCAATGTTTGTAAAATGTATCATATAGAGGTCAAGTACCTCGCGATGTAATCAACTATTGAGAATCGTTTATAATGTATATGAACGGGTCCTTTCAGTTGGTATCAGAGCGGTGGTCTTAGCAAACCAGGTATGCATTAGTGTGTCTAACTGATAGTCGTTAGGATGCATTAGTGAGTCTGGACTTCGACCGTGTCTGCATGTCAGAAGTTTTGCTTATCATTTTTGTCGAAAATTGCCTGCTTATCATTCTTAGTCTAGACACGTCTTAATGCATTGATTGCATGAATAGTGTATAGACAAAATTCATATCTTAGAGTATCTGTTACTGTAAACTTTGCCTGACATATCCCATAAATTCCTCCGTAATCTACGAAATCTTTTGCGCTATATATATATATATTCTATGTAATTAGAATACCATCCGATAGCCGGAAAATTATTTCATATCGTAAAATCCTTTATTCAATTGAACGAAATGGAATTCGTCATTAGTTCAAGTCCCTCGAATTCCGATATGGAATCCCACTCAAGCTCCGAAAGCAGTGTGACTGGAATGGATCAACCAATCAGCCATCATCTATTTTGGATGAATTAGGGATGGGTTCGTAGCCTCCTCAATCATTGGAGACAAGAAGAAGGCAATCCTTTCCATCCACCACATTGCCCTCTTGGCGAAGAACTTGAAGCACTTACCGGCGAACCTGTCCGAAACACCATTTTCTCTCTCATTTCCAGAGTATCTCGTCACGATTATATACTACATCAAATTCTAGATTATATTTATCCGCTTGTTCGAACCGACAATCATCCCGGTGTAATAGAAGAAGTCAACGAGCTTCGCGCTCGGGTAGTGACTTTGGAGAATATGGTGCAAAGATTACAAACACCAGCAGCAGCACCAGCAGCATAATCAGTACCACCAACATCAACGCCAACAGTACCATTACCACAACCGCGATGTAAACCTCAACTTTACAATCTGTCCCACGAGCACCAATGTCATACGCTATGTAGATATCAAGGAATACCAACAACAACAAACGATGAAGTGTTGATTTATAACTTCATTGGAGAAACATTCTGCGACGATTATGTAGTCTCTAAAGTCTTAGATATTATCTATTCTAGCCCTAACCATACATCTTGTGTAAACCAAAGTGATAGAAAGAAGGGTAGAAACCCTGACAAGAATGGTGTGTGATTTACAAACTAGACTTGTTTTACCAACAACATCAACAGTACCATAGCATCACCAGCACAGTCAGTGCCGTCAGCATCGTCAGAATCAACAGCACCTGTAACATCACAAACTCTGTCAGTTCAAGAATCACTGTGGACATCATTACGAATCAACAACAAATATATTGTATCAATGAGTTATAAAGTATTAACTCATTTTCCACTAAAGGATTTATATGTATATCTTATATGTATAAATTTTAACCTATAATAAATCTTTCCGTACTAAGCTATTATGTGTGAATCTTAACTACTCGGTTAATTCATATCACAAATATGCAATGATGTACGTCCTTCGTCCACAACTTAACCATTGTTAACTACAATCTCTGCCTTAATTCAATAAATTTCAATTCATAATAAATCAAGTGTACTATTCAAACACATATTTGATTTACACTTTCATTCTAGATGTACTCGAAACTTTTCAGACAACATCATTCGTACCTTGCGAAGTTCACAATAATTCCACAAATACCCACATCATGCAACAACAAATAACGAAGTATTGATTCATAATTTCAATCACATTGAAGAAATACTCCGTAAAATGTATGTAATTTCTAAAGTTTCAGGGATTACTCAATTCTAGTTTCAACCGTAAATCAAATGAGTTTAATTTAATATTAACTCAATAAATCTATGTTACATCTGAAGAAAATATATACATATATATTTTCATAAAGACTGAAATAGAATTCTTTTGTACAAAATATTAATTGTAAATTTTTTTTAACGGGTAGGTAATACCCGAGAAATATATAAATTCACAATTAATATGTTACATTTTTCGAATCTGATTTAGCAATCATCAACGATACTCACTACCTTCACAACAACATACCTTCTTTCATAAGAAATCAAGACAATCATTCTCATCCAAATTTCATTACGTATTCTGATTTTGACAAATCAAAATTTAAGTCAAGATTCAATCAGGATCATCACACTTAGATCCTTACATCTTTCAAAGCTATACTTTGATTTCAAAACTGTGCTAGAACATCATATGTATATTAACGATTACAATCCGTGTTCAAACCACTTCTAACAATGAACAATCGAAATGATGATCCAACCACATGTTATCCACAGTTATGTACCTGAAAGACTCTCGAAACCAAAGTCCTAGTTTAACACGTACCCGTAACAGATCCTTTGGCATTTATTAGCAAAAATAACCCTGCAATTTCTTTTCAAAATAGCAAATTTTGTTACAGCTCCAGCAAGTCAACTTCGACTTTTCAGTCAGACTAATCTTATTATAACCTTAAGATATACATCATCGTTACCGAAGAACCTTTTACATTCCACCACATTATCAGCAGAGGTACCAGCAACTTCATTAACCTTTGATTTTAGCCTCTCCGAAAAGTCATTATAGTTATTCATCGAAACCCTATCATATACTCATCTGCACCTTGTAACGAGAATTGCCATACCTATTATCGAGAATCAGCAATCAGTATTTTGAAATCTCGCAGCATGACTACAGTTATATATATACATATAACGTCTATCTCCTAAGCTTACATACTTCGAATGTGAAGTTTCTGAAAAACACCCCAGCCTACGAATCAGTACTATGAAGTTTTGAAAAACGCCAATGAAGTGGCAAGAACTGTAGACAGCAATTACGGTCAGGAGTTTAATAATAAAGAATAGAAGATTGGAAAAGCTCAAACGAAAAATTTGGTACTGGAAAACGAATTGAGCAAAGTATGAAGGAAGCTGTGGACAAATCACAAAGACTAAATCTGCCTTCAGAGAATCCAATTGATTCTGTGTCTACTGAAGTCTTTAGCGAATATCTTACTCCTTACTTTAAAACCTTTGCGGACAATATTCTTCATCATCCTCTGATCTTAGATATTTTAAGATATCATCATATCTTTTATTATAAATATCCTCCATATTTCTAAAGATATTTTCATACCTATTCTTATCTGAAATCATTTGACTCCTCGCGCTATCTGTATTATATTATAAAAGAAACTAATTTAGTTTCTAAATTCTGAAACCTTCGAGTTTAAAATAAGAATGTTTTGAAGTAGTGTTGGAAACTGAAGCGTGAGTTAGTATAATATAATGACACTTGATCAACGTGATTATATTAAAGTAAGTCATGCTGAGTTTCTAATGAAACATGATGATTCACGGACCCTAACATCATTATGTACCATGTACATGACTCTTACATTCTACCTAATCTCTAAGCATATCAAGAATATATCTTCCTAATAATTTTATCTTTTCTCTTGAATTCTGGTAATTTAACCAATCAAAATTGTGCTATTACACTCTTCCTTAGAATATTAACTATGTTCATTCCGAAATTCATACTTACGAATTCTGGACCATTATTCGCTTGACTTAAAGTCGGGAAGAGAAAATAAAAATATGGAACTCTAAAATATAAAGGGAATGAAGAGGGTGGATTTATAGTGAAATATCAGACAGAGAAATCGAGACTGATTATCGCATTTAATCAAAAAGGATCCTAATTTCCTTAAATTCCGAAGAATCAGATCTTATAGATTTCGAAGATTTTCTTTAATCCATTAAATTCCGGAAATCAACCCTGACTACGTCAAAAGTTAAGATAAATCTTTAATTTCTTCATCTCACTCTTTTGTGACAGCTTCACTCGTACGCTTCACATAATCAAATCGTCTTATCTATATTGATCAATAATGATAAAACTCTAATTATCAACTCATATTCGTCAGGAAAACATCTTAATTGTTAGCCATGACGACCTCGATCAAATTTCGGGATGAAATTTCTTTAACGGGTAGGTACTGTGACGATCCGGAAATTTTCGATCAAATTTAAACTTTATCTTTAATTAATTTCGACAAGATAAGCAAATTCTGTAATGTGGAGTCTCAAAAATTTTGAACTTTTTCTTATATTCATTTGACCTTTAACTGCTTCCGACGATTCATGAACAATTGTGTGTAAATAAATGTGTATATATGTAAGTATATATAAATATATGATGACTATATAATTGATGATTATATGTATATATTAAAATGTATAAATATTAATTATTCAATATATTTTAACATATAATTATTAATATTAAGTAATTAATAAGTTGTAATAATAATATATGTAATTGCAAGTTAAAATATAGTTATGTTATTATTATCACTTTCATTATCAATCTTAAAAATAAATATTAATATTAATGTTAACATCATTATTATGATTATTATCTATTTAACATAATACATAGATATAAAATTCGATACCTTTAATTTGTCATATTATTATTATTATTATTATTATTATTATTATTATTATTACTAATATTATTGTTATCATTATTAATATCATTATTATTATAATTAGTAGTAAAATTATAATTTTAGTTATTATTATATTTAATAAAAATTATCATTTTATTTAAAATTATTAATATCATCATTTTCATTTCTTTTTACTCTTATTATTTGGTATTACTTTGAGATTATGATTATTAATATTTTTATTATTATTTACAGTACTTTAGTATTAATATATTTATAATTCCTAATTATTAATATTGTTTATATATATAAAATCAAATGTATAATTGAATCTGTTATAGATCCCTTTCAACTTCATCTTCTTTACTATTCTGTACGATCTATCGTATCATCACTTTCACAATTTGGATTCGTGTCTGATCGAACATTCTGTCAACTTCAATTTCATTATAAAACAAATTTGGATATAAATCAGTAACAGAAGAATTGTACGAATCAGTTTCACGTATCTATCATACTGTGTTTAATTTGTTCTTCTTGTTTCTAAGAACGTACAAATCAAATTCAATAATAAGAATCAAACAAATTATATTGAAAGTCTATTTTACTTTTCCATTTTTTTCTTCTGACAGAAGATATGCTATCGAACGAATCAAAGCTACAAAACAAACTGTAATCGAATTTTGTGGCTGTGTATATCGTACTAACTACTGCAATTCACAGAGAAAAGAAGAAGAAAAATCAAATAGAAACATTAAGATATATATACATATATTACTTACACATATATATAAACACACACATTGGATATCACAAAACACACCACTTTACTTCACCACCTTAGATCACCTTCGATGCTTCTTTTCTTTAAACCAATCAAACCCTTCACCATCATTTTGTCGTGAATCCTTCGAAACACCACACCATCGAACTAAACTGCTACTTACCGGACTCCTGTTGCTATTTTTCATTCACCCAAAATATCACTGCAAACTTCCATTTTTTTTCTTCTTCATCGAATAACTTGAAACCAATACCACCATCGATTTTTCTGTTATTTTCTGTTTCTTGAACCATCACCCTACTCTCTCTCTTCTTTCTCTCTTCCAATATATTTTTTTCTTTCTTTAACTCACGATATATATATTTTTTTTTTCCTGTTTCTTGCTTCACTCTAAAACAACACCCATCGATGATACTACTGGTTCGTTTGAGATTTATACCGAGTATCTAATGGAAGTTACAATAAGATGATTAAGATTATTATATTCATATTGGGGACACATGTTGTTCATGAGGGATAGTTTGAAGTATTATGGTCGACAAAATGGAAATGAATGGGACTTGTTTATATTAAATTAACTTCTTTTTGCTAGTGGGCGTTGGTATGATTGGACCGAAAAAGAAAAGAAAAAAAAGACAATTTGATTTCATACAGCAAAAATCTCTATACTACATCATGGATTACGCACATGATCACCATACCGGCCCCACACTCAAATAAAGTCATAAATTACGGAGTACTATATATTTTTTTCGTTTGGAAAGAAGTCTAGTAACCGAATAAAATGGTTGAATTGGATGGGTCGTAAGTTTACCTTATTATTTGGGAGTCCCACTCATTTTATTTTAAGGGATAGTAGGTGATGAAAATAAATATCGAATGGAGATGTAGGTAATGTTTGGAAAGTTTAGTGATGATAAATGATGATGATAAATGAAACTATGATGATGATTATGGTAACGATTAGCATGTTAATTAGAAAATTTATGATGTTAGATGAGGTTATGATCATGATTTTATGTGATACTATGAAGATACCAAATGGGTTTTAGTTTAAGAAAAAGGCAACCGGTTTTGTACGTATTAAATGTTTAAAAGGGCAGAGTATAACAAGAAGTAACAGACAGAGCAAATGGTTAATGAGTGTTATCGGGTTAGCGGGAGGTCGCGGGTTCAAACCCGGACTTGGGCATTTTTTTTAGGGTTACTCCTTTGAGGTAGTTTACTCATTACTCATTACTCATTACTCATTACTCATTACTCATTATTATTATTCTTATTATTATTATTATTATTATTATTATTATTATTATTATTATTATTATTATTATTATTATTATTATTATTATTATTATTATTATTATTATTATTATTATTATCATCATTTTTAATGTAAGTAGTATTATTATTGAAACTAAATTTTTATAAAAAATATCATATTTATTATTAGAACTATCATTATTATTATTATTATTAGAATTATCATCATTATTATTTTTATTATCGTTTTTATTATTTCTAACACCAATATTATTATTTTTATCATTGTTATTATTAGTATTATTAGAATATCAAATAAAGATTTTCTATATAAAAATATATTATTTACATAAAACATAACTATATTAATATGTTTGTAATAAATATTAATTATCTATTTAATGTATATAAAAATAAATATAGTTAATTTAGTTATTAATGAAACGTACAAGTTACTAAAATAACAATTAATAATAATACCTAAATTTGTTCGATTACCGTTATATGTGTTAATATACATATAAATGATATAGGTTCATGAATCCGAGGCCAACCCTACACTTGTTCAATGTTGTCATATGTATTTTTACTACAAAATACAGTACGGTGAGTTTCATTTGCCTTTTTACCCTTTATATTTTTGGGCTGAGAATACATGCGCAATTTTTATAAATGTTTTACGAAAGAGACACAAGTAATTGAAACTACATTATATGGGTGAATGATCGAAGCCGAATATGCCCCTTTTACTTGGTAACCTAAGAATTAGTAAACCAGTCTACTAATTGACACGAATCCTAAAGATAGATCTATTGGGCCCAACAAACCCCATCCGTTGTAGCGGATGCTTTAGTACTTCGAATCCGTTTTTATCATGTCCGAAGGATTTCCTGAAATGATAGGGGATATTCTTATATGCATCTTGTTATTGTCGGTTACCAGGTGTTCAATCCATATGAATGATATTTTTGTCTCTATGCATGGGACGTATATTTATGAGAACTGAAAATGAAAATCTTGTGGTCTATTAAAATGATGTAAATGAATATTTATGATAAACTAATGAACTCACTAACCTTTTGGTTGACACTTTAAAGCATGTTTATTCTCAGGTATGAAAGAAATCTTTCGTTGTGCATTTGCTCAATTTAGAGATATTACTTGGAGTCATTCATGACATATTTCAAAAGACGTTGCATTCGAGTCATTAAGTTCATCAAGATTATTATTAAGTCAATTATAGTTGGATATATTATGAAATGGTATGCATGCCGTCAACCTTCAATGTAAGGAAAGTTTGTCTTTTAAAAACGAATGTAATGTTTGTAAAATGTATCATATAGAGGTCAAGTACCTCGCGATGTAATCAACTATTGAGAATCGTTTATAATGTATATGAACGGGTCCTTTCATTATATCAATACTGGGTAAGACACAAGGTCGGTCGAAATGTGTTCAATTAGTCCTATGGCTCGTTACGACTCGAATATATAGCATGTGAGTCACATTGTCAAGTTTCATGCAAGAATCAAGTATAAAAGAAGATTAGAACGATTGCATAAGTTTTTGGTTAAGTTTGACTAAAAGTCAAACTTGGTCAAAGTCAAAGCCAACGGGGTCGGGTATCCAACAATTTTTCTTCAATTAGTAGTCATATATAAACATGTTAGCCAAGTTTCATGTTAATCGGAGTTGCGAGCAAGCGGGGGTGAAACTGTGAAAACACAAAGTAAATTTGGATAGCCAGTTTCAGCTCTTTCAGACCCTGTTCCGTGATCACGAAGGTTTCCCCTCACATGTCTTCGCGATCGCGAAGCCCTAGTTTCCAGGAGCTGAATGTTGAATTTTTCATGTGCACGAACCAAAACTCTTTCAACCACAATTTATGAACCGTAAACATTCAAAACACGTATCTTATATCATTGGAAAGGTAATTTAATGAAGAATACAACTAAACACATTTCATCAAACAAAAACATCATCTAAAATGACTAAATCTTCGTCGAATGATCATTATCAAATGTTCAAAGTTCATAAACGCATAAGATGATTCAGGCATCCAATTTAGACATACGATATGCCGTTTCAAAGGTAATTAAACATACATTGCAACTAAACACTCACCAATAACATCTCATAGCATTCAAAGCATCAAAAGTTCATTTTAAATGCTACCAAACCCTAACCAAGAATCATAAAATTAATAATCATGTTAATGTAAGGTTTTCATGTCATTCAAATTACCAAATCGAAGCATATGAAGCTAGTAACACATTTAATACATGAACTTTAACATCTAACAACATTTCATTAACCAAAATCAAGGATTAAACTAACCCATTTTTCATATTCAAGCTAGTTACTCATACAAGCAAATCAAGCAACCAAATTACATATACATCAACCTAATGAGCCATAGATACTAACTAATACCATTTCAAGTTTATAAATCGAATTTGAGAAATCTAGAGTTTTTAGAAACGTTACCCCAAGTAGTGAAATTAGTATCAAAACGTAGAGGAAGATGCAAGGATTCCAAAAGTACAATTTGTTTTGATGTTAGCTTCTTGATTTGGATTTAGATGATGAATTAGTGAATTGGAAGTTTGAGAGACAAAAAAGGAAGTAACAAGATAAGAGAAAAGAGAAAAGAGAAAGTGGGAGGTTGAGTGGTGGGAGGTGATGACTAGTTGGCCAAGTTTGGCCAAGTGACAAGGTTAGTCCCTCGACTTTAAAAGCGGGTGCGTGAATTAACCAAACAAATTATTCTAAATACGCTAGGGTAACGAGAGATGTTATAATTAAATAACGGGAAGTATTAAAACGCTAGTCAATGGAAGATACAAATTTAGATAACGAAAGATATTATTTATTTAAAAAAAAGACGGGCGTTAAAATGAATTAACGGAAAAAGGCGGGTTATTACATTACCCACACCTTAAAAGAAATTTTGTCCCGAAATTTAGCTGGAAGTAGTAGTCGTTGTTTCTTCCTAGAGACCTTGTGTTGCGAATTCTATGACTCAGTGAGGATACTTCCTTATACATTTGATCTTGTCTTTCCCACGCAAACTCGGATCCTCTTTTGGCATTCCAACGAACTTTGACAATCGGGATTTTACTTTGTCTTAAGGTTTTGAATTCGCGGTCCATGATTTCAACTGGTTCTTCTACGAAATGAAGTTTGTCATCAATAGTAAGCTCATCGAAAGGAATAACAAGTTCTTGTTCCGCAACACACTTCTTTAAGTTTGATACATGGAATGTAGGATGAACGGAACTTAATTGAGTCGGAAGATATAAATGGTAAGCAACGGTTCCAATACGCTCCAAGATTTCAAAAGGATCAATATATCGCGGATTTAGCTTTCTACGTTTCTCGAAATGGATTACACCTTTCCAAGGTGCGACTTTTAACATTACGCGGTTTCCCACTAGGAATTTGAGAAGTTTACATCTAACATCGGCATAGCTCTTTTGGCGACTACAGGTCATTTTAGGTCTTTCTTGAATATGAATAAATTTTCTCGGTCGTTCATGAATAATCTCAGGCCCGGTGAATTGATTATCACTTACTTGGTGCGACAAGAGGAGAACGATGTTTGCGGTCATATAAAATTTCAAAAGGTGTGATGTTAAGACTTGAATGAATACTATCGTTGTAAGAAATATCGGCTAAGGATAAAAATACAAGTTCGTATTATGTTTTCCCAAGGGTTTAAATCATACGTTCGCCTTGTCCGTCAGTTTGTGGGTGATACGTGGTACTCATGAATAATGTTGTTCCCAAATTTTCTTGTAAAGCATTCCAAAGTCTAGAAGTGATACGCGCATCTCGATCCGAAATAATTGGTAATGGCACACCGTGATGAGATACAATTTCTTTAAGATATATTTGAACAAGTTTTGTTAATCTTATCGGTTTCTGAAAACGTTTATTACGATTATTCACCCTCGTGGTGAATACTAGTATAGTACGTAGAGAGTTCGGATAAAAGATTTCTCCTACGAAAGTACGAGTGTAAAACGAGAGAAGTTTCCATCTTGATGTAAGCATATCAAACATTTGTAGATCGTTAGTAAAACTGAGCGAAAACGAGATAGTATATGTGATGACCCGGAGATTTCCGACCAAATTTAAACTTAATCTTATACGACTTTCGATACGATAAGCAAAGTCTGTATTGAAGAATCTCAAAATTTTAAAGTGTTGCATTTATGCAATTACCCTTTGACCGATCTCAACGATTCACGAACCTCTAATGTATATATAAATGATTATATATGTAAATAGTTATATATAATAAATTAAATATATTACTGAATTATTATAAAATAACTTAATATAACCAAAACTGAATATTTGAATATGTAGAGTATTTTAACTATAAATGATTTCGAATATGATTTGTCAACGATTAAAATGTATACCTTGAATTATTTGTTTCAAAATAAATAATTGATATATTTATCTAAATAACAAAACTCAATTATAATTGAATATATACATGATTGCAATACATAATTGATGATATACTTATATTGTAATATATTAAAATGTATAAATACTAAATATATGTTACTATATATATATATTATAATTATTAAATACTACATAATTAATAATATGTAATATTTATTTATTAAATGTAATTATAATCTAAAATAGAGTTATAATAATAATAATATTTTTTTGGTATTTTATTATTACTATTAATACTAAAATTAGTATTATTATTTTAGTATTATTATCAGATTTTAATATTAAGAATTATTATTATAAACTATTATCATTATAATTAGTATAGTTATTAGGAAATAATACAATTTATCTTTATTATTAATATTATTGATATTATTACCATTATTATTTCTATTAGTATTATTATTATGTGTAAATATTAGATATTAAAATTTGTATAATTAATAAGATTATGCTTCTTAAAATATTTAATATATGTATATATATATGTATATATATATATACATATATTTGATACATAATTATACAAATACATAGATATATACATATAAACAGAATAGATATATGTAGATATATAATACACATGCGAATTACAAAGTTATATATATTAGGCATCTGCATTATTATTTAATTATTATTATTATTATTATTATTATTATTATTATTATTATTATTATTATTATTATTATTATTATTATTATTATTATTATTATTAATATATTTATTAATTATATAACTCAACCAAATCGTACTAAATCTTTAACCATAGCTATCTTGCAGTAATGAATTTTGTTTGATTCCTAAATTGTTAAACTTTAAGAAGAAATCGTACTGAGTTGTTGGAATTACACATCGACCTTTATTATTAATATTTTTTTTTGTTTTATACACATACTGAACGAATATTAGTTCTGGCAATCACTTGGGATAAAAAAATCAAACACATTGTCAATTATTCTGGCTCACGGACTCAATTCCTTCATCACCATATCCAAATAATTAATTCAACAGCTTTAATAAATCGAATTCAAAACAGAAAGGTAAGTAATCAGCTCGTCGTACTCTGTTCTTCTTAAATTCATCAAAACCTCGGATTTGAACTCCATTTAAAAATCTTTAAATGCTACGTTGCTAGAAATCTTTCACTTAAACTTTCTGTAAAGTTTCAAATTCTAATTGTTCATATCGTGAACGAATTTAGAGGTCAAAGTTATATTTTCAAAAAGTCAACCATGTGTTCATCATAAAATTCGAGATTTGTACAATGTTTTGGATCCAATTGAGGTTACAGAAAGTTTATATAAGTAATTAGGAATCTTTTTCATGTAGAAACTATAAGCTAAAATGTTCGAAATTTTTAATTTGATTTACGTGTTCTTCGTTCCAAATAAAAGCTGTTACAGCTTATTTTTTATATATATTATTATTTTGTTTCAAATAAATTTAACCATCGTCCATTAATCGTTTTTATATATATTTAAAACCTAAAACTAATAAAGTAATTCGATTGTTATATAATTTTGGTCTCTGGTCGTGTTGAATGTTAGAAGAAGGAAGAAACACAGTAAAGGGTTAAATAAAAACGAGTGTGGGAATAATCAGAAAACACGAGCTAGAAGAATGGTTGGGAGGTTTTTTCAGGTTTCGAGTGGTCTTGAGTTCAATCCCTGGTGGGTGCAATTGTTTTTAAAATGAGCTTATAAGGTAGTTATTTATCATTTATTGTTATTATTATTATTATTATTATTATTATTATTATTATTATTATTATTATTATTATTACTACTACTACTACTAATATTATTGTTATTATTATTGTTATTATCATTAGTTATTATTATTATTACTAATGTTATAATTATTATTATTATCATCTAAATTATAAGTATCATAATTATTATTATTGATATTATGAGTATTATTAATTGTTGTTATTGTTATGTTAATATCAACATTATGAGTGTTATACTTATTATTTTAGTTATTATTATGTAATATCACTAAGTATTACTATTATTATTATTATTATTATTATTATTATTATTATTATTATTATTATTATTATTATTATTATTATTATTATTATTATTATTATTATTATTATTATTATTATTATTATTATTATTATTATTATTATTATTATTATTATTATTATTATTATTATTATTATTATTATCATTATTATTAGTTTCATTGATATAAGTATGATTATTATTAATATTATAAATATGATTATTGTTATTATTATTGTTACTACGAAAAAAATGCGAACTATTATTATTATCATTAATATTAGTATTGTAACAAGTTATTATTATTACTAATACTAATATTACTATTATTACCATAAGTATCATTATTAATATTATGACAAAAAGATATTTTACATAAAAATAGATTACAATAATATTAATAATACATATCTCTATATTTTTGTTAAAATGATAGTAACAAAGCTATATATAAAATGTAACAATTAATATATAAATATATGTTGTCATCATACATAAATCTTAATAAAATTTTTATTATTAACATTTTTATATAGATATTCATATATAACAAATTAAGTATCTTTAATACAATATTAACCAAATATATATTAATATAACTATATTAATATTTTTATATACAAAATGATTACATTTAATTAAATAATGAAGTATATATAAATTATTAATATAAAAATTATATCACTAATAATAATATATATATTTATTCGAGTACGATTATATATACATATTAATGAATATACAAATGATATAGGTTCGTGAATCCGAGGCCAACCCTGCATCATTCAGTTGTTCAATGTCGTCATATGTATTTTTACTACAAAATACAGTATTGTGAGTTTCATTTGCTCCCTTTTTACTCATTACATTTTTGGGCTGAGAATACATGCAAATGCTTTATTAACTGTTTTACAATATTTATATGCGTGAGTTCATTTATTCCCTTTTACTCTTTACATTTTTGGGACTGAGAATACATGCGCTGTTTTTACAACTGCTTTATTAAATGCTTTTAAAGTATATTTTTGAACTGCGAATACATGAAATGCTTTTATAAATGTTTGACGAGATAGACACAAGCAAAACATTCCTCGAATGAATTATTATGCAGACAGAAGTTCTGCGGATTATTATTGAATTATGTGGATATGATAATTGCCACGGTTGAATTATGTGGACATGATAATTGCCACCGTTGAATTATGTGGACATGATAATTTCCACCATTGAATTATGTGGACATGATAATTGCCACCAATTAATATGAATGTTATGTATCGAGAGAATGATTTTATTACACAGGTTATGTGTATTAGTTTTTGTGCACGAGATATGTGTACGGTTACTAAGATTTATGAAAAATGATTTCGTACACGAGAAAGATGTACTGTATTTAAAAGATATCGCATGTACATTACAGGTGGGTATAGTATTCGGGCCCATTTGTACCATGCAACATTTAAATCTTGTGGTCTATCAAAATGATGAATTTTATTGTTTTATGATAAACCTATGAACTCACCAACCTTTTGGTTGACACTTTAAAGCATGTTTATTCTCAGGTATGAAAGAAATCTTCCGTTGTGCATTTGCTCATATTACATAGAGTCGTTCATGGCATATAGAAGTCAGAACTTCGCAATAGGACCAACTGTTGAAGACTTCGTCCAGATGGATTAGGACGGGTCACTACAGGTGGTATCAGAGCTGGTATAACACCGTACATGTGTGGCGGGTTAGTCGTAAAGGAGGTTCTCACAGTGTTACCTGTGACGAAGCATTGGCTCTCACTCCTTGCGATCCCTTACGAGGGTTGGAAGTAGCCGAGAGGCAGGCCCTAAAATCAGTATCTGAGGTACACTCAGTGGTCACCAGGCGGTTAGCTGGGAAGGCACTGGGTGAGACAGTGGTTGTCCTCAACTGTACTACAGGTGGTATCAGAGCGGTGGTCTTAGCGAACCAGGTCTAGTGTGTCTAACTAGTAGTCGTTAGGATACATTAGTGAGTCTGGACTTCGACCGTGTCTGCATTTCAAAAAAATTTGCTTATCATTTCGTGTCAAAAATTAATTGCTTATCATCCTTTAAATTCTAGACACATCCTACTCCCTCTATTGCATAGATAGTGTATAGACAAATTCATATCTTAGCGTATCTGTTATTGTTACCTTTGCCTGACAGCTTCCGTATATTCCTCCGTAACTTATGGGATTTTAGTAGTATATATGAATATGTAAATTATGTATTTCAGGGTACTAATCTACATCCTATAATCTATTTCTTATCGAAAATCCTTTATCTGATCGTACGAGATATATCCCTCAACCAGATCGAATTCCTCGGATTTCGACAGCTATTCGGATATGGAGTTTCACCTAAGCTCCGAAAGCAGTGTCACCAGAATGAATCAATCAATCAGCCAGCCCCAATTCATCTGATGGGTTCGTAGTCGACTTAATCAATGGAGACGCGAAGAAGGCGATCTTTTCCACCAAAATTGCCCTCTTGGCGAAGAACCTGAAACAATAACCGGCGAACCTATCCGAAACACCATTTTTATCCTCATTTCCAGAGTATCTCGTCACGATTATATACTACCTCAGATTCTGAACCTTATTCATTCGCTCGTTCCAACCGACGATCACCCCGAGTAATACAAGAAGTCAGCGAACTTCGTGCTCGAGAAATAGTTTTGAAAAATATGGTTCAAACTTACCAGCTTCAGCAACATCACCGACATCAACAGGACCACCAGCAATAGCACCCATACCATCAACAACACACGCCTCAACATTTCATTCGGTACCTCGAGTATAATCATCGTTCTACGTATCGTTCTACATCGATTATCTTCGTTCTTCATGGCGATTAAGTAATCTCTAAATGTTTTAGAGATTATGTATTCTAGTTCTAACGGTAAACCAAATGAGTTTAATATCATATTAACTCAATGAATCCATGATTACATCTGAAGAAAATATATATGTATATATGTTTTCATAAAAATTGTAATTAAAAATTCTTTTATACAAAGTGTTAATTGTGAAAATATTTTAACGGGTAGGTAATACCCGAGGAATAATCAGATTTCACATTAATAAGTTACAATGTATATTCTTCGAAGCTGATTCAACAGACGTTTACTATCCTATTTACATCCACCGATATACAAATCCGTTCACCACAGAATAACCATATTTATCCAATTTCATATTTGGATTTTGATTTATCAGAATCCAACAAGTGGCATAATGAAGAAAACATTTGACAAAATAAAAATTATTAGAAACAAACAAATTAACTATGAGGAATTTTGTTAAGAATCCACGATAACTGTTCCTAGCTAACTGATTACATTTTATTTATCACAGTTTATTTATCGCAATTTAATTATCGCAATTTTATTTATCGTCATTTAATTTATGTTATTTACTTTACGCATTTAATTTATCGTCATTTAATTTCTGTTATTTATTTTACGCACTTTAAATATCGGGACACGTATACAAGGTTTTGACATATAATATCGATGCATCTATATATATTATTTAGAATCACCATAGACACTCTATATGCAGTAATGATCGAGTTCTCTATACAGGGTTGAGGTTGATTCTCAAATAATATATATAGTTTGAGTTATGATCGAGTCTGAGACATGTACACGGGTCACGATACGTATTAATTAATTCGAATATTATATATTAAACTATATATGAATTATTGGACTGTTAACTGTGGACTATCGACTGTGGACTAATAACATTGCACAATTAAAATGAATTAAAATATTGATTATAACATATGAAACTAAACAATTCTTCAAGTTTGCCACTTGACTTCATCTTAAACATCATTTGTATCTTGAAGATTACAATATTCGATTCAAACCTTTCATAATTCTTGAAAACACCTCAATCAAAAGGATGAACCAACCGCACTTCATCTACGGAAGAAGAGATTGATACATATAGTATGCACCTGAAAACATTCAGAACCTGAGTAAACGTTAAACACGTATCTGTGTTAACTCTTTTGGCATTGTTATTACCGAAAATAACTTTCTAATTCTTTTCCAAAATTAGTCAATTTTGTCACAGCTCCATCAAGTCAACTCTGACTTTTCGCTCGAAACAATCTTATTATAACCTTGATATATATGCATGCTCTTTTATTGTTACCGGGGAACCTTTTATATTCCACCATATTACCATCAACTTTTAATCATCTAAAAACACAATTCTCCTGGAACCACCTCAGATTGATAACCGACGATTCAGATATGGCTGCATTAAATGTAGAGGAAACAGTAAAATTGTAAATGGCCTAAATGGCCAAGAGTTTGACGATAAAGAATGGAGTGTTGGGAATGCTTGATAGAAAAGTTGGTACCGAAAAATGGATTGAGCTAACCACGAAGGAGACCAATGACAAATACAAGGACCATACTCTATATTCAAAGAATCCAGGTAATTTTGGAACCGTTTAAATCTTTAGAGAATATCTTGCTCCGAAGTCATGTTAAAATCTTGCAGAAAATCTTTCTTCATCAACCATCGAACTTAGAAATTCCAAAATATCATCATAAATATCTTCTATATTTCTGAGGATATTTTCATAAATATTCTCGTCCGAAATTATACACCTCTTCGTGCTTCCTGTGTTTCATTATATTGGAAACTTCTAAAAAATCTAAGTTTAATTTATGAATGAATTCTGGAGAAATGTAAAGAAATTGATGCATGAATTAGTATAATATAACGACACTTGATCAACGTGATTATATTACAGTAAGTCATGCTGAGTTTCTAATGGAACGTGATGATTCACAGATTATAACGTCATCATGTGCCATGTTACATAACTCTTTCATTCTGCTTAACTTTTGAACATATCAAGAAAATATATTCTTGATAGTTCTATTCTCTGTAATTCTGGTAATTTGACAAATCAAATCGTGCTACTACATTCTTTCTTGTTTAGAACATTAAGTTCATTCGAAACACCATACTTACGAATTCTGAACTATTACTCGCTTTACTAGAGGTCGAGAAGAGAATATAAAGGCAAAGAGCTCCAAAATATAAGAGAAAATACAAAGCCCAATAACAACACGGAGGTTACAAACCATGGATATTAATACGAATAGCAATATAAAGACATGGTAGAATTAAGAATAGTATCACTCAAAGGTAATAGTAGAAGTAATCAGATTGTTTCGGTGGAAGTTGGAAAAGGAGAATGATTGTTGCGATAGTAAGGATAAGGACAAGGATCGGAACTGGATTAAGCATTTTCACAATCTTTTGGATGTATGAACTAAGAAATAAAGTATAGGAATGGTGAGAATAATGGAACGGAAGAGCTTAATTTATAATGGAAATATCAGATGGAGTAGTCAAGGCAGATCACCGTATTTAATTATAGAGATCTTAATTTTCTTACTCGCCAAAGAATCAAATCTTGTAGATTTCGAAGATTCTCTTTAAATCCCTTGAATTCCGGAATTCAACCAAGACGACGTCATAAGTTAAGACGAACCTTATTTTCTAAATTCAACCATGACTAGTCAAAAGTTATGATGAAACTTGTCTTTCTCATTTCACTCTTTTGTAATAACTTCACTCACCCACTTCGAGTAATCGAATCATATTATCTACATTGCTCTATGGTAATGAAATTCTATTTTATCAACTCATATTCGTCATGAAGACATTCTTATTGTTAACCATGACAACCATACTCAAATTTCGAGACGAAATTTCTTTAACGGGTAGGTACTGTGATGACCCAGAGATTTCTGACCAAATTTAAACTTAATCTTATACGACTTTCGACACGATAAGCAAAGTTTGTAATGAAGAATCTCAAAATTTTAAAGTGTTACATTTATGCAATTACCCTTTGACCGATCTCGACGATTCACGAACCTCTAATGTATATATAAATGATTATATATGTAAATAGTTATATATAATAAATTAAATATATTACTGAATTATTATAAAATAACTTAATATAACCAAAACTGAATATTTGAATATGTAGAGTATTTTAACTATAAATGATTTCGAATATGATTTGTCAACGATTAAAATGTATACCTTGAATTATTTGTTTCAAAATAAATAATTGATATATTTATCTAAATAATAAAACTCAATTATAATTGAATATATACATGATTGCAATACATAATTGATGATATACTTATATTGTAATATATTAAAATGTATAAATACTAAATATATGTTATATATATATATATATATATATATATATATATATATATATATATATATATATATATATATATTATAATTATTAAATACTACATAATTAATAATATGTAATATTTATTTATTAAATGTAATTATAATCTAAAATAGAGTTATAATAATAATATTTTTTTGGTATTTTATTATTACTATTAATACTAAAATTAGTATTATTATTTTAGTATTATTATCAGATTTTAATATTAAGAATTATTATTATAAACTATTATCATTATAATTAGTATAGTTATTAGGAAATAATACAATTTATCTTTATTATTAATATTATTGATATTATTACCATTATTATTTCTATTAGTATTATTATTATGTGTAAATATTAGATATTAAAATTTGAATAATTAATAAGATTATGCTTCTTAAAATATTTAATATATGTATATATATATATATATATATATATATATATATATATATATATATATATATATATATATATATATATGTATATATATACATATATTTGATACATAATTATACAAATACATAGATATATACATATAAACAGAATAGATATATGCAGATATATAATACACATGCGAATTACACAGTTATATATATTAGGCATCTGCATTATTATTTAATTATTATTATTATTATTATAATAATTATTATTATTATTATTATTATTGTTATTATTAATATATTTATTAATTATATAACTCAACCAAATCGTACTAAATCGTTAACCATAGCTATCTTACAGTAATGAATTTTGTTTGATTCCTAAATTGTTAAACTTTAAGAAGAAATCGTACTGAGTTGTTGGAATTGCACATCGACCTTTATTATTAATATTTTTTTTTGTTTTATTAGTTCTGGCAATCACTTGGGATAAAAAAAATCAAACACATTGTCAATTATTCTGGCTCATGGACTCAATTCCTTCATCACCATATCCAAATAATTAATTCAATAGCTTTAATAAATCGAATTCAAAACAGAAAGGTAAGTAATCAGCTCGTCATACTCTGTTCTTCTTAAATTCATCAAAACCTCAGATTTGAACTCCATTTAAAAATCTTTAAATGCTACGTTGCTAGAAATCTTTCACTTAAACTTTCTGTAAAGTTTCAAATTCTAATTGTTCATATCGTGAACGAATTTAGAGGTCAAAGTTATATTTTCAAAAAGTCAACCATGTGTTCATCATAAAATTCGAGATTTGTACAATGTTTTGGATCCAATTGAGGTTACAGAAAGTTTATATAAGTAATTAGGAATCTTTTTCATGTAGAAACTTTAAGCTAAAACGTTCAAAATTTTTAATTTGATTTACGTGTTCTTCGTTCCAAATAAAAGCTGTTACAGCTTATTTTTTTTATATATATTATTATTCTGTTTCAAATAAATTTAACCATCGTCCATTAATCGTTTTTATATATATTTAAAACCTAAAACTAATAAAGTAATTCGATTGTTATATAATTTTGGTCTCTGATCGTGTTGAAAGTTAGAAGAAGGAAGAAACACAGTAAAGGGTTAAATAAAAACGAGTGTGGGAATAATCAGAAAACACGAGCCAGAAGAATGGTTGGGAGGTTTTGTCGGGTTTCGAGTGGTCTTGAGTTCAATCCCTGCTGGGTGCAATTGTTTTTAAAATGAGCTTATAAGGTAGTTATTTATCATTTATTGTTTTTATTATTATTAATATTAATATTATTATTATTATTATTATTATTATTATTATTATTATTATTATTATTATTATTATTATTATTATTATTATTATTATTATTATTATTATTATTATTATTATTATTATTATTATTATTATTATTATTATTATTGTTATTATCATTAGTTATTATTATTATTACTAATGTTATAATAATTATTATTATCATCTAAATTATAAGTATCATAATTATTATTATTGATATTATGAGTATTATTAATTGTTGTTATTGTTATGTTAATATTAACATTATGAGTGTTATACTTATTATTTTAGTTATTATTATGTAATATCACTAAGTATTACTATTATTATTATTATTATTATTATTATTATTATTATTATTATTATTATTATTATTATTATTATTATTATTATTATTATTATTATTATTATTATTATTATTATTAGTTTCATTGATATAAGTATGATTATTATTAATATTATAAATATGATTATTGTTATTATTATTGTTACTACGAAAATAATGCGAACTATTATTATTATCATTAATATTAGTATTGTAACAAGTTATTATTATTACTAATACTAATATTATTATTATTACCATAAGTATCATTATTAATATTATGACAAAAAGATATTTTTACATAAAAATAGATTACAATAATTTTAATAATACATATCTCTATATTTTTGTTAAAATGATAGTAACTAAGCTATATATAAAATGTAACAATTAATATATAAATATATGTTGTCATCATACATAAATCTTAATATAAATTTTTATTATTAACATTTTTATATAGATATTCATATATAACAAATTAAGTATCTTTAATACAATATTAACCAAATATATATTAATATAACTATATTAATATTTTTATATACAAAATGATTACATTTAATTAAATAATGAAGTATATATAAATTATTAATATAAAAATTATATCACTAATAATAATATATATATTTATTCGATTACGATTATATATACATATTAATGAATATACAAATGATATAGGTTCGTGAATCCGAGGCCAACCCTGCATCGTTCAGTTGTTCAATGTCGTCATATGTATTTTTACTACAAAATACAGTTTTGTGAGTTTCATTTGCTCCCTTTTTACTCATTACATTTTTGGGCTGAGAATACATGCAAATGCTTTATTAACTGTTTTACAATATTTATATGCGTGAGTTCATTTGTTCCCTTTTACTCTTTACATTTTTGAGAATGAGAATACATGCGCTGTTTTTACAACTGCTTTATTAAATGCTTTTGAAGTATATTTTTGAACTGCGAATACATGAAATGTTTTTATAAATGTTTGACGAGATAGACACAAGCAAAACATTCCTCGAATGAATTATTATGCAGACAGAAGTTCTGCGGATTATTATTGAATTATGTGAATATGATAATTGCCACCGTTGAATTATGTGGACATGATAATTGCCACCGTTGAATTATGTGGACATGATAATTGCCACCATTGAATTATGTGGACATGATAATTGCCACCAATTAATATGAATGTTATGTATCGAGAGAATGATTTTATTACACAGGTTATGTGTATTAGTTTTTGTGCACGAGATATGTGTACGGTTACTAAGATTTATGAAAAATGATTTCGTACACGAGAAAGGTGTACTGTATTTAAAAGATATCGCATGTACATTACAGGTGGGTATAGGAATCGGGCTCATTTGTACCATGCAGCATTTAAATCTTGTGGTCTATCAAAATGATGAATTTTATTGTTTTATGATAAACCTATGAACTCACCAACCATTTGATTGACACTTTAAAGCATGTTTATTCTCAGGTATGAAAGAAATCTTCCGTTGTGCATTTGCTCATATTACATGGAGTCATTCATGACATATAGAAGTCAGAACCTCGCAATGGGACCAACTGTTAAAGACTTCGTCCAGATGGATTAGGACGGGTCACTACAGTATACACGTGTCACATATGTTTCGAAGTTGAAAGAGTTGGTCATATATTAGAAACATAAGGATGATATGTCAATGAAGAAAGAAGTATCCCTGGATTGTGTGTTATCTTGAGTCCCGGTAATATCAGACGGCAACAGTGAAATGACAGAGTCATGTGTTGATGAGAAGGTTGATCGATGTGACAACCCGGAAATTTTCGACCAAATTTAAACTTTAATCCTTATATGTTTCCGACACGATAAGCAAAGTTTGTTAAGTTAAATCTCAAGAATTTTAAACTATGTTCATACATTCTTTTAACCTCGACCAAATTCCGACGATTCACGAACCATTATATAATTGGATATGAATATGTATACATATGTATATGTATATATTATAACTTGAGAATATTAACAAAGTATTAAACGTATAATACTTTACATGAACGTATTTGTTTCAATATGTTTATCGATGGAATTAGAAGATAATATCAAATGATTGAATTATCAGATACATTGTGACAACCCGGGAATTTCCGACGAAATTTAAACTTAATCTTTATATGATTTCGAAACGATAAGCAAGGTCTGTAAGGTTGATTCTCAAAAATTTTGAACTGTTTATATGAAATCAATTACCATTCGACTGCCCTCAATGATTCACGAACAATTGTGTATAAATAATTATGTAAATATATATATAAATAGAAATATAGGTACATATAATGATATAGTTATTACTTTCATTATCATTATCATTATTATTATTAATACTAATATCAATATCAGTATTATTTATATTATTACTATTATAATTATAAATAGTCAAACTCTAATAATTTTAGGGTAATCCAAAATAAAGATTTTTAAATACAAATGTTATTATAAGAATGAACGAAATTTTAATTTGGTGGTGGCTTAAATATTATTAATTATTATTATTATTATGTGATGTTATTAACTATTTTTTTTATTAATATTATTATTTCTATTATTATATTATTAGTACTTCTATTATTATTATTAATAATAAGTATTATTATTATTAATATGTTTATTAATCATTAATATTAATTACTCTATAATATATAAAGAATGGTATAAACGCGTTTGTTATATATCCCTTTCACTTTTGAATGTTTCTTCTCCTTTTCTCTGTTCTTTCCCATTCATGTCGATGCCAAATCACTAGAAAACAATTCAGACTACTTTATGAATCAATTTATAACCTTGACAAATAATTCAAACCATGATAACAACAAATTCAGTTTTAAATCCCTTTATGCTTTAATCTTTTTTCTTTCTTGATTGAGATTTATGTTGACCCACTCATCACTATCTAACAACTCACTAATCAATTATGTTATTACTTTAATACCATATAAACCCGGTTGCTACCACAAGATATTCGAAGTCATCACCCCACAATCATCTCTATTTTTTTTGTGTACAGCTCCATAGAACCACCCTGGTTCCACCATTAAATAACTGAACCAGACTGATTTGCTGCTTAGTAATTGTTTTCTGTTTATTCTGGAACCAACAACCACCATCTACTCTTCTGTTCTTGCTATCTAGTTCAACCATCACTCAAAACCACATGCTGCTGTGATGTTTCATTTCTTGTTCAAACCGAACCCACTTCAAACTATGGTCACAACCACCACCAAGTTAACCACTACTTGTTCTTTTGTGTTTCTTCTTTGTAATAAACCAAACTTCATCACAAAACATCACCATAACCATTATCGAGCCACTTTAGCTTTCGCTTTAAACTTTCATCACAAACAACAATCACCATATTCTATCAATTCATTTTGAACAGATTAATACTTTTCATTTACACTGACTTCCTCTTTCTTTCTGTACTACTCTTTATCTGATTCAGCTGGTCACAACCACGAACCCTATCATCACCCTGCAACTCGATTCCATTTTTGTTTATTATTTTTTTTTTCTTTTTCTTTCTGGCTTCCTACTTAAAACTCAACCCCTTTGGAGCTGCTGTACCTGAAATGATCAAACAACTCAATAATGACAAGTATTACTATTGTTTGTTAACCTTTAATATTACTACAGTCCTGTTATTCGACATTCACCAAATAAACCTTCACCTTCTGATCATCCTAGCCTGCCATAATCAAAACAATCATCAAACATCAACAATACATGGTAACAACTAACTATCTATAAATGATTTTAGCATTTAATGGTGACACAACTTGGATCTCTCTTCCACTCTTCGAAGCTTATATTTAACATGGAGCAAAGATTGGTGATCTACAAATATGTTCCTGTTTCTATCCGTTAATCACTATAACTAACACCATTAAAACCACATACCTGCTACTGCTATAATTCATCTTGTGCTCCTCTCAATTGATTACTGCTGCTATCGTAACCAGAATTCCGAATGCTTGAGACCAATTCATCTTGATTTAATCGATGCAACATATATCAGATTTATTTAATATATATATATATATATATATATATATATATATATATATATATATATATATATATATATATATATATATAAATTATATTAATCTAAATCAAAAAGTAAGAGATCTTACAGAAATCGAATTCCATCCAATTGATTATAAATGAAGGCTTCGATTACCTTTGATAACCCTGATCTTTTTGTTGATCGATCGATGGAGAATCATGTATGAACCCTAATTCTTGTTTCCTGATTAAATTCATCGATTCTTTTCCAAATGGATTCAATGAACTAATCAATGATTCCTGTTGAAACCTTGTTCTGTCAATTTCATAATCATATGAGATACGGGGTGTATGAAGTCTACAACTACATCGAATGAATTGTTGCTGCTTTGTGAATTTACCCTAACCGAACGCGTTTATATTGGGTAATCCCTAAATTCAATTGAATCAATCACATAATCGGGCCAAATAAGTTTAGATGGACTAGAAAGTTGGGCCTTTTAGGGACTGGATCCCATCAGATAAAAAAAAGGTATATTATTATTAGTATATTTATTATTATTATTATTATTATTATTATTATATTATTATTATTATTATTATTATTATTATTATTATTATTATTATTATTATTATTATTATTATTATTATTATTATTATTATTATTATTATTATTATTATTATTATTATTATTATTATCATCATCATTATCATTAAAATGAACATTAATATTAAATTTTACAAAACTATCATCTTTATTAAAACTATCATTTTCTTAAAAATTTTCATTATTATAAGAATTATTATTATTATTAAAAGTATCATCTTTAATATCATTATCGTTATTATTATTACAAATTTTATCATTATTATTATTACCATTATCTTCGTATTATTAAAAGTCTTATTTTTATCAAACATATAATATTTATATGAAGATATATATAATTTAACATATAAAATAATTGTATTGATATTTTTATAATCAATATTAAGTATTTATTTAGAATATATAAAATAAATATAACTAATTAAGTTATTAATGAAACATATGAATTACTAAAATAACAATTAATAATAATATATGGATTTATTTGATTTTGAGTATATGTTTTAATATATATATATAATTGATATAGGTTCTTGAATCCGAGGCCAACCCTACATTGTTCAATATAGTCATATGTATTTTTACTACAAAATACATTAGGTGAGTTCATTTGCTCCCTTTTACTCTTTATATTTTTGGGACTGAGAATACATGCGCTGTTTTTACAACTGCCTTATTAAATGCCTTTGAAATCTATATTTTTGAACCGAAATGCTTTTATAAGTGTTTGACGAGATAGACACAAGCAAAACATTCCTCGAATGAATTATTATGCAGACAGAAGTTCTGCGGATTATTATTGAATTATGTGGACATGATAATTGCCACCATTAAATTATGTGGACATGATAGTTTCCACCATTGAATTATGTGGACATGATAATTGCCACCAATTGATATGAATGTTATGTATCGAGAGAATGATTTTATACACATGTTATGTGTATGTTATTTTTGTGCACGAGATATGTGTACGGTTACTAAGATTCATGAAAGATGATTTCGTACACGAGAAAGGCATACTGTATTTAAAAGATATCGCATGTACATTACAGGTGGGTATAGGATTCGGGCCCATTTGTACCATGCAGGATTTAAATCTTGTGGTCTATCAAAATGATGAATTTTATTGTTTTATGATAAACCTATGAACTCACCAACCTTTTGGTTGACACTTTAAAGTATGTTTATTCTCAGTTATGAAAGAAATCTTCCGCTGTGCATTTGCTCATTCTAAAGACATTATTTGGAGTCGATCATCGCAATGGGACCAGATGTTGGTGGCTTCGTCCAGATGGATTAGGACTGGGTATGACATGTGGTATCAGAGCGGTGGTCTTAGCGAACCAGGTCTTGCATTAGTGTGTCTAACTGATAGTTGATAGGATGCATTAGTGAGTCTGGACTTCGACCGTGTCTGCATGTCAAAAGTTTTGCTTATCATTTCGTGTCGAAAATCATCCGCTTATCATCCTTAGGAAATTTCTTGCTTATCATTCTTAATCTAGACATATCTTACTGCCTGGGTTGCATGAATAGTGTATAGACAAAATTCATATCTTAGCGTATCTGCTAATTCATATCTTAGCGTATCTGTTACTGTAGACTTTATCTGACACGTTTCCTTAATTCCCTTCGTAATCTACGGGATCTTCTGTACTATGTATAGGTATTCTATATAATTAGAATATCATCCGATATCCGAAAATCATTTCTAATCGAAAAATCCTTTATTCAATCGTACGCAATGGAACTCATAACTAGTTCAAGTCCCTCGGATTCCGATATGGAGTTTCACCTAAGCTCCGAAAGCAGTGTCACCAGAATGAATCAACCAATTCATTTGATGGGTTCGTAGCCTACTTAATCATTGGAGACAAAAAGAAGGTGATCCTTTCCACCAACCGAATTCACCTCTTGATGGAGAACCCGAAGCACTTACCGGCGAACCAGTCCGTAACACCATTTTCACCCTCATTTCCCGAATACCTCACCACGATTATATTCTATCTAAATTCTAAACCTTAATCATTCACTCATTCCGACCGACAATCATCCCGAAATAATAAAAGAAGTCAACGAACTTCGCGCTCGAGTAATCAATTTGAAGAATATGGTGTAAAATTTACCAGCTTCAGCAACATCAACGACACCAACAGTACCACCAACATCAATACCAGTACCACAACAACTCAAGTTTCAGCATCACACGCCTCAACATCTCATTATGTACCTCGAGTATAATTATTGTTCTACGTATCGTTCTACATCATTTATCTTCGTTCAACATGGCGATTATGTAATCTCTAATGTTTTAGAGATTATATATTCTTGTTCTAGCGATAAATCACATGAGTTTAATATCATATTGACTCATTAAATCCATGATTACATCTGAAGAAAATATATATGTATATATATTTTCATAAAGGTTGTAATTAAAAATTCTTTTGTACAAATTGTTAATGGTGAAAATATTTTAACGGGTAGGTAATACCCGAGGAATATTTAGATTTCACATTAATAAGTTACACTGTACATTCTTCGAATCTGATTCAACGATCATTTACTATCCTACTTACATCCACAGATATACGAATCCGTTCACTACAGAATAACCATTTTCATTCAATTTCATATTTGGATTTAACCTATCAGAATCCAACATGTGGCATAATGAAGAAAACATTTGACAAAATAAAATTTGTTAGAAACAAACAAATTAACTATGAGAAATTTTGTCAAGAATCCACGCTAACTGTTCCTAGCTAATTGTTCCTAGCTAACTGATTACATTTTGTTTATCGCAAATTACATTCTCGCAATTTTATTTATCGTCATTTAATTTCTGTTATTTACTTTACGCACTTTATTTATCGTCATTTGATTTCTGTTATTTATTTTACGCACTTTAAATATCGGGACACGTATACAAGGTTTTGACATATCATATCGACGCATCTATATATATTATTTGGAATAACCATAGACACTTTATATGCAGTAATGCTGGAGTTAGCTATACAGGGTTGAGGTTGATTCTAAAATAATATATATAGTTTGAGTTGTAATCGAGTCTAAGATGTATACGGGTCACGATACGTATTAATTAATTCGAATATTATATATTAAACTATATATGAATTATTAAATTGCTAACTGTGGACTATCAACTGAGGACTACCAACATTGGACAATTAAAACGAATTAAAATATTGATTATAACATATGAAACTAAACAATTCTTCAAGTTTGCCACTTGATTTCATCTTAAACCTCATTTGTATCTTGATGATTACAGTCTGCGTTCAAACCTTTCATGATTCTTGAAAACACCTCAATTGAGAGGATGAACCAACCGCACTTCATCTATGAAAGAAAAGATTGATGCGTGTAGTTATGTAGCTGAAAACTCTCGGGAACTGATTAAATGTTTAACGCGTAGCTGTGCTAATCCTTTAACGTTATTATTACCGAAAACAACTTTTCAATCTCTTTCCAAATTAGCCAATTTTGTCACAGCTCCAGCAAATCAACTTTGACTTTTCGTTCGAAACAACCTTATTATAACCTTGATATATGTGCCTGCTCTTTTATTATTACCGGGGAACCTTTCATATTCCACCATATTACCATCAGCGTTTAATCATCTAAAAACGCAATTCTCCTGAAACCACCTCGGATTGATAACCGATGATTCAGATATCGTAGCACTAAATGCAGGGGAAACAGAAAAATGGTAGATGGTCTAAATGGCCAAAAGTTTGATGATAAAGAAAGGAGTGTTAGGAACGCTCGATAGAAAATTTGGTACTGAAAAACAGATTGAGTGAACTATGGAGGAGACCAATGACAAATACAAGGACCAAACCCTATATTCAAAGAATCCAGGTAATTCTGGATCCGATGAAATCTTTAGAGAATATCTTGCTCCGAAGTCATGTTAAAATCTTGCGGAAAATTTTTCTTCATCAACCTTCGAACTTAGAAATTCTAAAATATCATCATAAATATCTTCGATATTTCTGAGGATATTTTCATAAATATTCTTGTCCGAAATTATCTATCTCTTCGTGTTTTCCGTATTGCATTATATTGGAAACTTCTGTAAAGCCTAAGTATAAATTATGAATGAATTATGGAGAAGTGTTGAGAATTGAAGCATGAGTTAGTATAATATAATGACGCCCGGCCAACCTGATTATATTACAGTAAGTCATGCTGAGTTTTTAATGAAACGTGATGATGGTTCACAGTAGATCATACCATCATCATGTGCCATGTTACATAACTCTTTCATTCTACTTAACCTCTGAACATATCAAGAAAATATATTCTTGATAGTTCCATCCTCAGGAATTCTGGTAATTTGACAAATCGAATCGTGCTAATACATTCCTCCCTTCTTAGAATACTATAATCATTCAAAACTCCGTACTTACGAATTCTGGACCATTACTAGATTTAATAGAGGTCGAGAAGATAATAAAAAGGCAAAGAACTTCAAAATATAAGAGAAAATATAGAGCCCAATAACAACATGGAAATTACAAACCGTATATATCAATGTTTATCGCAACATAAAGACACGGAAGAATTAAAAACACTATAACTCAAAGGGCGAAGTAGAAGAAAACAGATTCCTCCGGTGAAAGTTGGAAAAGGAGAATGATTGTTGCAATAGGGATAAGGACAAGGATTAGAACTGAATTAAGCATTTTCACAATCTTTTGAATTTGAGAATTGAATATAGAAGTGGTGAAAAACTAATGGAACGGAAGAGCTTAATTTATAATGGAAATATCAGACAGAGAAATTGAGGCAGATCACCGTATTTAATTATAGAGATCTTAATTTCCTTATTCGCCGAAGAATCAAATCTTTTAGATTTCGAATATTTTCTTTAAATCCCTTGAATTCTGGAAATCAACCCTGTCTACGTCAATCGATATGACAAAACTTTATTTTACTCATTTCATTCTTTTGTGATAGCTTCATTCGTACTCTTCAAATAATCGAATTGTTTTATCTACATTACTAAATAATGATAAAACTCTATCTATCAACCCATATTCGTCATGAAAATATTTTTATTGTTAGCCATGACGACCACACTCAAATTTCGGGACGAAATTTCTTTAACGGGTAGGTACTGTGACAACCCGGGAATTTCCGACGAAATTTAAACTTAATCTTTATATGATTTCGAAATGATAAGCAAGGTCTGTAAGGTTGAGTCTCAAAAATTTTGAACTGTTTATATGAAATCAATTACCATTCGACTGCCCTCGACGATTCACGAACAATTGTGTATAAATAATTATGTAAATATATATATAAATATAAATATAGGTACATATAATGATATAGTTATTACTTTCATTATCATTATCATTATTATTATTAATACTAATATCAATATCAGTATTATTTATATTATTACTATTATAATTATAAATAGTCAAACTCTAATAATTTTAGGGTAATCCAAAATAAAGATTTTTAAATACAAATGTTATTATAAGAATGAACGAAATTATAATTTGGTGGTGGCTTAAATATTATTAATTATTATTATTATTATGTGATGTTATTAACTATTTTTTTATTAATATTATTATTTCTGTTATTATATTATTAGTACTTTTATTATTATTATTAATAATAATAAGTATTATTATTATTAATATGTTTATTAATCATTAATATTAATTACTCTATAATATATAAAGAATGGTATAAAGGCGTTTGTTATATATCCCTTTCACTTTTGAATGTTTCTTCTCCTTTTCTCTATTCTTTCCCATTCATGTCGATGCCAAATCACTAGAAAACAATTCAGACTACTTTATGAATCAATTTATAACCTTGACAAATAATTCAAACCATGATAACAACAAATTCAGTTTTAAATCCCTTTATGCTTTAATCTTTTTTCTTTCTTGATTGAGGTTTATGTTGACCCACTCATCACTACCAAACAACTCACAAATCAATTATGTTATTGCTTTAATACCATATAAACCCGGTTGCTACTACAAGATATTCGAAGTCATCACCCCACAATCATCTCTATTTTTTTTTGTGTACAGCTCCATAGAACCACCCTGGTTCCACCATTAAATAACTGAACCAGACTGATTTGCTTCTTAGTAATTGTTTTCTGTTTATTCTGGAACCAACAACCACCATCTACTCTTCTGTTCTTGCTATCTAGTTCAACCATCACTCAAAACCACATGCTGCTGTGATGTTTCATTTCTTGTTCAAACCGAACCCACTTCAAACTATAGTCACAACCACCGCCGAGTTAACCACTACTTGTTCTTTTGTGTTTCTTCTTTGGAATAAACCAAACTTCATCACAAAACATCACCATAACCATTATCGAGCCACTTTAGCTTTCGCTTTAAACTTTCATCACAAACAACAATCACCATATTCTATCAATTCATTTTGAACAGATTAATACTTTTCATTTACACTGACTTCGTCTTTCTTTCTGTACTACTCTTTATCTGATTCAGCTGGTCACAACCACGAACCCCATCATCACCCTGCAACTCGATTCCATTTTTGTTTATTATTAATTTTTTTTTCTTTTTCTTTCTGGCTTCCTACTTAAAACTCAACCCCTTTGGAGCTGCTGTACCTGAAATGATCAAACAACTCAATAATGACAAGTATTACTATTGTTTGTTAACCTTTAATATTACTACAGTCCTGTTATTCAACATTCACCAAATAAACCTTCACCTTCTGATCATCCTAGCCTGCCATAATCAAAACTATCATCAAACATCAACAATACATGGTAACAACTAACTATCTATAAATGATTTTAGCATTTAATGGTGACACAACTTGGATCTCTCTTCCACTATTCGAAGCTTATATTTAACATGGAGCAAAGATTGGTGATCTACAAATATGTTCCTGTTTCTATCCGTTAATCACTATAACTAACACCATTAAAACCACATACCTGCTACTGCTATAATTCATTTTGTGCTCCTCTCAATTGATTACTGCTGCTATCGTAACCAGAATTCTGAATGCTTGAGACCAATTCATCTTGATTTAATCGATGCAACATATATCAGATTTATTTAATATATATATATATATATATATATATATATATATATATATATATATATATATATATATATATATATATATATATATATATATATATAGTGGATTAATAATAATATATGGATTTATTTGATTTCGAGTATATGTTTTAATATATATATAATTGATATAGGTTCGTGAATCCGAGGCCAACCCTGCATTGTTCAATATAGTCATATGTATTTTTACTACAAAATACATTACGTGAGTTAATTTGCTCTCTTTTACTCTTTATATTTTTGGGACTGAGAATACATGCGCTGTTTTTACAACTGCCTTATTAAATGCCTTTGAAATCTATATTTTTGAACCGAAATGCTTTTATAAATGTTTGACAAGATAGACACAAGCAAAACATTCCTTGAATGAATTATTATGCAGACAGAAGTTCTGCGGATTATTATTGAATTATGTGGACATGATAATTGCCACCATTGAATTATGTGGACATGATAGTTGCCACCATTGAATTATTTGTGTAGCGACCCCGACAAATCGTCAAATGACGGCGTCATCTACGTATGGTCCCATTACATGGTCGTAAGTCTTTATAACAAAGTTTGACCGAAAAGTATGTCGCATTCATTTCATAAATAAGGGTGTTTCAAAGTTTACAAAAGTAGTTTCCATAACAAGTACATAACAATGTTTAAAGTTTGTATGAAACACGTGCGACACGATTAAAAGTAGTCAAAAAGACGCTCCACGTATGCAAGTATACTCGACATCCAATGCAAGTATCAAAAAGTATGAGCGGAAGCATATATCACCTAAGTTCAAGGACCTGAGAAAAACATAGAGAATCTGTCAACGAAAACGTTGGTGAAATCATAGGTTTAAATAAGTAAGTGAGTAATAGTAAGTTGAACCACAAGATTTGCAACATCGATAAAGCCATAGTACATTCTAAAAGTTAATATTCACGAGCACTCAATTATCAAAGCTTAACATTCCGTCCGTTGAACCCCGTAATAATAGTGTTAGAACATACACTGTTTCCCGAAAATATATTTCACCCGTAGACGGTAGCGAACCGTCCGAAGTGAGGGTTTGTCAAACCCATATGGCCATATAACATAAGTTCTCGCTTACACCATCTGATGTAACTAATGATAATCGAATTGAGGATTTGTGTTCAAACTCGTATGTAGAATGTTTGTTTTCCCTGTACTTGTGTTCACGTAGTTTAAAAGAACGTTTATGTTTTCTCATCCCAAAAGTAAGTTCAAAAAGAGTAAAAGTGGGACTATGATCTCACCTTGTATGCACGAACCAAAAAGTACTTCGACAAGTAACGTGTGCAAAGAACAATGCTAGTCTTGACCTAAACAAATAGGTTGTATCAATAACGATAGTCACGAAGGGTCAAAGATGTTCAATTAGTCCTATGGCTCGTTACGACTCGATTATATTAACATGTGAATCAACTAGTCAAGTTTCATGCAAGTTACAAGTAAATAATCATATTAGAAAGGTTGCATAAGTATTTGGTTAAGTTTGACAAAAAGTCAAACTTGGTCGGGTCAAAGTCAACGGAAAAGTCAACATGTTCGGGTCGGGTCTCGGACAAATTTTCTATGCTAGTTATTCATATATAAGCATGTTAAAACAAGTTGCAAGTGAATTGGAGGTCTAGAACATCCCAAACATTTTTCGTCAAATGACAACCCAAACAGCCAGTTTTAGTACAATGGGACGGCGTCCCAAATGGCTAGACGGCGTCCCAAAATGAAGGGTGGGACGGCGTCCTGATATCCTAGACGGCGTCCAGGTTCAAAAGGTGGGACGGCGTCCCCAGTATCTGGACGGCGTCCTGATCGGTTTCCAGGCCCTGTTTGCTGTATTTCCTAAGTGCACGAACCAAAACACAAACCAACACATTTCATGACCCGCAAACACTTAGAACATGTATCATATATCATCGGAAAGGTAATTTGACGAGGAAAACACCTAGACACATTTAATCAAGCAATTCAACACTTACAATAACCAAAAACCGTATTAAGCATTCATAATCAAAGTTTCAAGTTCTAAAACGCATTTCATGATTCGGGAAACCAATTTACATGTATGATATGCGGTTTCGAAGGTAATCAAACACACATTGCAACAAAACTCTTATCTACAATATTTCATAGCATTTGGTGCATCAAAGTTCATATAAAGCTTATCAAACCCTAGTCAAGCATCACAAAAACAATAATCATGTTAATGAAGTTTCTTTAATCAACCTATACTTCAACATGAAGCTAATGATGCTAGTAACACTTTTAAAACATGCACTTTAACAATCTAACAACATTTGATCATCCAAAATCAAGGATTTAGCAAGCAATTTTCATAATGAATTAGTTACACCAAAAACAACAAATCGAGCATACAAATTACGTACACGACATCACAATGAGCCATAGACACTAATTAACATACTTTTAAGTCAAGAACACGAATTTAAAGAAATCTAGTGTTTTAGAAATGTTACCCAAAAGTGATGAAGTTGGTATCAAATCGAAGAGGATGAAGAGAGGATCACGAATATGTATTTTGTTTTGTTGCTAGCTCCTTATTCCGGATTTAGATGATGAATTTGTGTTTGAATGTTGAGAGGATTTGAAAGTAGTAAAAAGAGGAAGAGGAGGTGAAATGAATGGATGAAAAGGGGTTGACTCTTTGACCTAGTCAAATGTTTCAACCTTTGGCAAGTTTGGTCCCTCAACTTTAAACCGGGTGCGGGAATTACCTAAACGAGATAATTCAACGCATATTAACGGGATGTGTTATAAACATATAACGGAACTTAAATAGTTAAATGGAAAAGTAAACGGAAAAAGGCGGGATGTTACATTACCTACACCTTAAAAGAAATTTCGTCCCGAAATTTAGGTAGGCGTAGTAGTCGTTGTTTCTTCCTCGGAATCTGACGTTTCCGGGACCGGGAATAGATGAGGGTGTTTCTTTCGCATTTGATCTTCTCTTTCCCAAGTAAACTCGGGTCCCCTTTTGGCGTTCCAACGGACCTTAACAATCGGGATCCGGCTTTGTTTTAATTCCTTCTCGACGTAGTCCACAATTTCAACCGGTTCATCCACAAAATGGAGTTTGTCATTAATAGTAAGTTCCTCGAGAGGGACGATGATATCGGGCTCGACGAGACACTTCTTCAAGTTAGATACATGAAAAGTAGGATGGACAGAGCTTAGTTGAGGCGGAAGGTTTAAACGATAAGCAACGGTTCCAATACGCTCTAAGATTTCGAAAGGACCAACGTACCGCGGATTTAGTTTTCCACGTTTCCCAAAACGGATGACACCTTTCCAAGGTGCGACTTTTAACATGACGCGGTCACCGACTTGAAATTCGAGGTCTTTGCGTCTTTTGTCGGTATAGCATTTTTGACGACTCCGGGCCGTCCGAAGCCTATCTCGGATTTGAAGAATCTTTTCGGTTGTTTCGTGAATGAGTTCGGGCCCGGAAATTTGCACGTCACCCACTTCGGCCCAACAAAGAGGAGAGCGACATTTTCGACCATATAACGCTTCAAAAGGTGCGGCCTTAATACTCGCGTGATAACTATTATTGTAAGAGAATTCGGCGAGAGGTAAGTGATTGTCCCAAGCTTTTCCAAAATCAACAACGCAGGCTCGTAACATATCCTCTAAGGTTTGTATTGTACGTTCACTTTGCCCATCGGTTTGGGGATGATATGCGGTGCTCATGTCCAAACGCGTTCCCAACGCTTCTTGTAACGTACGCCAAAATCTAGAAACGAAACGACCATCTCGGTCGGAGATAATCGATAACGGTACTCCGTGTCGGGCTACAATCTCTTTAATGTAAAGTCGTGCAAGTTTCTCCATTTTGTCGGTTTCTTTCATGGCGAGAAAGTGCGCGGATTTGGTGAGACGGTCAACAATGACCCAAATTGTATCATAACCGCCCGACGTTTTCGGTAGTTTGGTGATAAAATCCATCGTGATCCCTTCCCACTTCCATTGCGGGATCTCGGGTTGTTGAAGTAACCCGGACGGTCTTTGGTGTTCGGCTTTGACTTTAGCGCAAGTCAAACAATTGGCGACGTATCTAGCAACCTCCTTTTTGATGTTCGGCCACCAATATTGTTCTTTAAGGTCATGGTACATCTTATTGGCGCCAGGATGAATCGAGTATCGCGATTTGTGGGCTTCGTCCAGGATGAGGTTTCGTAGATCGCCATATCTAGGCACCCAAATTTTTCCGGCGTAATATCGAAGTCCGGTCTCCTTAACTTCGAATCGGGAGACGAGAATGTTTAAAAGTTCGCGTGCAATGTTGTTGTCCTTAAGAGCTTCATCTTGGGCTACCCGAATTTGGCTATTAAGGTTGGAGTGGATGGTGATATTCAAAGCTCGGACACGAAGAGGCACCGCTCTTTCCTTTCGACTTAAGGCATCGGCCACTACATTTGCCTTCCCGGGGTGGTAACGAAGCTCGCAATTATAATCGTTCAAGGTCTCAATCCACCTTCGTTGTCTCATGTTTAGTTGCTTTTGATCGAAGATATGTTGGAGACTTTTGTGATCGGTAAAGATAGTACTCTTGGTACCAAGAAGATGATGTCTCCATAGCTTAAGTGCAAAGATGACGGCACCGAGTTCAAGATCATGTGTCGTGTAGTTTCGTTCGTGGACTTTGAGTTGTCGAGAGGCATAAGCAATGACTTTCTTTCGTTGCATTAATACGCATCCATAACCGTTTTTTCGAGGCATCACAATATACAACAAAATCATCATTGCCTTCAGGAAGTGACAAGATAGGAGCGGTGGTTAGTTTAGTTTTCAAGATTTGGAAAGCGGTTTCTTGTTCGGATGTCCAAACGAATTTTCGTTCCTTGTGAGTTAACGCGGTTAAAGGACGAGCGATTAGGGAGAAATCCTTGATGAATTTACGATAGTATCCGGCGAGACCCAAGAATTGACGAATTTGAGTAGGAGTAGTAGGAGTCTCCCATTTACTAATGGCTTCGATTTTTGCGGGATCGACTTTAATGCCTTGATCACTTACAACATGACCAAGAAATTGAACTTCCTTTAACCAAAATTCACACTTGGAGAACTTGGCATATAGTTGCTCTTTTCTCAAGAGCTCGAGCACGAGTCGGAGATGTTCTTTGTGTTCCTCTTCGCTTTTAGAATAGACCAAAATATCGTCAATGAACACGATAACGAATTTGTCGAGGTAAGGTTTGCACACGCGGTTCATGAGATCCATGAACACCGCCGGTGCGTTAGTGAGACCGAAAGGCATGACAAGGAATTCATAACTACCATAACGAGTCCGGAAAGCGGTTTTGGAGATATCTTCCCCCTTAACCCTTAGTTGATGATAACCCGAACGGAGATCGATTTTTGAATATACACGAGAACCTTGTAGTTGATCAAAGAGATCATCGATGCGAGGAAGGGGATATCGGTTCTTAACCGTCAATTTGTTTAGTTCACGATAATCAATGCACATTCGTAGGGATCCGTCTTTCTTCTTGACGAATAAAATCGGAGCGCCCCATGGTGAATGGCTAGGTTGAATGAAACCACGGTCAAGTAGTTCTTGGATTTGACTTTGCAATTCTTGCATTTCGGATGGAGCGAGTCTATATGGTGCACGTGCTACGGGTGCGGCTCCCGGAATAAGATCGATTTGGAATTCAACCGGTCGATGAGGTGGAAGACCCGGTAATTCGTCAGGAAATACATCGGAAAGGTCACTAACAATTGGCACATCTTCGATGCGCTTTTCGTCGGCCTCGACTTTCTTAACGTGAGCAAGAATCGCGAAACAACCCTTGCGAAGTAGCTTTCGAACTTTAAGGCACGAAACGAGATTGAGTCCGGTGCAATTTTTGTCGCCATAGACAATCAATGGTTCACCATTCTCGATAGGAATTCGGATTACGTGAAGATCGCAAAGAATGTGAGATTTATTTTTGACCATCCAATTCATACCGATTATTACATCAAAACTCCCTAGTTCCATGGGTATCAAGTCAATTTCAAATTCATTACCCAAAATGTTTAAAGTACACCCCCGGTAATATGTGTCGGCACTTAAGAGTTTTCCGTCGGCCACTTCGATGGAATAAGTAGTATCTAAGGGGTGTGGTGGAGTGCAAAGAGTAGGAGCCAAAGTCTTAGACACAAAACATTTATCGGCACCCGAATTGAATAAGCAAGTAACATAAGTGTTGTTGAGAAGAAACGTACCAGTGACTAGTTCATTGTCATCTCGGGCTTCCTCGGTGTTGATGTTAAAGGCTCGGCCTCGGTTGTTGGGGTTGGTTTTCTTTTTCGGGCATTCGTTCTTATAATGGCCCGTTTGGCCACATTCGTAACAAGTGACCGTTTTTGGAGGATTGGGCCCCTTTCGAGCAACGGGGGCGGCGCTTGTGCAATTGTTGGCCCTATGACCAACACCTTGGCAACGGTGACAAACTAGCTTGTTACATTCGCCGTGATGATGCTTGTGGCATTTGTTGCAAAAAGGTAAGTTTCCGACATAACCCTTCTTGCCGTCGTTGTTGAAAGGCTTTTTGGTGAAGGTGTTGTTGTTGTAGTTGGTTGATGGAGTGGCTTCCCATTTCCTTTTGTTGCCACCCGACTTGTCCTCGGCCTTAGGAGCCGGCACTACGATTTCGTCAACCGTTTCAATTAGTTGGCGAGCCATGTTCATAGCGGCTTGATGAGTAGTGGGTTTGGATGACATCACCCCTTGTTTGATGCTTTTTGGAAGACCGAGCATGTAGAGCTCAATCCTTTGAGATTCGGGGTTAACAAGATTAGGACACATCAAGGATAGTTCGGCGAAGCGTTGATTATAAGCTTTAAGATCGTTTCCGACCGCTTTCAAAGCTCTTAGTTCTTCCTCAAGCTTTCGGGTTTCTTCGCGCGGAAAATATTCAACAATCATCTTTTCCCTTAGATCGGCCCAAGAGAGGGCATGAGCTTCATCGGTACCCACCGATTGAACATAGGTGTTCCACCATGTTAGAGCAATTCCGGAGAAAGTGTGGGTGGAGTATTTGACCTTGTCTTGATCCCGACAACCGCTTATGCTAAAGACGGCCTCGGTTTGTTCAAACCAACGAGTAAGCACAACCGGTCCCCCGGTTCCATCATAAGTGTGAGGTTTGCACCCCATGAAAGATTTGTAGGAGCACCCTTCGCTAGAGTTACCGGCTCCTTGGTTATTGTTGTTGTGGTTGGTGTTATTGTTGTTGTTAGACGAGTGACCGGCCATGGCCGCATCCACGGCGGTGGCTATCATGCATTGTAAGGCTTGTTCGGGAGTTTCATTGCGTCGTACACGGCGAGGAGCCATTGTTCCTTCAAAACAAAAGAATACCGTTGGTTAGTATTCTAAACAATACTAACCGTGATATGGGATAAAGATAGAGAGAAAATTATCCTTGACCCGCCTTAAATTCTTTATGTCATAATGTCGGTATGTTCATATGAGTCACCGTAATATAATTTTCGGGAATTATATTACCCTAATTCATATGTGCATTCGACATTACATCATATAGTCAAGGTGGCGTGTTAATTAAATTATATGACGCAAGATTTAGATAGAATAAGAGTAGATATGAGTAGAAGAGTTAGAGTATAAATGCACAATTTGTCAAGTAATTCCTATGTCAAGTCTATATGCCGGTTGTAGTCTAGACTCACCAATGTACCCTATGACTCGGGGTTGACACCAATGAACTCTAAATCCCTACAACCAAGGCTCTGATACCACTTGTAGCGACCCCGACAAATCTTCAAATGACGGCGTCATCTACGTATGGTCCCATTACATGGTCGTAAGTCTTTATAACAAAGTTTGACCGAAAAGTATGTCGCATTCATTTCATAAATAAGGGTGTTTCAAAGTTTACAAAAGTAGTTTCCATAACAAGTACATAACAATGTTTAAAGTTTGTATGAAACACGTGCGACACGATTAAAAGTAGTCAAAAAGATGCTCCACGTATGCAAGTATACTCGACATCCAATGCAAGTATCAAAAAGTATGAGCGGAAGCATATATCACCTAAGTTCAAGGACCTGAGAAAAACATAGAGAATCTGTCAACGAAAACGTTGGTGAAATCATAGGTTTAAATAAGTAAGTGAGTAATAGTAAGTTGAACCACAAGATTTGCAACATCGATAAAGCCATAGTACATTCTAAAAGTTAATATTCACGAGCACTCAATTATCAAAGCTTAACATTCCGTCCGTTGAACCCCGTAATAATAGTGTTAGAACATACACTGTTTCCCGAAAATATATTTCACCCGTAGACGGTAGCGAACCGTCCGAAGTGAGGGTTTGTCAAACCCATATGGCCATATAACATAAGTTCTTGCTTACACCATCTGATGTAACTAATGATAATTGAATTGAGGATTTGTGTTCAAACTCGTATGTAGAATGTTTGTTTTCCCCGTACTTGTGTTCACGTAGTTTAAAAGAACGTTTATGTTTTCTCATCCCAAAAGTAAGTTCAAAAAGAGTAAAAGTGGGACTATGATCTCACCTTGTATGCACGAACCAAAAAGTACTTCGACAAGTAACGTGTGCAAAGAACAATGCTAGTCTTGACCTAAACAAATAGGTTGTATCAATAACGATAGTCACGAAGGGTCAAAGATGTTCAATTAGTCCTATGGCTCGTTACGACTCGATTATATTAACATGTGAATCAACTAGTCAAGTTTCATGCAAGTTACAAGTAAATAATCATATTAGAAAGGTTGCATAAGTATTTGGTTAAGTTTGACAAAAAGTCAAACTTGGTCGGGTCAAAGTCAACGGAAAAGTCAACATGTTCGGGTCGGGTCTCGGACAAATTTTCTATGCTAGTTATTCATATATAAGCATGTTAAAACAAGTTGCAAGTGAATTGGAGGTCTAGAACATCCCAAACATTTTTCGTCAAATGACAATCCAAACAGCCAGTTTTAGTACAATGGGACGGCGTCCCAAATGGCTAGACGGCGTCCCAAAATGAAGGGTGGGACGGTGTCCTGATATCCTAGACGGCGTCCAGGTTCAAAAGGTGGGACGGCGTCCCCAGTATCTGGACGGCGTCCTGATCGGTTTCCAGGCCCTGTTTGCTGTATTTCCTAAGTGCGCGAACCAAAACACAAACCAACACATTTCATGACCGCAAACACTTAGAACATGTATCATATATCATCGGAAAGGTAATTTGACGAGGAAAACACCTAGACACATTTCATCAAGCAATTCAACACTTACAACAACCAAAAACCGTATTAAGCATTCATAATCAAAGTTTCAAGTTCTAAAACGCATTTCATGATTCGGGAAACCAATTTACATGTATGATATGCGGTTTCGAAGGTAATCAAACACACATTGCAACAAAACTCTTATCTACAATATTTCATAGCATTTGGTGCATCAAAGTTCATATAAAGCTTATCAAACCCTAGTCAAGCATCACAAAAACAATAATCATGTTAATGAAGTTTCTTTAATCAACCTATACTTCAACATGAAGCTAATGATGCTAGTAACACTTTTAAAACATGCACTTTAACAATCTAACAACATTTGATCATCCAAAATCAAGGATTTAGCAAGCAATTTTCATAATGAACTAGTTACACCAAAAACAACAAATCGAGCATACAAATTACATACACGACATCACAATGAGCCATAGACACTAATTAACATACTTTTAAGTCAAGAACACGAATTTAAAGAAATCTAGTGTTTTAGAAATGTTACCCAAAAGTGATGAAGTTGGTATCAAATCGAAGAGGATGAAGAGAGGATCACGAATATGTATTTTGTTTTGTTGCTAGCTCCTTATTCCGGATTTAGATGATGAATTTGTGTTTGAATGTTGAGAGGATTTGAAAGTAGTAAAAAGAGGAAGAGGAGGTGAAATGAATGGATGAAAAGGGGTTGACTCTTTGACCTAGTCAAATGTTTCAACCTTTGGCAAGTTTGGTCCCTCAACTTTAAACCGGGTGCGGGAATTACCTAAACGAGATAATTCAACGCATATTAACGGGATGTGTTATAAACATATAACGGAACTTAAATAGTTAAACGGAAAAGTAAACGGAAAAAGGCGGGATGTTACAATTTGGACATGATAATTACCACCAATTGATATGAATGTTATGTATCGAGAGAATGATTTTATATACAGGTTATGTGTATGTTATTTTTGTGCACAAGATATGTGTACGGTTACTAAGATTCATGAAAGATGATTTCGTACACGAGAAAGGCGTACTGTATTTAAAAAATATCGCATGTACATTACAGGTGGGTATAGGATTCGGGCCCATTTGTACCATGCAGGATTTAAATCTTGTGGTCTATCAAAATGATGAATTTTATTGTTTTATGATAAACCTATGAACTCACCAACCTTTTAGTTGACACTTTAAAGCATGTTTATTCTCAGGTATGAAAGAAATCTTCCGCTGTGCAATTGCTCATTCTAAAGACATTATTTGGAGTCGATCATCGCAATGGGACCAGATGTTAGTGGCTTTGTCCAGATGGATTAGGACGGGGTATGACATACATTGTATGATTACGAGTCTCTGTTAAGAGGTCCACTATGATTTAAGAAAATCTGTTCCTTTTAACGGTATTCGGAATATTTTGTAAAGTTATTTTTAAATAAAAACAAAAGTGTCATTAACGAAAGTTAGACAAAAGTTAGTGGAGAATTGGTTTTCATAATATTCAATTAATCTATTTTCAAACGTGCGGAAACGTTTTTCGATATAATAGAGCTTGATTATTTAAAATGTCTTTGTTTAAATGACGTGAGTTAGAATATTAATTGTTAGATATTGAAATGTCCCGTTCATATTGATTATAAACGTTCCATATTAATTGATTTCGTCGCGAGGTTTTGACCTCTATATGAGACGTTTTTCAAAGACTGCATTCATTTTTTAAAACAAGCATAACCTTTATTTTATCGATAAAGGTTTAAAAAGCATTACGTAGATTATCAAATAATGATAATCTAAAATATACTGTTTACACACGACCATTACATAATGGTTTACAATAAGAATATATTACATCAAAAATACGTTTCTTGAATGCAGTTTTTGCACAATATCATACAAGCATGGACTCCAAATCTTGTCCTTATTTTAGTATGCAACAGCGGAAGCTCTTAATAATCACCTGGGAATAAACATGCTTAAAGCATCAACAAAAATGTTGGTGATTTATAGGTTTAACCTATATATTTATCAAATCGCAATAATAGACCACAAGATTTCATATTTCAATATACATCCCATACATAGAGATAAAAATCATTCATATGGTGAACACCTGGTAACCGACATTAACAAGATGCATATAAGAATATACCCTATCATTCTGGGAAATCCTTCGGACATGATAAAACAACATTGAAGTACTAAAGCATCCGGTACTTTGGATGGGGTTCGTTAGGCCCAATAGATCTATCTTTAGGATTCGCGTCAATTAGTAGATCGGTTTACTAATTCTTAGGTTACCAAGTAAAAGGGGTATATTCGGCTTCGATCATTCAACGATATAATGTAGTTTCATTTACTTGTGTCTATTTCGTAAAACATTTATAAAACTGCATGTATTCTCATCCCAAAATATTAGATTTTAAAAGTGGGACTATAACTCACTTTCACAGATTTTTACTTCGTCGGGAAGTAAGACTTGGTCACTGGTCGATTCACGAACCTATACAAATATGTACATATATATCAAAGTATGCTCAAAATATATTTACAACATTTTTTAATACGTTATAATGTTTTAAGCTTATTAAGTCAGTTGTCCTCGTTAATAACCTACAACTAGTTGTCCATAGTTAGATGTACAAAAATAAATATAAATTATCTTGGATCAATCCACGACCCAGTGCATACAAGACTCAGGCTAGATCACAACTCAAACTATATATATTATTTTGGAATCAACCTCAACCCTGTATAGCTAACTCCAACATTACTGCATATAGAGTGTCTATGGTTGTTCCAAAACATATTATATAGATGGGTCGATATGATATGTCAAAATATTGTATACGTGTCTATGGTATCCCAAGATTACATAATATATATTAGAATACATGAATAATACAATATAAGTTTGTTAAGTTATGATTTGTATAGAATTGTTACAATATTTCCCGTAGCTACAACAATCAAAAAATATCCAATCTTGTTTTACCAATAACTTCTTCGTTTTAAATCCGTTTTGAGTGAATCAAATTGATATGGTTTCATATTGAACTCTATTTTATGAATCTATACAGAAAAAGTATAGGTTTATAGTCAGAAATATAAGTTACTAGTCGTTTTTGTAAGAGGTAGTCATTTCAGTCGAAAGAACGACGTCTTGATGACCATTTTGAAAAACATACTTCCACTTTGAGTTTAACCATGATTTTTGGATATAGTTTCATGTTCATAAGAAAAATTATTTTCCCAGAAGAACAACTTTTAAATCAAAGTTTATCATAGTTTTTAATTATCAAACCCAAAACAGCCCGCGGTGTTACTACGACGGCGTATGTCCGGTTTTACGGCATTTTTCGTGTTTCCAGGTTTTAAATCATTAAGTTAGCATATCATATAGATATAGAACATGTGTTTAGTTGATTTTAAAAGTCAATTTAGAAGGATTAACTTTATTTGCGAACAAGTTTAGAATTAACTAAACTATGTTCTAGTGATTACAAGTTTAAATCTTCGAATAAGATAGTTTTATATGTATGAATCGAATGATGTTATGAACATCATTACTACCTTAAGTTTAGTAGGTAAACCAACTAGAAGTGACAAGAAATAATCTAGCTTCAAAGGATCTTGGATGGCTTGAAAGTTCTTGAAGTAGGATCATGACACAAAAACAAGTTCAAGTAAGATGTTTACTCGAATTAAGATTGTTTATAGTTATAGAAATTGAATCAAAGTTTGAATATGATTATTACCTTGAATAAGAAAGATAACCTACTATAAATAACAAAGGTTTCTTGATCTTAGATGATTACTTGGAATGGATTAGAAAGCTTGGATGTAAACTAGTAAACTTGAAAGGATTTTCGAAGTGTTCTTGAAGTGTTCTTCCTAAGATGATTATAGCTTGATTCTTGAAGTAATTTTTGATGAAGATGATGATTAGCTACTGGAAAAATTCGTTCATAAGTGTGTGTATGTGTGTGTTGAGAGAGAATTAGAAAGAGAATTGGAAGTGAAATGGAGTGAATGATGAGTGGTAAGTGGTGAGTGGTGAGTGGGGTTAAAAGGAGTTCTAGTTAGTTGACTAGTTCATGGTAGAAGTTAAAATTGATTAGTCATACATGACATAATCAAGAGTGGAATCCCATGCTAGTTCCTATTGGTATATAACCACAGTAAGTACGTCTAGAAGCTGTGTATAATACGGGTATGAATACGACTAGAATTCTTGATGAAAAAAGAATGGGAATGTAACTGTACCCATTTTCGTTAAGTATTAGTGTTTTGATATATGTCTTGAAGTCTTCCAAAAGTATATTAATACATCTAAATACACTACATGTATATACATTTTAACTGAGTCGTTAAGTCATCGTTAGTCGTTACATGTAAGTGTTGTTTTGAAACCTTTAAGTTAACTATCTCATTTAATGTTGTTAACCCATTGTTTATTATATCTAATGAGATGTTAAATTATTATCTTATAATGATATTATGATATATTAATATATCTTAATATGATATATATACATTTAAATGTCGTTACAACGATAATCGTTACATATATGTCTCGTTTCGAAATCCTTAAGTTAGTAGTCTTGTTTTTATGTATATAACTCATTGTTAATATACTTATGGAGATACTCACTTATCATAATCTCATGTTAACTATATGTATATCCACATATATATCATCATGTCATTTTTACAAGTTTTAACATTCGTGAATCGCCGGTCAACTTGGGTGGTCAATTGTCTACATGAAACTCATTTCAAATAATCAAGTCTTAACAAGTTTGATTGCTTAACATGTTGGAAACATTTAATCATGTAAAAATCAATTTCATTTAATATATATAAACATGGAAAAGTTCGGGTCACTACAGTACCTACCCGTTAAATAAATTTCGTCCCGAAATTTTAAGAAGTTGGAGGTATTGTCGTATCTTCTAGAAATAAGTGCGGGTATTTCTTCTTCATCTGATCTTCTCGTTCCTAGGTGAACTTGGGTCCTCTACGAGCATTCCATCGAACCTTAATAATTGGTATCTTGTTTTGCTTAAGTCTTTTAACCTCACGATCCATTATTTCGACGGGTTCCTCGATGAATTGAAGTTTTTCGTTGATTTGAATTTCGTCTAACGGAATAGTGAGATCTTCTTTAGCAAAACATTTCTTCAAATTCGAGACGTGGAAAGTGTTATGTACAGCCGCGAGTTGTTGAGGTAACTCAAGTCAGTAAACTACTGGTCCGACATGATCAATAATCTTGAATGATCCAATATACCATGGATTTAATTTCCCTCATTTACCAAATCGAACAACGACTTTCCAAGGTGCAACCTTAAGCATGACCATCTCTCTAATTTCAAATTCTATATCTTTTCTTTTAATGTCGGCGTAACTCTTTTGTCGACTTTGGGCAGTTTTCAACCGTTGTTGAATTTGGATAATCTTCTCGGTAGTTTCTTGTATTATCTCCGGACCCGTAATCTGTCTATCCCCAACTTCACTCCAACAAATCGGAGACCTGCACTTTCTACCATAAATTGCTTCAAACGGCGCCATCTCAATGCTTGAATGGTAGCTGTTGTTGTAGGAAAATTCTGCTAACGGTAGATGTCGATCCCAACTGTTTCCAAAATCAATAACACATGCTCGTAGCATGTCTTCAAGCATTTGTATCGTCCTTTCGCTCTGCCCATCAGTTTGTGGATGATAGGCAGTACTCATGTCTAGATGAATTCCTAATGCTTGCTGTAATGTCTGCCAGAATCTTGAAATAAACTTGCCATCCCTATCAGAGATAATAGAGATTGGTATTCCATGTCTGGAGACAACTTCCTTCAAATACAGTCGTGCTAACTTCTCCATCTTGTCATCTTCTCTTATTGGCAGGAAGTGTGCTGATTTGGTGAGACGATCAACTATTACCCAAATAGTATCAAAACCACTTGCAGTCCTTGGCAATTTAGTAATGAAATCCATGATAATATTTTCCCATTTCTATTCCGGGATTTCGAGTTGTTGAAGCAGACCTGATGGTCTCTGATTTTCAGCTTTGACCTTAGAACACGTCAAACATTCTCCTACGTATTTAGCAACGTCAGCTTTCATACCTGGTAACAAAAAATGTTTCTTGAGATCCTTGTACATCTTCCCCGTTCCAGGATGTATTGAGTATCTGGTTTTATGAGCTTCTCTAAGTACCATTTCTCTCATATCTCCAAATTTTGGTACCCAAATTCTTTCAGCCCTATACCGGGTTCCGTCTTCCCGAATATTAAGATGTTTCTCCGATCCTTTGGGTATTTCATCCTTTAAGTTTCTCTCTTTTAAAACTCCTTGTTGCGCCTCCTTTATTTGAGTAGTAAGGTTAGTGTGAATCATTATATTCATAGATTTTACACGAATGGGTTATCTGTCCTTTCTGCTCAAGGCGTCGGCTACCACATTTTCCTTCCCTGGGTGGTAACGAATCTCAAAGTCGTAATCATTCAACAATTCAATCCACCTGTGCTGCCTCATGTTCAGTTGTTTTTGATTAAATATGGGTTGAAGACTTTTGTGGTCGGTATATATAATACTTTTGACCCCATATAAGTAGTGCCTCCAAGTCTTTAATGCAAAAACAACCGCGCCTAATTCCAAATCATGTGTCATATAATTCTGTTCGTGAATCTTCAATTGTCTAGAGGCATATGCAATTACTTTTGTTTGTTGCATTAATACACAACCGAGACCTTGCTTTGAGGTGTCACAATATATCACAAAATCATCATTCCCTTCAGGTAATAACAATATAGTGCCGTAGTTAACTTTTTCTTCAACAATTGAAACACTTTTTCTTGTTCATCCTTCCATTCAAATTTCCTCCCTTTATGTGTTAATGCAGTTAAGGGTTTTGCTATTCTGGAAAAGTCTTGGATGAACCTTCTGTAGTAACCAGCTAGTCCTAAAAACTGACGTATGTGTTTCAGAGTTTTCAGGGTTTCCCACTTTTCAACGGTTTCAATCTTTGCTGGATCCACTTAAATACCTTCTTTGTTCACTATGTGACTGAGGAATTGAACTTCTTCCAACCAAAATGCACACTTTGAAAACTTAGCGTACAGTTTTTCCTTTCTTAACAACTCTAGCACTTTTCTCAAATGTTCTTCGTGCTCTTGGTCATTCTTTGAGTAAATAAGTATGTCATCGATGAAAACAATGACAAACTTGTCAAGGTATGGCCCACACACTCGGTTCATGAGGTCCATGAACACAGCTGGTGCGTTAGTTAAACCAAACGGCATAACCATAAACTCATAATGACTGTAACGCGTCCTAAAAGCAGTCTTCGGAATATCATCCTCTTTCACTCACATTTGATGATACCCGGAATGTAAATCGATCTTCGAATAAACCGACGAGCCTTGTAGTTGATTAAATAAGTCGTCGATTCTCGGTAGTGGGTAGCAGTTCTTAATGGTAAGTTTGTTCAACTCTCGGTAGTCGATACACAACCTAAATGTACCATCCTTCTTCTTGACAAACAAAACAGGAGCTCCCCACGGTGATGTGCTTGGTCGAATGAAACCATGCTCTAAAAGTTCTTGTAATTGGCTTTGGAGTTCTTTCATCTCACTTAGTGCAAGTCTGTATGGAGCACGAGCTATTGGTGCAGCTCTTGGTACAAGATCTATCTGAAATTCAACAGATCGGTGCGGAGGTAGTCCCGGTAATTCTTTCGAAAATACATCGAGAAATTCTTTTGCGACGGGAACATCATTGATGTTATTTTCTTCAGGTTTAACTTCCTCGATGTGTGCTAGAATGATGTAACAACCTTTTCTTATTAGTTTTTGCGCCTTCAAACTACTAATAAGATTTAACTTCGCGTTGCTCTTTTCTCCGTACACCATTAAAGGTTTTCCTTTTTCACGCATAATGCGAATCGCATTTTTGTAACAAACGATCTCTGCTCTCACCTTTTTCAACCAGTCCATGCCAATTATTACATCAAAACTCCCTAACTCGACTGGTATTAAATCAATTTTAAACGTTTCATCCCCCAGTTTAATTTCTCTCTCCCGACATATATTATCTGCTGAAATTAATTTACCGTTTGCTAATTCGAGTAAAAATTTACTATCCAAAGGCGTCAATGGGCAACTTAATTTAGCACAAAATTATCTACTCATATAGCTTTTATCCGCACCCGAATCAAATAACACATAAGCAGATTTATCGTCAATAAGAAACGTACCCGTAACAAGCTCCGGGTCTTCTTGTGCTTCTGCCGCATTAATATTGAAAACTCTTCCATGACCCTGCCCATTAGTATTCCCCTGATTCGGGCAATTTCTAATAATGTGGCTCGGTTTTCCACATTTATAACAAATAGCGTTGGCATTACTTGCTCCGACACTATTCGTTTCGGCATTACTTGTTCCGACATTATTTGTTCCTTTAGTTCTATTAAACTTTGGTCCGTAGACCTCACACTTTGTCGCGCTATGACCATTTCTTTTACACCTGTTGCAAAATGTCGTGCAAAACCCCTGATGATTTTCTTCACACCTATGACATGGTTGTTTTTGGTTTTTGTTGCCGTTGTTGTTATTGAGGTTGTTGTTGGGATTGTTATTGTTGTTGAAACGGTTGTTGTAGTTGTTGTTGGGATGTTTGTTGTAGTTATTGTTAGGATTGCGGTTATTGTTGAGATTGTTGTTGCGGTTGTTGGGATAGTTGTTGCGATTGTTGTTGTAATTGTTGTTGTTGTTGTACTGCTGACTCTTGTCACCGTTTTCCTCCCACTTCCTCTTGAGTTGTTTCGTGTTGGCTTCTTCGGCCGCGTGCTCTTTAATTCTTCCTTCAATCTGATTTATGAGTTTATGAGCCATTCGACTTGCCTTCTGTATAGAAGCGGGCTCGTGTGAACTCACATCTTCTTGAATCCTTACTAGTAGCCCTTTTACAAACGCGTCGATCTTCTCTTCTTCATCTTCGAATGCTCCCGGACACAATAGGCACAACTCTGTGAATCGTCGTTCATATGTGGTTACGCCGAACCCTTGTGTTCGTAACTCTCTAAGTTCTGCCTTGAGTTTATTGACTTCGTTTCCAGGACGCTACTGCTCGTTCATCAATTGCTTGAATGCCGACCACGGTAGTGCGTAAACAGCATTTTGTCCTACCTGTTCAAGATAGGTGTTCCACCACGTTAATGCAGTACCTGTGAAGGTATGCGTAGCGTACTTAACTTTGTCCTCTTCAGTACACTTACTTATGGCATACACCGATTCGACTTTCTTGGTCCACCGTTTCAATCCAATTGGTCCTTCGGTTCCATCAAATTCCAAAGGTTTGCAGGCAGTGAATTCTTTGTAGGTGCATCCTACACGATTTCTTACGCCGTTAGCTGCATTGCTAGATTTAGAGTTATTGCTGGTATGTAGCGCAGCTTGTACTGCAGCTATATTTGCAGCAAGAAAAGTACAAAATTCCTCTTCGCTCATATTCATGGTTTGTCGAGTAGTCGGTGCCATTTCCTTCAAAATAGCCAACTGAATCGAGTTAATCATACAGAATATTAAGAGTAGTCAATAGTATTTCGTAGCATAGTATGAACTTATTTATAAGATCTTTTTCTTCATATTAGCGTTTTGTAAGTTTAAATTCGGGTACTACCTACCCGTTAAGTTCATACTTAGTAGCTAATATACAATTCAACTACTACAATTCCATATGAAAAACTGATTATAATAATATATCACATACAAATATTCTTCAAACTTACAACTTCGCTATATTACATATAACATGAAATATATTACACTTTGATACATGACAATTTTGAAGATAAATCTAGTTAATACCCAAGTTGTTCAGCAAAGGAAATAAAGACACGTAATTCATAAGTCCAGAAACAAGTCATGCATTCTGGTTTTACTAAGACGACTTCCCATCCTTGCTCTTGTGGAAAATAACCGTTATGACCATTGGCTAGGCAGCATGTTGTAATGTCGTCAAAAGGACGAGGGTTTCGTAATGTCCAACAGCCCCATAATAATCTAAAAACCTTGTTTCTCACCCCAACTACTGAATCCGTCACTTGTGGAAAGGTTTTATTTAAAAGTTGTAACCCGATATTCTTTTTCTCACTTTGGTAAGAAGCGAACATCACTAACCCGTAAGTATAACATGCTTCTTTATGTTGCATGTTAGAAGCTCTTTCTAACTCGCGAAATCCTATGTTGGGATATGTTGAGTCAAAATACGTTCTTAACCCGTAGCGTAAAATTGCATTTGGGTTCCCCGCATTTAATGCTTTAAAGAAAACACGGCGTAACTTACGGTCTCCCCAATGTGATATACCCCACCTATCAAAGGAAAGCCTTTTATAAACTAAGGCATTTCTGGAAAGTCTTTCAAATGTTTGAAAAGTTAATTTCGGATGAACTCTGACCGACTCTAGACAAGATTTCCTCAATCATATCCTCTGGTAGGTCTTCTAAAATATTTGGTTGTCTACCCTTAATGTCCATTTTGTTTTTATACTGTAAAATAGACAAGGATTAGATTCATAAAAGATAATTAACAAACAATACAAGCAATTTTTACATAGAACATAAAAGTACAAGCACACTATAATACATATAATACACAACATGATTACAACTCCCTAATCTGAATCACTGGTTTCTTCTTCTTCGGAATTGGTTCGCTTTCCTAATTTTCCAGGGATATATGGTGTTCCTCTAATACGAGGCGTCGTTTTCCACAATGGTTTAGAAAAACCTGGTGGTTTAGAGGTTCCCGGGTTATTGTTACACTTTAGGAAATACGGATGTTGCCAATACATATAAAGCTCATCGGGGTTGGAATCGGGTTTCTCTATTTTTATACCTTTTCCCTTATTATTTTCTTTTGCTATATTAAATTGGGTCGAGGTGATTTCTATAACATCATCGGAATCCTCATCGGGATCCGATTCATCGGAAAATTGGTAATCTTCCCAATATTTTGCTTCCTCGGCAGAAACACCATTGACCATTTTTAACTTTGGTCCGTTGGTTGAGGATTTTCTTTTATTTAAACGATTTACTGTAGGTATCACTATTTCTTCCTCCGGAACCTCTTCTTCTTCTGGTTCCTCCTCTTCCGATTCATCCTCTTCTGGTTCCTCTTCTTCCGGTTCCTCCTCTTCCGGTTCCTCTTCGGGAATTTGTGAATCTTCCCAAAATATATTCGACTCTTCATTATTATTAGGTGAATCAATGGGATTTGTACTAGAAGTAGACATCACACAATATCAAACACATTAAGAGGTTAATATATCACATAATATTTACATGTTAGTAATATATAGTTTCCAACAAAAGTGTTAAGCAATCGTTTTTTTTAAAGAAAACACGGTCGAAGTCCAGACTCACTAATGTATCCTAACAAACTCGATAAGACACACTAATGCAAATTTCTGGTTCTCTAAGACCAACGCTCGGATACCAACTGAAATGTCCCGTTCATATTGATTATAAACGTTTCATATTAATTGATTTCGTCGCGAGGTTTTGACCTCTATATGAGACGTTTTTCAAAGACTGCATTCATTTTTTAAAACAAGCATAACCTTTATTTTATCGATAAAGGTTTAAAAAGCATTACAGAGATTATCAAATAATGATAATCTAAAATATACTGTTTACACACGACCATTACATAATGGTTTACAATAAGAATATATTACATCAAAAATAAGTTTCTTGAATGCAGTTTTTACACAATATCATACAAGCATGGACTCCAAATCTTGTCCTTATTTTAGTATGCAACAGCGGAAGCTCTTAATAATCACCTGAGAATAAACATGCTTAAAACGTCAACAAAAATGTTGGTGAGTTATAGGTTTAACCTATATATTTATCAAATCGCAATAATAGACCACAAGATTTCATATTTCAATATACATCCCATACATAGAGATAAAAATCATTCATATGGTGAACACCTGGTAAACGACATTAACAAGATGCATATAAGAATATCCCCTATTATTCCGGGAAATCCTTCGGACATGATAAAACAACATCGAAGTACTAAAGCATCCGGTACTTTGGATGGGGTTCGTTAGGCCCAATAGATCTATCTTTAGGATTCGCGTCAATTAATAGATCGATTTACTAATTCTTAGGTTACCAAGCAAAAGGGGCATATTCGGCTTCGATCATTCAACCATATAATGTATTTTCATTTACTTGTGTCTATTTCGTAAAACATTTATAAAACTGCATGTATTCTCATCCCAAAATATTAGATTTTAAAAGTGGGACTATAACTCACTTTCACAGATTTTTACTTCGTCGGGAAGTAAGACTTGGGCACTGGTCGATTCACGAACCTATACAAATATGTACATATATATCAAAGTATGCTCAAAATATATTTACAACATTTTTTAATACGTTATAATGTTTTATGCTTATTAAGTCAGCTGTCCTCGTTAATAACCTACAACTATTTGTCCATAGTTAGATGTACAGAAATAAATATAAATTATCTTGGATCAATCCACGACCCAGTGTATACAAGCCTCAGGCTAGATCACAACTCAAACTATATATATTATTTTGGAATCAACCTCAACCCTGTATAGCTAACTCCAACATTATTGCATATAGAGTGTCTATGGTTGTTCCAAAATATATTATATAGATGGGTCGATGTGATATGTCAAAATATTGTATACGTGTCTATGGTATCCCAAGATTACATAATATATATTAGAATACATGAATAATACAATATAAGTTTATTAAGTTATGATTTGTATAGAATTGTTACAATATTTCCCGTAGCTACAACAATCAAAAAAATATCCAATCTTGTTTTACCCATAACTTCTTCGTTTTAAATCCGTTTTGAGTGAATCAAATTGCTATGGTTTCATATTGAACTCTATTTTATGAATCTCTACAGAAAAAGTATAGATTTATAGTTGTAAATATAAGTTACAAGTTGTTTTTGTAAGAGGTAGTCATTTCAGTTGAAAGAACGACGTCTTGATGACCATTTTGAAAAACATACTTCCACTTTGAGTTTAACCATGATTTTTGGATATAGTTTCCTGTTCATAAGAAAAATCATTTTCCTAGAAGAACAACTTTTAAATCAAAGTTTATCATAGTTTTTAATTATCAAACCCAAAACAGCCCGTAGTGTTACTACGACGGCGTATGTTCGGTTTTACAGTGTTTTTCGTGTTTCCAGGTTTTAAATCATTAAGTTAGCATATCATATAGATATAGAACATGTGTTTAGTTGATTTTTAAAGTCAAGTTAGAAGGATTAACTTTATTTGCAAACAAGTTTAGAATTAACTAAACTATGTTCTAGTGATTACATGTTTAAATCTTCGAATAAGATAGTTTTATATGTATGAATCGAATGATGTTATGAACATCATTACTACCTTAAGTTTAGTAGGTAAACCTACTGGAAGTGACAAGAAATGATCTAGCTTCAAAGGATCTTGGATGGCTTGAAAGTTCTTGAAGTAGGATCATGACACAAAAACAAGTTCAAGTAAGATTTTTACTCGAATTAAGATAGTTTATAGTTATAGAAATTGAATCAAAGTTTGAATATGATTATTACCTTGAATAAGAAAGATAACCTACTGTAAATAACAAAGGTTTCTTGATCTTAGATGATTACTTGGAATGGATTAGAAAGCTTGGATGTAAACTAGTAAACTTGAAAGGATTTTCTAAGTGTTCTTGAAGTGTTCTTCCTAAGATGATTATAGCTTTATTCTTGAAGTAATTTTTGATGAAGATGATGATTAGCTACTGGAAAAATTCATTCATAAGTGTGTGTGTGTGTTGAGAGAGAATTAGAAAGAGAATTGGAAGTGAAATGGAGTGAATGATGAGTGGTAAGTGGTGAGTGGTGAGTGGGGTTAAAAGGAGTTCTAGTTAGTTGACTAGTTCATGGTAGAAGTTAAAATTGATTAGTCATACATGACATAATTAAGATTGGAATCCCATGCTAGTTCCTATTGGTATATAACCACAATAAGTACGTCTAGAAGCTGTGTATAATACGGGTATGAATACGACTAGAATTCTTGATGAAAAAAGAATGGGAATGTAACTGTGCCCATTTTTGTTAAGTATTAGTGTTTTGATATATGTCTTGAAGTCTTCCAAAAGTATATTAATACATCTAAATACACTACATGTATATACATTTTAACTGAGTCGTTAAGTCATCGTTAGTCGTTACATGTAAGTGTTGTTTTGAAACCTTTAAGTTAACAATCTCATTTAATGTTGTTAACCCATTATTTATTATATCTAATGAGATGTTAAATTATTATCTTATCATGATATTATGATATATTAATATATCTTAATATGATATATATACATTTAAATGTCGTTACAACGATAATCGTTACATATATGTCTCGTTTCGAAATCCTTAAGTTAGTAGTCTTGTTTTTATGTATATAACTCATTGTTAATATACTTATGGAGATACTCACTTATCATAATATCATGTTAACTATATGTATATCCATATATATATCGTCATGTCATTTTTACAAGTTTTAACGTTCGTGAATCGCCGGTCAACTTGGGTGGTCAATTGTCTACATGAAACTCATTTCAAATAATCAAGTCTTAACAAGTTTGATTGCTTAACATGTTGGAAACATTTAATCATGTAAAAATCAATTTCATTTAATATATATAAACATGGAAAAGTTCGGGTCACTACAGATATATATATATAACTTGCAACGTGTATTTAAAATGTGTTTAGGTATATTGAATTCAAATAAATTAAGTGAACGATAGTAACAATTGGTTATTGTTTCGACTGATACTTAGTCATGTTAATTAGAACGTTTTAGAAGTTAAAACAAATAATGGCGCATAAATGAAGTATATCAAATTAAGTTTTAGAGTATAAACGATACGTGTTATAATATTTTCTAAACGAAATTTAAAACGAACTTTGAAATATAATTAGTTTTGAAAAACTAAATATTATATCATTACATAAATATTTCCATTACTTACGATATGTACAAGTTTATATTTTTAAATAAATATATATATATATATATATATATATATATATATATATATATATATATATATATATATATATATATATATATATATATATATTACAATGTAATATTAATTTAGTTATAAGACGTGTCGATTTAAAATAATACTTTTATATATATAATGAAGCGATGATTTACAGAAGCAGATGACCAAAACACTCAAATGATTAGAATACATCTTGAGTGATATAGTTTAGTAATACTCTAAGTCTCTATTTTTGTTAAAGGTACATATCACGAATGTAAAACGCTAGTTTTCTGAGTGTACGAAATGACGTTCGAGAAACCGAAACCAGGACATGAGTCGAGTGACAACGTCCATGTTATTAGAACAAAAATTAAATTTTTAGCATACTCGTAAATATAATATATTATATAAATAATTACCTCGATTAAATATATATTAATATATATATTATATAATTATACGAGTGTCGGCAGCCTTGAATTAATGGATGTTAGCTGGAACTCATCACCATGCGATCGCATGGGAGATGTGCTATGTAGCCATGCGATCGCATGGCATCTCTTTGCTGGCCAAGTCTTTAAATGCTCGACGAATTCATTCGATACACACACACATATTCATATATCTATCATACTCCCTCTGTATAATTATTATTATTATTTATATATCATTATTATTATTATTAATAATTAAGATTAATGTTAAATCTTATTATTAGTAGTATTATTATTATTATTATTATTAAGTTTTACATAAAATACTACGATGAGGTCATGAGCGGGTTATTTTCAAACTGGTTTTACGAGAGGGCAGAACTAAGGAAATTATGAGTTATAGCTATGGAGGCTATGGGTATGGTTCGGGGGTATGCTCGTGAGGTCAAACTAGTGTTTATCATCTCCGATTGCGCCTACGTACTTTTCTGCAATATTGAATCTTATTGATACGTGAGCACTCATAACTTAACTTTTATATATTAATAGTGTATCTCTGACTAGTGCTCGAGTAGATATGATTATGCATGCATGTATGTTTAATATTGTCGTTAGATAGGTTATGTTGAATCCTGAATTAGATACATATGCTACTAAGATAGGGTATATGATATGCATGTCGTTGGAAAGCTAGCGAAAAATTAAGAACTTTTCATTTAGATATCAAATGGCTTCGATGAACGGATTAGATGTTATAGTCAACTGAATTTTTGTATTATCATTAAAATGATTATTATTACTATCATCGTTATTATCGCCGTTATTATTATTATTATCTAAAAATAATAATAATTATTATTATTAATATTAATATTATCATTATTAATATATGTATCATTATTTAAAAATCGTTATTGTTATTATTGTTATTATCATCAAAAATTATTATTAATATTATCATCATTATTATTATAATTACTAGTATTATTACTAATATTATATTATAATACCTATTAGTATCATTATTTTTAAAACTAATATTAGTATTATCTAATTATCATGAGTGCGATTATTATCATTATTATGAAAGCGATATAAAAGAGGATTAAAAGCTATTAAACAAATCGATTAGGAAACAATGAGTATATGTATCATGATGAAATAAAAATATTGTAAGTTATTGATCTAGATATTGTTTTCATCATTATTATTATGAAAAGTATTATTAATGTTAAAACTATCATTTTTACAAAAATTATTATTTATAGGAATATCATTGTTAATATAAAATATCATTATTATTATTATTTTAGTATTATTATTAATAAAAATTATCATTTTATCATAATATCATTTTTAGTAAATATAAATATTGTTATTATTATTAGTAGAATAATAATAATTATTATTACAAAATAATACAACTTTTACTTATTATTGTTATTATTGATTTTATTTTATCAAATAAATATATGATACAAAGATATTTTGTAAATACCCGTCCTAATCCATAAGAACGAATACAATAACATATGATTACATTGCGAGGTATTTGACCTCTATATGATACATTTTACAAATATTGCATTCGTTTTAAAAGACAAACTTTCATTACATCGAAAGTTGACCGGCATGTATACCATTTCATAATATCCATCTATAAATGACCTAATCTGTCATTTACTTAATCATAATCTTTACTGAACTCAACGACTTGAATGCAACGTCTTTTGAAATATGCCATAAATGACTCTAAGTAATATCTTTAAATTGAGCAAATGTACAGCGGAAGATTTCTTTCAATCCTAAGAACAAACATGCTTTAAAGTGTCAACCAAAAGGTTGGTGAGTTCATTAGTTTATCATAATCGATCATTTTCATCATTTTAATAGACCACAAGAATTTCATTTTTCATTTCTCATATATATCGTGCATGCAAAAATCATTCATATGGATTGAACACCTGGTAACCGACATTAACAAGATGCATATAAGAATATCCCCTATCATTCCAGGACATCCATCGGACATGATAAAACAACATCGAAGTACTAAAGCATCCGCAACCATAGATGGGGTTTGTTAGGCCCAATAGATCTATCTTTAGGATTCGCGTCAATTAGTAGATCGGTTTACTAATCCTTAGGCTACCAAGCAAAAAGGGGCATATTCGGCTTCGATCATTCAACCATAGAATGTAGTTTCAATTACTTGTGTCTATTTCGTTAAACATTTATAAAAAATAGCGCATGTATTCTCAGTCCCAAAAATATATATTACAAAAGCATTTAAAAAGGGAGCAAATGAAACTCACTATACTATATTTTGTAGTAAAAATACATATGACGACATTGAACAATGCAAGGTTGTCCTCGAATTCACGAACCTATATCATTCATATATATATTAACACATATACTTGTAACCAAATAAATTTATATATATATATATATATATATATATATATATATATATATATATATATGTAAATTTATTAGTTATATTGTTTTTACATCAATAATCTATATATTTCATATATTCATTTTTATATATAAATATAAATATTGTTAGGTTATAAATATTAAGTATATTTTGTATCTATATATATTATTTGTTTGTTAAGATAATTATTATAATAATACTAGAATAATAATTGATATGATAAAAATGATAATAAAGGTAATACTCGATATTAATAATAGTAACAATATTAATGATTCTATTAATGATGTTATTAATGATAGTTTTATTAATAAATTTTTATATTAATGATAATAACAGTAATCTTTAATAAGAATGAAAATTTTAATAATAATGAAAATAATGATTTTTGATAATAATACATAATACTTAATAATAATAATTATTATAGCAATTTCACTACTAGTGATAATATTAATAATAATACTTATGTTAATCATAATCAAAATCGGCATGTTTAATTTGTAAACTCATAACTCATAACTAAAGTTTGACCTAGTCACCGCTCTTTCTTTTCGACTTAAGGCATCGACTACTACATTTGCCTTTCCAGGATGGTAACGAAGCTCACAATCGTAATCGTTCAAAGTTTCAATCCACTGTCGTTGTCTCATGTTTAGTTGCTTTTGGTCGAAGATGTGTTGGAGGCTTTTGTGATCGATGAAGATAGTACTCTTGGTTCCATAAAGATAGTGTCTCCACATTTTAAGTGCAAAGACAACGGCTCCGAGTTCGAGATCATGTGTCGTATAGTTCCGTTCATGAATTTTCAATTGTCGAGAGGCATAAGCAATGACTTTCTTTCGTTGCATCAATACACACCCAAAACCATGTTTCGAGGCATTACAATATACAAAAAAATCATCATTGCCTTCGGGAAGTGACAAGATAGGAGCGGTGGTTAGCTTTGTCTTCAAGATTTGAAACGCGAATTCTTTCTCGGATCTCCCAAATGAATTTCTTTCCCTTGTGAGTTAACGCGGTTAGAGGACGTGTGATGTGTGCAGCGGTGGGGTATACGAAATAGTTATATTTTTACTACGAAATACTATTAAATATGATACAATTTCACACAAGTTATTTATTTATTTATAGAGTGGATATACCTAAACCTTGCTACAACACTTATAGGCAGTGTACCTAATCGTACAGTAGTGTGGTTTTTAGTAAGTCCGGTTCGTCCACAGGGAACTAGCCAAGTTTAACGCTATATTTTTAAACAATTATATTTGTATAAATCGTATTATTATTATTATTATAAAAAGGGGGGTTTTTACCGTTTAATGACCGGTTTGTCGATTTTAAATAAAGCGTAAAGATAATTGACGATAATATAAATGACAGAATTTAAATTGCAATAAAGTAAATTGCAGTAATTAAAATGACAGTAAATAAAGGTATGATGAAATATGAAATAAAAGTATTATGCTTATTTAAACTTTCATAATCATGATGTTTGACGTAAATAAAGGTATGATGAAATATGAAATAAAAGTATTATGCTTATTTAAACTTCCGTAATTGTTACCCGGGTTAATTGTCCTTTGTCCTGGATTATTTGATACCTATTTGGTTTTTGTCCATAATAGTCCATCGGTCATAATTATAAAATGCTCGTCAAATTAACCTTATTCCTGAAGTCAAATATTCCAACTAATTAGGGATTTGAACTGTAACAAGGTTTTAATACTTTGTTTAATAATTACACCAGGTTATCGACTGCGTGTAATCCAAGGTTTTATTACTTTGTTAACAATTACACCAATTATCCTTGTATGTAATCCACCCATGTTTTAATGAGATATGAATATTAATTTACCCACTTGATCAGAATGAATAATCAATTACCCAACCCGAATAATTAATTAAATGATTGTAAAAGATGTCGTATAAACGTCACTAAATAGAACATACATAATCATTTTAATAATTAGTAGATTAACTAATTTGAAGATAGGTTCTACAGGTTCTAATGAGTTGTCATTCGATTAGAAAATACCCCCTATCTATTAATAGTCAATAGTCCATTGTCCACAAGTGTCGGTCTTTTGTCCAAACCTTAATTATGGTACAAAATCTAATAACCCAATCTTAATTTTTAGTCCAACATCACGATTACTTTGGCTTAAATAAGCATAATAATAAATTAGTTACGAGACATTAATTTAAAAAGGAAGAACATAGCTTACAGTGGTGATTAATTGCGTAGCGTTACCCGGACAGAGTTCCGACTTTAAAACCCGTAAAACATTTCTTACAATAACCCAACTAAACCATAATTTATTATTAATCTTAAATTAAAATTAAAATTATAACATAAATATATTACATAGAGAAGAGAAATTGATTTTTGTGTAAGTAATTCGTCCGAAAAACTGACTTTTTATAGAACTTGGCCTGCTACAGTAACTCATGCGGTCGCGTGAGATTTTAGTGCAAATCTCATGCACTCGCATGGGCTCATGCACTCGCATGAGTTTTATGCCTATTTCCCATGCGATCGCATGGCCGTCAGATCCAGCTCACATATTTTTTGTTTGCTAGTTTGTCGACGTTATTTAATATAATATATAATATATAAATAATTTATATAATTATTTAAATATTATATTATATTCTTGTGCATAGTTGACTTGTAATTTTAGCTCCGTTGCGTCGCGCGTTGATAGTTGGCTCAGGTCCCGATTCTGGTTTTTCGAACGTCCTTTCGTATAATTTAATATCTTGTACTTTGCATTTTGCGGCTCGTACTCTTGTAATTTTGAGACGTTTCTCATCAATAAATTGAACCACTTGAATTATATCTTGTACATTTGAGCTTTTTGGTCATTTGAGTCTTCAAATCGTCATTTTGTTCTTTTGTCTTTCACTTATTTATTTAAACGAATATTACATAAAAATAGAACAATTGCAACTAAAAGCTTTACATATTAGAAGGATATTGTGCCTAAATATATGTTCATTTGGAGCACTATCAAATATCCCCACACTTGAGCGTTGCTTGTCCTCAAGCAATACAGAACTTGAAATTAAATCACACTTCACTCGAATCACTTTTTTATTCTCACACTTTATACATAAGTGATTTTGATACGGCGGTATAAACAATGGTAGTAACAATGTCGTTTACAGTCCCACATGACTATGAAAATTTAGATCCTTTAAGGAAATTGGATCTTTATGAAAATATTTGATCTTTTGAAAATTCAATCTAGCTTTTACCCTAGATAAGTTTTCTGGAATAACCCTTCACCGGTGTTGCAAAATATTTTTGTGGGTTTTGTGGGTTTCAGATTTGAAAATTTTAGTTCAAAACTTGCAGTTTTCTATCACCCACTTTCTAACCTTGTATTAGGAAAGCAACACGTCCAGTATACTTGCTCCGTATATTACCTTTTGGTAAACTACCGTCCGGTTGTAAAGGAAAGCGTTGAACAAGCAACTGTTAAGGCAATGTCTAATGACATGCAGGTGTTCATGGTCCACAACGTGTCGGATGCAATTACTATCCTTTGTAGGAGCAATAGTAAAGATCACCCTATAGTTTTTCGGTCTGGCACAAGGTCCTGTCTTCGACCATGCTATGTAACCACCGTTCTTACGGTTGACACCCGATTTGGTTCAGGTGGCCTAATGAATTCCTGGTGAATTCCTAGGATTTTACGTTCAATGGTAATGAACTCATTGAAAATAGGTTTTCAGAAAACAAATCGGTTTTAATTTTGATCAAAATATTTTCTCGTTCAAGCTCGAGTTTAGATATCATCGAATTCCATGAGTTTGTAATTCTCAATCTTTAAAGTCAATCTCAAGGATTGAGTAATATTAGGCTTAAAAGCTAATTTTTAATCTTTTAAGGAGATTATTCTTTCTGAGGGTCTGATTCATTAGTCTTATCAAGCTAATTTGCACGGCGCCCTCCCCATTTTACGAGACAGATCCTCTCATGGTTAGGATAAGCCTGACCACTTGGCGACCCTGTTTGATGCTGAGGTTCGTGGATTTCCTGCTGATTTTAGGGATGACTTTTCTAGATTTTTCGTCAACCTACAGCTGGTCGGGACGACAACTTCCTGACCTAAATCAAGAAGCGCGTGTCTTTTTCGGAAGACTTTACTTCCTTTAAATGATGGAATTGATTCATCGTGTAGTTCTATTTTTTCATTCAAAGGTATTACAATAAATCGGGTAAAACTGATTAGTTAGTCCAAAGCAAAAGTACCTGCAATAATCTGTACCAAATATGTGATATGTGTTTTAAAGAAATTGGTAAATTCTTCCCACACTTAGCTTTTATTTATTCTTTTCTTTGCCTTTTTATTCTCTTCTATTCCATTTTAAATGGATTCAAGCATTTTGGGTTGTTTCTCCATTTATGTTCTCTCCGAGGTAACAATAATTTCGGCATTAACACCTAGTTTTATCGTTCATAAATATGTATAAACATGATTTTGAATTCATTTAGTTGAATTTTTTTTTTTAAATTTTCACAAAATTTGGCAATTAAACTAAGTGTAAACCCGAGAGAATTTATAACCCTTCCCCACACTTGAGATCATGCAATGCCCTCATTTGCATGAAATCAGACTATAATTATAAATTCATGAGGGTGATTAGTGTAGAAAAGTGATTAAAAATACCGAGTTTGCAAATATATTATTTTATATCACATTTGATATTTTGCGTCTTGTCGTCAAAATTAGTAGCTTTTGCTGAACTTAATGTCAGTCTTTAAAAGTGCGCTGTTTTACCCTGTTTTGTATATAAGATAAACCACAAACATATATATAATATATATATGAATATATATTTTTTTATATAAAACCTTTATTTATTAAAACAATTTAAATGAATAATTTTTAAAATTTTGTTTCCTTTTACTTTAGGTAGTTTCGGTATGTTTACCTAGTCCGTCCCTCGACAAAATTTAAAATTTGTCATTTTTAAAGCGATTGTTTTAAAAGCAAAGATTTTTGGTTTTTTTTAATTTTTTTTTGGTATACTTTAGATCAATAAAATTAAAAATAATGATAACAAAATTTGTCGCCCCTCCCTCGGGTAAAACAATTTCGGTTTCATGACCTAGTCTTCAACTTACGATGAATTTTAGAAATCATTTTTTTTAAACTTAATGAAATAAAGTAAATTTTGTTTTTAAATTCACACAAAACTTAAATTGAAAAAGCGTATTAATTTCATACAAAACCTACAAAACAAAAATTCAGAATGGGGGAAAGAAAACTAGTTCTTTAGTGTCTGCTAGTGGAAAAGACCAATCGGATTCCATTCTCGGAACTACACGAGAATAGAACAACTAACTCTAGACAGCGTTTTCCTTTTAGAACATTTGAATCTACCCACATTTAGGTAGTTGTGGTGTCGAAATTGTGGTTAACTTCATTGTCAATTTCTCTTGGACCATAATCAACTTGCATATCTGTGACTTTTGCTTTAAGCCATTGGTCGGATTCCTGTGTAATATCCACAAATTCAACTAGTTTTGCCTTTTCTTTAGGCGAAAGATTGGATACTAACCAGTTACATAACTTAAAGTTCCCCATGGTTCTAGCATCGCGAATCCGTTTAATAAGTTTCTTCATTGAACAATTAATAACGGAGTCATTTAATTTCGTATCAACAATGGGGTTTTTGTTATCAGGTCATCATTAGGTTTTACTTCATTTTCCCCACACTTAGGCGTTTTATTATTGTTAAGCACTATCGTTGGAGTTGGTAAAACAATGTGGTTTTTACCAATCGTTTTTGCTGGTTCAACGGTTTTGGTTGGTGGAGATTTAGTCTTCCGAATCACAAAGTTGATCGATTTTTCATCATTACTAAGTGTCATTCTACCTTTTATTACATCAAATAATGCCCCGATAGATGCTAAGAATGGTCGACCTAAAATTAGAGGAATGTTTGAGTCCTCTTCTATGTCAATGACAATAAATTCGACTAAAAAGGTTAAATTACCCACTTGAACGGGTAGGTTGTCAGCAATTCCAACTGGGTGCCTAATGGTTTGATCAAAGAGTCGGACACTCATCTCTGTTGGAGTTAACTCACCTACTCCTAATCTCTTATATAATGAAAGAGGCTTAACACTCACACTCGCACCTAAATCTGCTAGTGCATCATACATGACACAATCACTAAGTAGACAAGGAACAATAAATTCACCCGGATCACCCAACCTGGGTGGAGGTTTTGGTGGAACTATCTTCACCGGGTTTACTTTTACGGTTTTTGTTTCTTGTACCTTCTTATTTTTCTTCTTCTTCTTTCCAGAGGTATCACAAACTTTATTACCTATTACTTACTCATACTCAACTCCTTTTCTTGGAAATGGGATGGGTGGTCTGTATGGTGCCACCACTGGCTTTACATACTCGGGTAGTGGTGGTGGCATAACTTCTTCATTGTTACTCACATCAAAAACCTACCCATCATCTGATGCTGGTTTTTCAGAATTCGTTGATACCATATTAACATTCTCATTCCGAGAATTTACTTCAGTATTACTCGGTAGCTTTCTTTGTTCCCTCTCACTCATCATGCTAGTAAGAGTACCTACGTGTTTTTCTAGATTCAAAATGGAAGCTTGTTGAGTTCTTAATGACTCATCAAACCTCTCATTTGTTTGGGTTTGAGATGTAATAAATTGTGTTTGAGATTCCATTAGCTTTGCCATCATCTCTTCTAGATTTGGCTTTTTCTCTTCGGTTTGTTGTGGTGGTTTATATAAGCTAGTTTTTGTTGATTGAAAGTGTTGTTTTGAGTTGGTTGGTTATTCGGACCTTGTTGGTTATACGAGTTATTGTTTGGCCCACTTGGATTGTAAAGAATGTGTTGATTTCGATTGAAGTTTGGCCTTGGCGGTTGATAATTATTCTGATAATTATTTCCCGGCCTTTGGTTCATATAGGAAACATTATCACGTTGTTCCATCATTTGCTCGATGTGACAATCTTTCGTTAAGTATGGTCCACCGCATTGCTCACAACTGATTCGTATTGCGTGAATATCTTTAGTCATCTTTTCCATTCGTCTCTCGAAAGCATCTATTTTTGCGGAAACGGAATCAAAGTCATGGCTAGAATCGGCTCTAGCTGCTTTAGATGAATGAAAGATATCTTTTTCCTGGTGCCACTCATGTGAGTGGGAGGCTGTGTTATCAATTATCTTGTGAGCTTCAGTTGCAGTTTTCTTCATAATGGAACCACCAGCTGTTATGTCGATGTCTTTTCGTGTAGCAACGTCGCATCCTTGGTAGAATATTTGTACTATTTGATAAGTATCTAAACCGTGTTGAGGACATCCTCTCAACAACTTTCCAAATCTTGTCTACGCCTCATATAGAGTTTCATTTGGATTTTGCGTGAACATAAATATTTCTCCTTGAATTCTCACGGCTTTAGATGCCGGAAAGAATTGTTGTCATAACCCGTCCTTAACCATAAGAACGTGTTAGATAACGTATGATTTCATTGCGAGGTATTGACCTCTATATGCGACATTTTTAAAAAGTAAAACTGCATATATTATACATTACAAACCAAACCATTATTTTTGTTACAAGCTTTAGACAATAAAAAGATGATTATCGTTTAACGATAATCTTCGACTTACAAACTTTACAAATGATAATAACAACACGATTTCTAGCATATTTTACAACACACGTCCTCGGATATGCAGTTTTATTTTTGACACAAATATGAGTACGCATGATCCTGCTTAGATTCAACATAATGCAGCGGAAGCTTTAATTATCACCTGAGAATAAACATGTTTAAAAACGTCAACATAAAGTTGGTGAGATATAGGTTTAGTGCGCAGCAATATATATATATAGACCACAAGATTTCGTATATAAACATTTCAATAAAAATATTCTAAGTGGTTGAGCACTTGGTAACCATACTTAACATTTTCACGTCGCATATTCCCTTTAATATGAAATCTTACTACACCGTACCAAGTGTAGTCTCAAAACGAAGTACTGTGCAACCGTTGAATACTGGTCGTCCAGTCCGGTTGGGGTTGTCAGGCCCGATAGATCTATCAACAGGATTCGCGTTTACAATACCGCTGTAAATAACAGTTACCAAGCTACAGGGAAGTATGCCAGTGGTACAACTCAACGTAGAATATATTTTTCAGTTACTTGTGTCCATATCGTAAAACATAAAATACATGTATTCTCATCCCGAATATTTAGAGTTTAAAAGTGGGACTATATACTCACTCTTGTCTTGATGATATATATATTTTGACTCGGTCTTCCGGTTGATATCACGAACCTATCCATATATAATATATCAATATGTTTTCATTTTAAAACAAACGTTATATATATATATACTTGTTATACTTTTAATATTTTGAATATTTCCTTAGTCCGTAGTTAGCAGTCCGATGTTAGTAATTCAATTTTAATGGTTCATTTTTAGATGTTTAATATACCCGCAATGAAATAAATAAAACCCCCAATGAAATAAATAAAACCCCATCGTATATGTATTGGTCGAGATTAATCTTGACCCATGGTACCGGTGTTGTCAAATGACGTGTTGCGTACATAAAGTACCGGTGTTGTCAAATGACGTGTTGCGTACAAACATGGATCTTATGATTAATCTTCTCGTATTGTTTACGGGTGATCCTGAACCATATAAAATTGAATTATAAGTACATATATATAAAATATCATGTTATCTTAGAAATATGTGATTTATATCATTTTTTCCAATTGATCCCGTAGTTGAAATGATCTAGGATAACCAATTTTGTTTCGGTCATAGTTTCTTCGTTACAAATCCGTTTTCGTTGATTCAAATTGCCATCTTCTTGGATCGAGTTCTTCTTTAAGACTATGAACTGTAAATACCTTGGTTTGTATTCAAAATCATACGGCATAAGTGAAACATTAGTGAAACATATGAAGTTAAACATTTTTGTTACAACAAAATCATTTAATGACCATTTTTCTAAAAATACTTATACTTTGAAAAACCAAGTTTTACCTTGTTAAATTAGCATATACATAAGTTATATTACAGGTCTTGAAGTATTTTAAAAGTTAAGTTAGAAGGATCTATTTAGTTTGCAAACAAGTTTGAAAACATTCAAACTATGTTCTTGTTGTTAAACTTTTGTACCACAAAATAAGATAGCTATATATATATGAATTGAATAAGGTTATGAACATAGATTCTACCTCAAGTTCCTTGGATAAGTTTGCTGTAAAAGAGGAGTAAGAAGCTAGAATCAAAAGGGTGATAGAAGTGGATGAAAGATTGGAAGTAAGTTGGTGTTCTTGGAAGGTTTTCTTGAAGTGTTTTTGTATGGTTTTCTTATGGTGTTTTAGTATGGTTTTTGAAGCTAGATCTTCATGGAACTTTGCTGGATTGTTGAAGGTATTTAAGGATTATAAGTGTGTGTGTTTTAGCTAAGAGATTGAAGTAGTAAATGAATCAAAATGATGGTGCATATATACACCTCAAAAACGTGTTCCATGGGAGACATGGACAAAATTCCCATGTTGTATTTTTGTGTATTTGTCATGCTTGCTTCCAAAATCTAATTACCTAGCTCCAAGGGCAGTAACAAGGGTTGGTTAGGTGGTGATTTGATATGTATTTACTATTAGTAAATACGTATAGAAGCTAGGTATGATACGAGTACTTATACACTAGATATACGTATAGAAATTTTGTGAAAAATGGAATGAGGATTCAAATATAGCTATCTTTTGTGAATACACTTATATGGTTTTATGTATTTAAGTCTTTAAAAGTGATTAAATACATTACTTATACAATATATGTATAAACATTATATGTTATAAGTATTTAAGTCAAATAACGTTACGTATTGGTATCGTTTTGAAAACTTAAGTTAGTAGTTTCAAAATATACTTATAACTTGTTGTTATTAATACAAAATGAGATATTAAAACATTCATTAATCATGTTAAACATGTATATATACATATATATATACACAAACGTATAATTATCATACATTGTATAGTTCGTGATATCATCGGTCAAACTAGACGGTCAAACGTTGTGTAAAACTCTTTTCGGAAATATAAATCTCGACAATTTGGATTGCTTATCATGTTGGTAAGGTTTAATTTATGTAAATATTAATATTATAAGTATAGAATGATCGAAAAAGTGCGGGTCGTTACATTACCTCCCCGTTAAATAAATTTCGTCCCGAAATTTTAGAATTGTACCTATTTTGCGTCATCGAGAAACAAGTGCGGATACTTTCGTTTCATCTGATCCTCGCGTTCCCAAGTAAACTCGGAACCTCTTCTAGCATTCCAACGAACCTTAACAATCGGTATATTACTCTGTTTGAGCTGTTTAACTTCACGGTCCATGATTTCGATTGGTTCTTCGACGAATTGTAGTTTCTCGTCGACATGGATTTCTTCAAGAGGAATGGTGAGGTCTTCCTTTGCAAGACACTTCTTAAGGTTTGAGACGTGAAAGGTATTATGTACTCCGGCGAGTTGTTGCGGTAACTCGAGTCGATAAGCTACCGGTCCAATGCGTTCGATGATCTTGAACGGGCCTACGTACCTTGGGTTCAGTTTACCCCTTTTGCCGAAACGTATTACACCTTTCCAAGGTGACACCTTTAGCATAACCATGTCCCCGACCTGAAACTCTAATGGTTTCCTTCGAACATCGGCGTAGCTCTTTTGGCGACTACGGGCTGTTTTCAATCTCTCCTTGATTTGCACTATCTTCTCAGTCGTTTCATGTATGATCTCGGGACCAGTTAAATGTCGATCTCCTACTTCATTCCAACAGATAGGAGATCTACACTTCCTTCCGTACAATGCTTCGAATGGCGCAGCTCCAATGCTCGCATGATAACTATTATTATACGAGAATTCTACTAACGGTAGATATTTATCCCATCCGTTTCCAAAATCGATCACACATGCCCTGAGCATGTCTTCGAGAGTCTGAATCGTTCTCTCACTCTGTCCATCGGTTTGTGGATGATATGCGGTACTCATATCCAACCGAGTTCCTAGTGCCTCCTGTAGTGATTGCCAGAATTTTGAGGTAAATCTACTATCACGATCGGATATAATGGAAATAGGTATTCCATGCCTTGAAACAACTTCCTTTATATACAATCGTAATAGTTTCTCCATTCTATCCGTTTCCTTTATAGGCAAGAAATGTGCAGACTTGGTGAGACGATCAACAATCACCCAAATGGTGTCGTATCCCCAGGCAGTCTTTGGTAACTTCGTGATGAAATCCATGGTAATACCGTCCCATTTCCATTCTGGAATTTCTGGTTGTTGAAGTAACCCTGACGGCTTCTGGTGTTCTGCTTTAACCTTGGAACAAGTTAAACACTCCCCAACATATGTTGCAACGTCTGTTTTTAAATTAGGCCACCAATAATGCGTCTTAAGATCTTGGTACATCTTTCCAACTCCAGGATGTATCGAATATCTTGTCTTATGTGCCTCGTTCAATATCAACTTCCTTAATCCACCCAACTTCGGTACCCAAATACGATTTGCAAAATATCGAATTCCATCTTCCCGCATAACGAGTTGCTTCTCATACTTCTTCATTATTTCATTTCCTATATTTTCTTTAGTAAGTGCTTCTCGTTGAACTTCTTTGATTTGTGAGTTGAGATTCATGCGAATTTTTATGTTCATCGCTCGTACTCGAATTGGTTCTCGTTCCTTTCTGCTTAGAGCGTCGGCCACCACGTTCGCTTTCCCGGGATGATAACGAATTTCACAATCATAGTCATTTATTAACTCAACCCACCTACGTTGCCTCATGTTCAGCTGTTTTTGATCGAAAATATGTTGAAGGCTTTTATGATCAGTAAACACAGTGAATTTAACCCCATACAAGTAATGTCTCCACATCTTCAATGCAAACACGACTGCTCCCAGTTCTAGATCATGCGTCGTATAATTCCGCTCGTGAATCTTCAATTGTCGGGATGCAAATGCAATTACTTTCTTTCGTTGCATAAGAACACAACCAAAACCTTGTCGCGAAGCGTCACAATATATTTCAAAATCATCGTTCCCTTCAGGTAACGATAAAATAGGCGCCGTAGTTAACTTCTTCTTCAATAATTGAAATGCGTTCTCCTGCTCCGAGGTCCATTCGTATTTCTTCCCTTTTTGCGTTAATGCTGTCAACGGCTTAGCTATTCGAGAAAAATCTTGAATAAACCTTCTATAATAACCGGCTAAACCCAAAAATTGGCGTATCTGCATTGGTGTCTTAGGAGTCTCCCATTTTTCAATAGCTTCAGTTTTTGCTGGATCAACCTGAATTCCTTCGCTATTAACAACGTGACCAAGAAATTGCACTTCTTTCAACCAGAAAGCACACTTAGAAAATTTAGCATAAAGTTGTTCTTTTCTCAACAATTCCAGTATCAACCTTAAATGCTCTTCATGCTCTTGCTCACTCTTGGAATAGATAAGAATATCATCAATGAAAACGATAACAAACTTATCTAAATACGGACTACAAACTCGATTCATGAGGTCCATGAATACAGCTGGCGCATTCGTCAATCCAAACGGCATAACCAAAAATTCGTAATGACCATAACGTGTCCGAAAAGCAGTTTTCGGAATGTCCTCTTCTTTGACGCGTAGTTGATGATAGCCCGATCTTAAGTCGATTTTTGAATAAACACATGATCCTTGCAATTGATCAAATAAGTCATCAATTCTCGGTAGTGGATACCGATTCTTGATAGTTAACTTATTTAATTCACGATAGTCTATACACATCCTAAAAGATCCATCTTTCTTCTTAACAAACAAAATTGGAGCTCCCCACGGTGAAGTACTCGGTCGTATGAATCCACGGTCCAGTAATTCTTTTAACTGACTTTGAAGTTCTTTTAACTCGGACGGTGCAAGTCTATATGGAGCACGAGCCACTGGTGCAGCTCCTGGTACTAAATCTATTTGAAATTCTACCGATCTAAATGGAGGTAATCCCGGCAATTCTTCCGGAAAAACTTCAGGAAAATCTCTTGCCACAGGCACATCGTTGATGCACTTTTCTTTCTTTTCGACTTTATTAACATGTGCTAAAATAGCGTAACATCCATTTTCTAAACACTTCTTGGCTTTCAAACAGCTAATGAGTTTTAGCTTTGAATTACCCTTCTCTCCATAAATCATCACCGGTATTTTATCCTTACCAGGAATACGAATTGCCTTCTTAGCACAAACAACTTCCGCTCCTATTTTGGACATCCAGTCCATGCCGACTATTACATCAAAACCTCCTAATTCTACGGGTATTAAGTCGATTTTAAACGTTTCTCCGGCTAGATTTATTTCACAATCACGACAAATTTTATCGGCTTTAATTAGTTTACCATTAGCTAACTCAATCAAGTACTTAGCATCTAGAGGTAATGATGAACAATTCAATTTAGTGTAAAAATTTATACACACGTAACTTCTATCGGCGCCAGTATCAAATAAAATAGATGCTGATAAGTTATTAATGGTAAACGTACCCGTAACAAGCTCCGGGTCTTCTCGTGCCTCTCTAGCATTAATAACAAACGCTCTTCCACGTGCAGGTTCGCCATTCTGATTCGGGCACTGGCTCTTATAGTGACCTTGTTTTCCACACCCAAAACAAGTAATGTTAGCCAAAGCAGTTCTATTTGCGTTGGTGGCAGGAGTCTTGTTACCATTTGCATTTGTAACGAGAGCCTTACAATCTTCAGCAAGATGACCCTTTCGATTACATTTGTTGCATACCACATTACAGTAGCCAGAGTGATGTTTGTGGCATCGGTTACATAAAGGATTTTGTCCTTTATAACCAAAGCTTAAACCACTACCCGCACCTTGCGTGTTTTCTTGTTTCTTAAAAGATTGTTGTTGGTTACCTCGATCATAATTTCCATTCCACTTTCTTTTGTTACCTGATACCTTCACATCAGTATTGGATACTTTCTTATCCATGATGACCTGATCCATTAGCTCGTTTGCCATGGTTATAGCTTCATGAATTGTCTTAGGTTTCGATGCTGTAACATTTGCCTTGACCTTTTTGGGCAAACCAGCTTTGTACATTTCAATCTTCCGTTCTTCGGTTGGAACCAATTCAGGACATAGCAAAACTAATTCCATGAATCGCTGGTTGTAGTTGGTGATTTCAGTACCAACCACCTTCAAACTTCGTAACTCATCTTCTAACTTAATAACCTCATTCCTTGGACAATACTCGGTGATTACCATTGCTTTGAATTCTTCCCATGGAGTATCATAAGCTACATCTCCTCCTACCGCCTTCACATAATTCTTCCACCATGTGAGTGCACTATCTTGTAAAGTGCACGATGCAAACTTGGTCATGTCTTTTTCATCACAACCGCTGATTTTGAACACCGTCTCCATCTTTTCTATCCATCGGGTTAAACCGATAGGTCCTTCCGTTCCACTGAATGATGAAGGTTTGCAAGCTTGAAACGTCTTGTAGGAACATCCTACACGAGGATTTGGATTAACTGCAGTAGCTCTTGCAGCTTCGACCCATAGCATTCTATCGTTGACTCGCTGGTTGATGAAGTTCTCGACTTCTTGTTCCGTCATTCGGTTCAATCGCGCCATTTCCTAATGAAAGAAAATAATTATTCACATGGATTATTATAGATGTAGTGTGTATTTATAGTACATTATAGCTTGTTAATAATATGAACCAGGTATTATTATAAAAGCCTTTTCTTCTTATTAGCGTTTTATAATTATATCTAGGGTAGTACCTACCCGTTAATGTTCATACTTAATAGCTTAGCACAGAACCAATTACTACAATCCAAATAATACTTAACCATGGAAAATTATTGCATTTCATACTTCAATATTTTACATATGCTTATCTTACATCGAACATTAAGCAAACCACACTATTAATATTATACAAAACATTATTCGGTTCCATGGTTTGACACAGCAGCGCATCGTTTGATCTATTTTCTAGGACGTTTAGACACAAAGATTTGCTTAACGCTTATCCTAACTGTCTGCCTATATTTTGGCTGTGGGACTGAAGAACTGGATGCCGGGATAGAATGAATAGGAATAGCGGGAATAGGGGTGGTAGTGTCTAGTGGAGTTGGTGCCACATCATCCTTATTAAACTCAGGATTTGAATTTTCTAATTCATTAGCCTTTCGTTTCTTTCCTAGTTCGAACTCGTCTTTTGTAATTTCCTGTATTTCTTCCTCGGGTTCACTTTCCTCCTCGGGTTCACTTTCCTCCTCGGGTTCACTTTCCTCCTCGGGTTCACTTTCCTGGTTCTCTATAGTTGGTTCATCCGGAATTTGTGAGTCTTCCCCAAAGATATCATTTTCGTCATCGGACAGGTTAATGACTGGAACGCCATCTGAAGATTCTGATTCGGAGTCGTTGATTGTGATAACAATTTTTGAGCTCGACATCTATCACACAACAACTAACCCATTAGTACTTATATAATATTTACATATAAATTTTAACCAACAGTGATAAGCAATGTTTTTTTTTTTTTTTTTTTTTTAAATCAGACCCGGTCAAAGTCCAGACTTACTAATGTATCCTAACGGCTTCTCGGTTAGACACACTAATGCAGACCTGGTTCGCTAAGACCAACGCTCTGATACCACATGTCATAACCCGTCCTTAACCATAAGAACGTGTTAGATAACGTATGATTTCATTGCGAGGTATTGACCTCTATATGCGACATTTTTAAAAAGTAAAACTGCATATATTATACATTACAAACCAAACCATTATTTTTGTTACAAGCTTTAGACAATAAAAAGATGATTATCGTTTAACGATAATCTTCGACTTACAAACTTTACAAATGATAATAACAACACGATTTCTAGCATATTTTACAACACACGTCCTCGGATATGCAGTTTTATTTTTGACACAAATATGAGTACGCATGATCCTGCTTAGATTCAACATAATGCAGCGGAAGCTTTAATTATCACCTGAGAATAAACATGTTTAAAAACGTCAACATAAAGTTGGTGAGATATAGGTTTAGTGCGCAGCAATATATATATATAGACCACAAGATTTCGTATATAAACATTTCAATAAAAATATTCTAAGTGGTTGAGCACTTGGTAACCATACTTAACATTTTCACGTCGCATATTCCCTTTAATATGAAATCTTACTACACCGTACCAAGTGTAGTCTCAAAACGAAGTACTGTGCAACCGTTGAATACTGGTCGTCCAGTCCGGTTGGGGTTGTCAGGCCCGATAGATCTATCAACAGGATTCGCGTTTACAATACCGCTGTAAATAACAGTTTCCCAAGCTACAGGGAAGTATGCCAGTGGTACAACTCAACGTAGAATATATTTTTCAGTTACTTGTGTCCATATCGTAAAACATAAAATACATGTATTCTCATCCCGAATATTTAGAGTTTAAAAGTGGGACTATATACTCACTCTTGTCTTGATGATATATATATTTTGACTCGGTCTTCCGGTTGATATCACGAACCTATCCATATATAATATATCAATATGTTTTCATTTTAAAACAAACGTTATATATATATATACTTGTTATACTTTTAATATTTTGAATATTTCCTTAGTCCGTAGTTAGCAGTCCGATGTTAGTAATTCAATTTTAATGGTTCATTTTTAGATGTTTAATATACCCGCAATGAAATAAATAAAACCCCCAATGAAATAAATAAAACCCCATCGTATATGTATTGGTCGAGATTAATCTTGACCCATGGTACCGGTGTTGTCAAATGACGTGTTGCGTACATAAAGTACCGGTGTTGTCAAATGACGTGTTGCGTACAAACATGGGATCTTATGATTAATCTTCTCGTATTGTTTACGGGTGATCCTGAACCATATAAAATTGAATTATAAGTACATATATATAAAATATCATGTTATCTTAGAAATATGTGATTTATATCATTTTTTCCAATTGATCCCGTAGTTGAAATGATCTAGGATAACCAATTTTGTTTCGGTCATAGTTTCTTCGTTACAAATCCGTTTTCGTTGATTCAAATTGCCATCTTCTTGGATCGAGTTCTTCTTTAAGACTATGAACTGTAAATACCTTGGTTTGTATTCAAAATCATACGGCATAAGTGAAACATTAGTGAAACATATGAAGTTAAACATTTTTGTTACAACAAAATCATTTAATGACCATTTTTCTAAAAATACTTATACTTTGAAAAACCAAGTTTTACCTTGTTAAATTAGCATATACATAAGTTATATTACAGGTCTTGAAGTATTTTAAAAGTTAAGTTAGAAGGATCTATTTAGTTTGCAAACAAGTTTGAAAACATTCAAACTATGTTCTTGTTGTTAAACTTTTGTACCACAAAATAAGATAGCTATATATATATGAATTGAATAAGGTTATGAACATAGATTCTACCTCAAGTTCCTTGGATAAGTTTGCTGTAAAAGAGGAGTAAGAAGCTAGAATCAAAAGGGTGATAGAAGTGGATGAAAGATTGGAAGTAAGTTGGTGTTCTTGGAAGGTTTTCTTGAAGTGTTTTTGTATGGTTTTCTTATGGTGTTTTAGTATGGTTTTTGAAGCTAGATCTTCATGGAACTTTGCTGGATTGTTGAAGGTGTTTAAGGATTATAAGTGTGTGTGTTTTAGCTAAGAGATTGAAGTAGTAAATGAATCAAAATGATGGTGCATATATACACCTCAAAAACGTGTTCCATGGGAGACATGGACAAAATTCCCATGTTGTATTTTTGTGTATTTGTCATGCTTGCTTCCAAAATCTAATTACCTAGCTCCAAGGGCAGTAACAAGGGTTGGTTAGGTGGTGATTTGATATGTATTTACTATTAGTAAATACGTATAGAAGCTAGGTATGATACGAGTACTTATACACTAGATATACGTATAGAAATTTTGTGAAAAATGGAATGAGGATTCAAATATAGCTATCTTTTGTGAATACACTTATATGGTTTTATGTATTTAAGTCTTTAAAAGTGATTAAATACATTACTTATACAATATATGTATAAACATTATATGTTATAAGTATTTAAGTCAAATAACGTTACGTATTGGTATCGTTTTGAAAACTTAAGTTAGTAGTTTCAAAATATACTTATAACTTGTTGTTATTAATACAAAATGAGATATTAAAACATTCATTAATCATGTTAAACATGTATATATACATATATATATACACAAACGTATAATTATCATACATTGTATAGTTCGTGATATCATCGGTCAAACTAGACGGTCAAACGTTGTGTAAAACTCTTTTCGGAAATATAAATCTCGACAATTTGGATTGCTTATCATGTTGGTAAGGTTTAATTTATGTAAATATTAATATTATAAGTATAGAATGATCGAAAAAGTGCGGGTCGTTACAATTGTTTAAGAAAATTTTCAACTAAGACATCCCATGTATCAATCGTTCCTTCAGGTAACGATTCTAACCAATCTTTGGCTTCTCCCTTTAAAGTCCAGGGAAATAACATGAGATAGATCTATTCATCCTCAACTTCTCTGATTTTAAATAGAGTACATATCCTATTAAAGGTTCGAAGATGTTCGTTTGGATCTTCTTTTGGCGTACCACTATATTGGCATTGATTAGTTACCATGTGTAGGATTTGTCCTTTGATTTCATAATCTGGCGCATTAATGTCTGGCTTAATAATAGCGTGACCTTGGCCAGTGCGTGTGGCTCTCATTTGATCTTCCATACTTAGAGGTTCTATTACCTCCATAATTGAAATTGTTGAATATGAATCACTAGAGGATTCTGATTTAACGGTTTGTGGTTCAGGAGGAATGATTAGTGGTTCAGGATCTTGGAATTGTCCTTGAATATCCTCCGGGTTTTCAATTTTGAAGTCGGCTTCAAAAAATGGATTATCGGGATTTTGAGTTGGAGTACTTGTTTGACTAGATGATGATTCTAAAGAAAAATCAACGGCGATAATATTAGCTAGATGTCTTGATCGAGTTACAGGTGGTGAACGTATGAAAGGTGGTGAACGTTTTGCTCGGTGCATTCACTGAATATCCTATTAGTTATAAAAGATAAAAATTATATAAGTTATCAAATTAATAGACTTTTCTGATTTTGCCCACGTTTCGAATAGCCAATAGATGCAGCAGGTAGCCAGGACCCTTTAAATCGGAAGCCCACAACTCGCCACTAACAAATCCAACTATTACTACGAACCAGAAAATTTTGGATGTCTATCAATTTAACCGCTTAAAATAATTTTTCGTTTTGAAATTTTAGAGAAGAAATAGAAAATTCTATGTCCTAAGAACTAGAGCGTCGAGAAATAAGAAAGAAAAAGAGTGCGTCGAAAAACGTCGAAAAATAAAAGGTCGAAAAATAAGCGTCGAAAAATAATAAAATGAAGCGTCGAAACTTAAAAGTCTAAAAACTAAATATTAAAAGTTGCGTCTAAAGGAATTAAAACTTAAAGGAATTCTATATCCAAAATGGCAATAACTTAAAAGGCACTAAAATTTATAAAATATTAAAGCGATAAGCGACGTCGTAAAATTTTAAAGCACCTAAATCTTAGTCTAAAGAAAACGTACTTAAGGAATTTTACGGCAAATCTTAGAATTCTAGAAATAAAAATAAACTACGGAAAAACTAAGTTTAAAACTAGTTACGAACGATAAATATACAATTACGTACTAAACTAATAAAAATATTCAATTTATAAAAAGAGACAAAAAATGATAAAATTAATTATTTTTATCAAAATATTATTTTTATATTATTATTTTATAAAAGTATTAATTTTATATATTAATAAAACTAATTAAAACTTAAAAATACAAAATAAATAAAACTAAAACTAATTAATATAATAATTAACCCTAATTAGGGTTTAATAATAATAATAATTAAAATTATTAACCCTAATCCATACCAGCAGAGGGATCAGACCTGTCAGACAGGCTCATGCGATCACATGAGAGTTATGTGTCTGGGCCATGCGATCGCATTGGCTGCAGGCTCAGATTGGGTGCAGGCCAAAAATCGACAGGTTCAATCGTATATTTTTTTATTTTTATTTTATAATCTTTACTAAATTTATATAAGTAATATTTATAATAAAAATTAAAGAAAAATACTTTTATACTTTAAAATATATTTTCTTTTTACACACTTAAATAGATAGATATATATATATATATATTTTACTTTTTTTATGTTTTTATATTTTTGTATTTTTAACAAAATATTTTTACAAAATAAGAAATATGATATTTTTACAAAAATATCTTAAAAACTAAATTTTTTATATATATATATAGCGTTTCGCTTTCGGTTCCCCGGCAGCGGCGCCAAAAACTTGATGTGTGCAGCGGTGGGATATACGAAATAGTTATATTTTTACTACGAAATACTATTAAATATGATACAATTTTACACAAGTTATTTATTTATTTATAGAGTGGATATACCTAAACCTTGCTACAACACTTATAGGTAGTGTACCTAATCGTACAGTAGTGTAGTTTTTAGTAAGTCCGGTTCGTCCACAGGGAACTAGCCAAGTTTAACGCTATATTTTTAAACAATTATATTTGTATATATATATATATATATATATATATATATATATATATATATATATATATATATAAGTCGTATTATTATTATTATTATAAAAAGGGGGTTTTTACCGTTTAATGACCGGTTTGTCGATTTTAAATAAAGCGTAAAGATAAATGACGATAATATAAATGACAGAATTTAAATTGCGATAAAGTAAATTGCAGTAATTAAAATGACAGTAAATAAAGGTATGATGAAATATGAAATAAAAGTATTATGCTTATTTAAACTTCCGTAATCATGATGTTTGACGTTTTGATTTTAATTAATTGTTACCCGGGTTAATTGTCCTTTGTCCTGGATTATTTGATACCTATTTGGTTTTTGTCCATAATAGTCCATCGGTCATAATTATAAAATGCTCGTCAAATTAACCTTATTCCCGAAGTCAAATATTCCAACTAATTAGGGATTTGAACTGTAACAAGGTTTTAATACTTTGTTTAATAATTACACCAGGTTATCGACTGTGTGTAATCCAAGGTTTTATTACTTTGTTAACAATTACACCAATTATCCTTGTATGTAATTCACCCCAGTTTTAATGAGATATGAATATTAATTTACCCACTTGATCAGAATGAATAATCAATTACCCAACCCGAATAATTAATTAAATGATTGTAAAAGATGTCGTATAAACGTCACTAAATAGAACATACATAATCATTTTAATAATTATTAGATTAACTAATTTGAAGATAGGTTCTACAGGTTCTAATGAGTTGTCATTCGATTAGACAATACCCCTTATCTATTAATAGTCAATAGTCCAATGTCCACAAGTGTCGGTCTTTTGTCCAAACCTTAATTATGGTTCAAAATCTAATAACCCAATCTTAATTTTTAGTCCAACATCACGATTACTTTGGCTTAAATAAGCATAATAATAAATTAGTTACGAGACATTAATTTAAAAAGGAAGAACATAGCTTACAGTGGTGATTAATTGCGTAGCGTTACCCGGACAGAGTTCCGACTTTAAAACCCGTAAAACATTTCTTACAATAACCCAACTAAACCATAATTTATTATTAATCTTAAATTGAAATTAAAATTATAATATAAATATATTACATAGAGAAGAGAGATTGATTTTTGTGTAAGTAATACGTCCGAAAAACTGACTTTTTATAGAACTTGGCCTGTTACAGTAACTCATGCGGTCACATGAGATTTTAGTGCAAATCTCATGCACTCACATGGGCTCATGCACTCGTATGAGTTTTATGCCTATTTCCCATGCGATCGCATGGCCGTCAGATCCAGCTCACATATTTTTTGTTTGCTAGTTTGTCGACGTTATTTAATATAATATATAATATATAAATAATTTATATAATTATTTAAATATTATATTATATTCTTGTGCATAGTTGACTTGTAATTTTAGCTCCGTTGCGTCGTGCGTTGATAGTTGGCTCCGGTCCCAGTTCTGGTTTTTCGAACGTCATTTCGTATAATTTAATATCTTGTACTTTGCGTTTTGCAGCTCGTATTCTTGTAATTTTGAGACGTTTCTCATCAATAAATGGAACCACTTGAATTCTATCTTGTACATTTGAGCTTTTTAGTCATTTGCGTCTTCAAATTGCCGTTTTCTTCTTTTGTCTTCACACTTATTTATTTAAACGAATATTACATAAAAATAGAACAATTGCAACTAAAAGCTTTACATATTGGAAGGATATTGTGCCTAAAATATGTTCATTTGGAGCACTATCAAGGTGCAACCAAAGAGAAGTTTTCGATGAATCTACGATAGTACCCGGCGAGACCCAAGAATTGACGAATGTGAGTAGGAGTAGTAGGGGTCTCCCATTTTCTAATGGCTTCGATTTTCGATGGATCGACCTTAATACCTTGATCACTTACAACATGACCAAGAAATTGAACTTCCTTTAACCAAAATTCACACTTGGAGAATTTGGCATAGAGTCGTTCTTGTCTCAAGAGTTCGAGCACGAGTCAAAGGTGTTGTTCGTGTTCTTCTTCACTTTTAGAATAGACCAAGATGTCATCGATGAACACAATAACGAATTTATCGAGATACGGTTTGCACACGCGGTTCATAAGGTCCTTGAGAATTGCCGGTGTATTAGTGAGACCAAAGGGCATTACAAGAAATTCATAACTACCATAACGATTCCGGAAAGTGGTTTTGGAGACATCTTCCCCCTTAACCCTTAATTGATGATAACCCGAGCGGAGATCGAGTTTCGAATATACACGAGATCCTTGTAATTGATCAAAGAGGTCATCGATGCGTGGAAGAGGGTATCGGTTCTTAACCATCAATTTGTTTAGTTCATGATAGTCGATACACATTCGTAGGGATCCATATTTCTTCTTAACGAATAAAATCGGAGCGCCCCATGGTGAATGGCTAGGTTGGATAAAACCACGGTCAAGTAGTTCTTGGATTTGACTTTGCAATTCTTGCATTTCAGATGGAGCAAGTCTATACGGTGCACATGCTACGGGTGCGGCTGCCGGAATAAGATCGATTTGGAATTCAACCGGTCGATGAGGTGGAAGTCCCGGCAATTCGTCTAGAAATACATCGGAAAAGTCACTAACAATTGGCACATCATCGATATGCTTCTCGTCGGTTTAAACTTTCTTAACGTGGGCTAGAATCGCGAAACAACCTTTACGAAATTATTTTTCAACTTTAAGGCACGAGACGAGATTGAGTCCGATGCAACTCTTATCGCCATAGACAATCAAGGGTTCACATTCTTGATAGGAATTTGAATCGCTTTAAGATCACAAAGAATGTGAGATTTCATTTTGGCTAGCCAATCCATACCAATGATTACATCAAAGCTCCCTAGTTCTATAGGTATCAAGTCAATTTCAAACTCTTTGCCCATTAAGTTTAACGTACACCCCCGATAAAAATTGTCGGCACTTAATAGTTTCCCGTTGGCCACTTCAATGGTATAAGTAGTATCTAGTGGGAGTGGTGGAGTGCTAAAATAATGAGTCAAAGTCTTGGTTACAAAACTCTTATCGGCACCCGAATCGAATAAACAAGAGACATAAGAATCATTGAGAAGAAACGTACCCGTGACTAGTTCATTGTCATCCCGGGCTTCCTCGGTGTTGATGTTGAAAGCTCGAATGCGTGTATTGGGGTTATCTTTCTTCTTTAGGCACGCATTCCTATAATGACCCGGTTAGCCACATTCAAAACAAACACCCGGTCTTGGTGCATTTGGCCCCTTTTGAGCAACGGGAGCGGCGTTTCTACAATCGTTGGCCACATGGCCACTCCTTTGACATTTGTTGCAAAATGGCTTGCCACATTCACCATAATGATGTTTGTGGCACTTGTTGTAAAATGGTTTATTCCCGACATAACCTTTCTTGTCGTCGGAGGTGAAAGGCTTTTTGGTGAAGGTGTTGTTGTGGTAGTTTAACGCCCTTAAACGATGAATTTTTTTTTTTTTTTAGATCCCACTATGGGATCCCATCATCCCACTATGGGATCAAGTTCTGATCAGATTTCTTGAAAATCACCTTTAATCCCATTCCGGGATCTTTTAATCCCATTCCGGGATCAGGCCCTGACATGGTAGTTTTCAACCAAATTAATACTTGTGACCCGTTTGACTATCAACGCATAACAACTCCGTTCCAACCTGTTTTAACAACATAACACATAAACAAACTTAATTTAAGCAGTTTCTTACATCGTCAAACGTTACGAAAATCTTTTAATCATGATGCAACGTGTTTACACATCTTAAATATAACATTTGGTCCCAAAACTTAAAAGAAACATAATTTCAAATACAAAAGACTTGGCGTTGATAAGCGGTATCATTAGAGCTAGATTCAAAATAGGGACTTGCACTACCACTTACTAAAACTCAAAGCTCCGCTATCCTCACATAGGCTCCTTACCTTCACGGTGTCCTTTCGTTCCTATAAAACATAAAACAACATAGGGGTAAGCTTTTACGCTTAGTGAGTTATAGGCGAATAATATAACATATGACATTGGGCACAATCATTTCATCACTTAATCTTTCCAACCCAAATGGTTGCTTTCTTACTTTCGGATCCGACTCTTTTCCTTACCATAGACATAACTTACTAAGGTCAATCCTAGTAATTATGTCTAAGCTAACATAACCATAGGCATACACATATGCCTAAGCTACCTTAATCACATTGCATACATACATACATAGACACTCAAGGTGTCTAAGCTAAGTCATACCATAGACAAGATCATTAAGCAAGCTTAGTGACCTTGCCTAAGCTAATCATCAACCATAGATACAATTATTAGGCTCGCATAATAATTCTATCTAAGCTATCCACTTAGTGCATTTAGTCGTTGTCCTCTTGCACGGATGCAATCCGAAAACACTAAGTCACCCTTGACCCGCCCAATTTACCCCCTATAAACTCATCTTGATTAAACGAGGTTCCTTGATCACTTAAAGCTCTTATGCCTTGATTAGTACCTATACATGAGCTAATTTCATCAATAACATAATCTTAACAAATCACAACTTGTAAAGGCTTTTAACACATTCATACACTTACACACATAACATGTTTAACTTATCTTTTCCAATATAACAACATTATCATGCCAACATCATTTCCTTAATTACACAATATCTCTAGTTCATCCCTTACAATCATGACTTGCAATTCTTTCAAATATTTCATCAAACATCAAATGTGTATAAACCCATTTCTACTACTAGCAACCCTAAATCATCATTTATCCAAATTTCATTACTTACAACAATAACAACAATTCACATATAAACTTTCTCCTTTACAATTTTTAACTAACTCACATAAACATTTCATTGATGCATTTCATCAAACACCTAGTGTGCATGACTTGATTCTAAGCTAAATTAGCATCAATTCCATCTTATTCACTACATGCACTCAATTAGCAAGTTTATTCATGAACTTACTTTCATTATAAATCACAAATTCGTTTTAAATCATACAAGTGTGCATATTTTCAACATACACCATCTTTTAAGCTAGAGATTCATCTAAGACATCCAACTTTAGTAATACTTAGACATAGAAGTTCATACCTTGTCTCTAAGGATTCTAGAACCCTAATTGTGCACAAAGGAGAAGAAATTGAAGAATTAAAGCTTGCTAGGATGATTAGAGTACACTAGATTTCACAAATTTCCAATTGCATGTACTCAATTTCTTCAATTGAAGATCCTCCCTCTTCCTCTTGTTTGGATCGACACACACAAGCACACACACACTCTCTGTATTTTTTTTTTGCAACTAATAATAAAAATTCTGCATTTTACATCTTTTATTAAATTAACTTTGTCTTATTTGCACTTTCTACCCTCCCCACCAAAACTCTATTTTGGGAGGTCCTTAATTCTAACTTTGCATCTCTAGTCCCTTCCAACTTAACTAACAAACATTAACTATTTCCATTTATTTATACTAAATCATACCATCCATATATAAAATAATTAAATTACATAAATAATACCTTAATTAATTTGGGATGTTACAACTCTCCCCCCGTTGGATTGTTCGCGTCCTCGTAAACCACTCTTGATGCAACGATGGATAGTACTTCATAAGCCATTCTTTAGGTTCCCACGTACATTCGGAAACCTTTCTAAATTGCCATAACACCTTCAATAACATAACCGACTTATTTCTTAATTGCTTAACCTTTTGATCCAAAATCATTATTGGCTTTTCCGCATACCTTAACTTTTCATCAACCTCAATCTCATTTAAAGGGACATATGTTGATTCATCCGCCAAAAACTTTCTCAATTGTGACACGTGAAACGTGTCATGTATGTTACTCAATTCATCGGGCAAGGCCAAACGATAGGCTACCTTCCCGACTTTCGCCACTATTTCAAATGGTCCCACAAATCTTGGACCCAATTTTCCCCTTTTTCTAAAACGAATAATACCCTTCCACGGGGAAATTTTAAGCATTACCTTATCACCCACTTGAAATTCTATCGACTTTCTTCTTTTATCCACATAAGACTTTTGTCGATCTTGTGCCGCATTCATTCTTTCACGAATTTGATCTATCATTTCAGTTGTTTGTTGGACTACTTCCGTGCTTCCTAATTCCCTTTGACACACTTCACCCCAACATATTGGAGTCCTACACCTTCTCCCATACAACATTTCATAAGGTGCCATTTCAATGGTAGAATGATAACTATTATTTTACGAAAATTCAACTAAAGGTAGGTGAGTATCCCAACTACCACCAAAATCAATGACGCACGCCCTTAACATATCCTCAAGAGTTTGGATAGTTCGCTCACTTTGACCATCCGTTTGTGGGTGAAACGCAGTACTCACATGCAACTTAGTGCCCATCTCTTCTTGAAACTTTCTCCAATATCGTGAGGTGAATCGGGTGTCACGGTCCGAAATAATGGAAACCGGCACTCCATGCCTTGCAACAACCTCCTTCATATATAATTTAGACATTACTTCCGACGATGAAGCTTCTCTTATTGCCAAAAATAGCACGCTCTTAGGTAATCTATCAACAATAACCCAAATGGCGTCGTGTTGTCGAGGGGTCTTAGGCAACTTAGTCACTAAATCCATTGTAATATGTTCCCATTTCCAAACCGGTACTTCTAATGGTTGTAACTTACCATACGGAATTTGATGATCGGCTTTCACTTGAAGGCAAGTAAGACATTTATGAACGTACTTTACTATATCTCTCTTCATTCCTGGCCACCAATAGTCTTTCCTTAAGTCCCTATACATCTTCGTAGCACCGGGGTGAATCGAATACTTAGATTTGTGAGCCAAATCAAGGAGCTCACTTCTAACACCACTTTATAAAGGTACCCAAATTATTCCATATCTAAGCCTTAGACCACGAGAATCTATCATAAAATCATTAACTTGTCCTTTTATTCTTTCCTTTCTCACATTTTCGGGGGTTAACGCTTCATCTTGTGCTACTCGGATACTATCGAATATTTGTGGTGATATTACCATGACTAAACTCGTTACCTTAATCGGTTGGTGACTCGTCTTCCTACTAAGAGCATCGCCACCACATTAGCCTTCCCAGGGTGATATAAAATTTCACAATCATAATCTTTCACCAAGTCGAGCTCTCTCCTTTGCCTATCATTCAAATCTCTTTGATCGAACAAATACTTTAAGTTCTTATGATTGGTATAAATAGAGAACTTAACACCATAAAGATAATGACGCCATATTTTCAAAGCAAAAACCACGACCGTTAATTCTAAATCATGGGTGGGATAACATTTTTCATGTACCTTCAGTTGTCGGGAAGCATAAGCTATGACTTTCCCATTTTACATTAGCACACACCCCAAACCTTTCTTAGAAGCATTGCAATAAACTATCATATTCTCATTTCCTTCCGGTAAAACTAGTATAGGAGCTTGAACAAGTTTCTCCTTAAGGAGTTGAAATGCTTTTTCTTGCTTTTCTTCCCATCTCCATGGCACATTCTTACGGGTCAACTTTGTGAGTGGGGTGGATATTCTAGAAAAATCTTGTATAAACCGTCGATAGTACCCCGCTAAACCTAGAAAACTCCTAACTTTGGTGGGATTCGTAGGCGGTTCCCATCTCATTATCGCTTTAATCTTTGTCGGATCAACACAAATACCCTTCTTATTAATGACATGTCCTAAAAATGAACTTCACGAAGCCAAAATTCGCACTTAGAGAACTTTGCAAACAACTTTTCTTTCCTTAAAGTTTCTAACACTTGTCATAGATGCACCGCATGCTCCTCTTCCCCTTTAGAATATACTAAAATATCGTCAATGAATACAATCACAAATCTATCAAGCATTGGCCGACAAACCCTATTCATCAAATCCATGAACGCGGACGGAGCATTAGTTAACCCAAAAGGCATAACCACAAATTCATAATGACCATACCTCATGCGAAAAGCCATTTTAGGGATATCTTCTTCTTTCACCTTTAATTGATGATAACTCGACCTTAGATCTATCTTTGAAAAGAAACATGCACCTTGTAATTGGTCAAACAAATCATCTATCCTCGGTAATGGGTATTTATTCTTAATAGTGACCTTATTCAATTCACGATAATCTATACACATTCTCATTGTTCCATCATTCTTTTTCACAAACAAAACCGGGGCTCCCCAAGGTGAACTACTAGGACGTATAAAACCTTTATCTATCAAATCTTGTAGTTGAGTCATCATTTCCCTCATTTCTGACGGAGCTAATCGATAAGGTGCTTTGGCAATTGGCGTGGCTCCGGGAATCAACTCTATTCTAAACTCTACTTCCCATTCGGGAGGGACACCGGGTAATTCATTCGGAAACACCTCCGGAAACTCATTAACTATCGGTACATCACTTATTCCAACAACCTTCTTCGAATCATCTACCACATGTGCCAAAAATGCGCAACACCCATGAGACAAAAATCGTTTAGCTCTAGCATATGTGCATATAGGAATAGCGCGCCTAGCCTATTCCCCATAAATCCAAATAACCTTTCCACTAGGTGATTGAACTAACACAATCTTGTTACGACATAGTATTATTCCTTCATTGTCATCTAGCCAATCCATACCTACAATTACTTGAAATTCTCCCATATGCATGGGTATTAAATCTATAACAAACTTCTCGTCATCCAAAATAATTTCACATCCCTTAATAACACTATACACCATAACGGTTTTATTGTTCGCTATCTCAACCTCTAAAGGATGCTCTAACATACTTGAGGTCATGTTAAAATGCTTACAAAAAGAATAAGAAACAAACGACTGCGTAGCACCAGAATCAAACAAAACATGCGTAGGTAAAGAGTTTACAATAAAGGTACCTGACACCACATTTTGGGATTCCTTCGCTTCGTGAGCGGTAATCTGATGAGCTCGGGCTCTTGGTCGGCTATCACTTGTCTTTGGCTCCGTTTTAGCCTCCTTCTTCACACTACCACTTGCCAAATCTTTCTTATACTCTGGACATTCGGCTTGAAAATCACCCTTTTTAAAACAATAATAACATTGTTTTCCCTTCTTAGGACACTCAGCGACTCTATGACCTGGCTTCCCACATGAATAACAATCGGTAGTACCCACTTTACACTCGCTCGAATGATTCTTACCACACCTATTACACGTCTTCACTTCTTTACCACCACTCTTTCCCGTCATGAAACCCCCTTTTGATTTGTGCGGGGACTCGGAATTAAACTTACCTTTCTCCGGGCTCATACTTTGCATTGACTTCGAATCTTGATCTAACTTTCGTTTAAACACGACTTTCTTCCTAAGTTCGTGTTCCCTCACAAGGGCCCTATTCATCATCTCGGCTAAAGTCTTATACGTACCCTTGTCAATAAACTCACTTATTTTTGGGATTTAACTTTTCATGATAGTGATCCATCATCAACTTAGAACTTGAAACAAAGTCCGGGTAAAAACGAGACTTATCATTAAACTCGGCATTAAACTCTGTCACTGATTTACTTCCATGCTTGATATTCATGAATTCGGACTTCAACCTACTAACTTCGGCGGGTGGAGCAAATTGATCCATAAACATCCCACGAAACTTTTCCCATGAAAAACTTGTTGCCACATCCCGCCCATGAGACTTAACTATGAAATTCCACCATTCATAACCACTTCCTTTCATTTGATGTGCCACGTAAATTACCTTTAAGTGCTCAGGACATTCACACAACATGAACGTTTCCTCTATGTCATCAATCCATCTTTTACTAACAATCGGATCAACCTTACCATGAAATTTCGGTGGATGACAATTAGCAAAATTCTTGAACTCAAAACGCTCATCTTTCCTTCTCGGGGCTTCTACTTCCTCTTGTCTTACCCCACTTCCCTCTTCCCCTCTTAACATAGGATTATTGTAATGAGAGTCTTTAACTTTTCATCCAATTGATCATTAATCAATTTCTTAATCTTCTCTAGAAGGGTTGGGGTGGATCGCACCAACGCTTGTCCTATTTGCCCCAAAAAATCATTTGCCATAGTAACTTCATCAGATTCGGTTTGCGAGCCTTCAACAGACTCCATTGACGGGGTATGGACGTACTCATTGTCCTCATCATTACCTCTGTTGGGAGATACAATAGCCATTATGAAACAATACATCCATCTCATTAGTTCAAACACATGAATCAACAATGGATCAACACATAAGTGGTCGAAAGAATTCTCAACTCATTTCACCATGACCATAATAAATGTCCATGCGTACTAAAATGATGTAATGACAATGGCCGGTCGTCATTACATCATCGCATTACGCACTTAATCATTTATGACTCATGGTTAATAAGCATTAAACTCTTCGTTCAAATCATCCACAATCTTAATATTACACTATAGGTCTCGTCAATAAACTCTTTCCTATGGAGCATGGCAAAATCATTCAATCTCAACTATCATGCAAGTCCTAAACCGGTTATCCTTTATCAACAATGGTTTAAGCCTAGATAATCCTTATAGTGGATTATCCAAGTCCCTTAAACCATAGCTCTGATACCAACTTTTAACGCCCTTAAACAATGAATTTTTTTTTTTTAGATCCCACTATGGGATCCCATCATCCCACTATGGGATCAAGTTCTGATCAGATTTCCTGAAAATCACCTTTGATCCCATTCCGGGATCTTTTAATCCCATTCCGGGATCAGGCCCTGACATGGTAGTTTTCAACCAAATTAATACTTGTGACCCGTTTGACTATCAACGCATAACAACTTCGTTCCAACCTGTTTTAACAACATAACACATAAACAAACTTAATTTAAGCAGTTTCTTACATCGTCAAACGTTACGAAAATCTTTTAATCATGATGCAACGTGTTTACACATCTTAAATATAACATTTGGTCCCAAAACTTAAAAGAAACATAATTTTCAAATACAAAAGACTTGGCGTTGATAAGCGATATCATTAGAGCTAGATTTAAAATAGGGAATTGCACTACCACTTACTAAAACCCAAAGCTTCGCTATCCTCACATAGGCTCCTTACCTTCACGGTGTCCTTTCGTTCCTATAAAACATAAAACAATATGGGGGTAAGCTTTTACGCTTAGGGAGTTATAGGAAAATAATATAACATATGACATTGGGCACAATCATTTCATCACTTAGTCTTTCCGATCCAAATGGTTACTTTCTTACTTTCGGATCCGACTCTTTTCTTTACCATAGACATAACTTACTAAGGTCAATCCTAGTAATTATGTCTAAGCTAACATAACCATAGGCATACACATATGCCTAAGCTACCTTAATCACATTGCATACATACATACATAGACACTCAAGGTGTCTAAGCTAAGTCATACCATAGACAAGATCATTAAGCAAGCTTAGTGACCTTGCCTAAGTTAATCATCAACCATAGATACAATTATTAGGCTCACCTAATAATTCTATCTAAGCTATCCACTTAGTGCATTTAGTCGTTGTCCTCTTGCACGGATGCAATCCGAAAACACTAAGTCACCCTTAACCCGCCCAATTTACCCCCTATAAACTCACCTTGATTAAACGAGGTTCCTTGATCACTTAAAACTCCTATGCCTTGATTAGCACCTATACATGAGCTAATTTCATCAATAACATAATCATAACAAATCACAACTTTCAAAGGCTTTTAACACATTCATACACTTACACACATAACATGTTTAACTTATCTTTTCTAATATAACAACATTATCATGCCAACATCATTTCCTTAATTACACAATATCTCTAGTTCATCCCTTACAATCATGACTTGCAATTCTTTCAAATATTTCATCAAACATCAAATGTGCATAAACCCATTTCTACTACTAGCAACCCTAAATCATCATTTATCCAAATATCATTACTTACAACAATAACAACAATTCACATATAAACTTTCTCCTTTACAATTTTTAACTAACTCACATAAACATTTCATTGAGGTATTTCATCAAACACCTAGTGTGCATGACTTGATTCTAAGCTAAATTAGCATCAATTCCATCTTATTCACTACATGCACCCAATTAACAAGTTTATTCATGAACTTACTTTCATTATAAATCACAAATTCGTTTTAAATCATAAAAGTGTGCATATTTTCAACATACACCATCTTTTAAGCTAGAGATTCATCTAAGACATCCAACTTTAGTAATACTTAGACATAGAAGTTCATACCTTGTCTCTAAGGATTCAAGAACCCTAATTGTGCACAAAGGAGAAGAAATTGAAGAATTAAAGCTTGCTAGGATGATTAGAGTACACTAGATTTCACAAATTTCCAATTGCATGTACTCAATTTCTTCAATTGAAGATCCTCCCTCTTCCTCTTGTTTGGATCGACACACACAAGCACACACACTCTCTGTATTATTTTTTTTTTTGCAACTAATAATAAAAATTCTGCATTTTACATCTTTTATTAAATTAACTTTGTCTTATTTGCACTTTCTACCCTCCCCACCAAAACTCTATTTTGGGAGGTCCTTACTTCTAACTTTGCATCCCTAGTCCCTTCCAACTTAACTAACAAACATTAACTATTTCCATTTATTTATACTAAATCATACCATCCATATATAAAATAATTAAATTACATAAATAATACCTTAATTAATTTGGGATGTTACAGGTAGTTGCTTGATGGAGTAGCTTCCCATTTTCTTTTGTTGCCACCCGATTTATCGTCGGCCTTAGGTGCCGGTACTACGATCTCGTCCACCGTTTCTATCAATTTACGGGCCATATTTAAAGCTTCTTAATAATTGGTGGGTTTGGATGACATTACTCCGTGTTTGATGCTCTTTGGAAGACCATCCATGTAAAGTTCAACCCTTGAAGACTCGGGGTTCACAAGGTTTGGGCACATCAAGGCTAAATCGAAAAATCGTTGATTATAAGCCTTGAGATCGTTTTTGACCGCTTTTAGAGTTTTTAGCTCTTGTTCGAGCTTTCGGGTTTCTTCACGAGGGGAGTATTCGATGATCATCTTTTCCCTTAAATCAGCCCAAAAGAGGGCGTGGGCTTCATCGGTACCCACTGATTGCACATAGGTGTTCCACTAAGTGAGAGCGACACCGGCGAAAGTGTGAGTGGAGTACTTGACAATGTATTGGTCCCGACAACCGCTTATGCTAAAGACGGCTTCCGTTTGCTCAAACCATCAGGTGAGTACAACCGGTCCCCCGGTTCCATTGAAGGTGTGAGGTTTGCATCCCATGAAAGATTTATAGGAGCATCCCTCGTTTGAATTACCAGCTCCATTATTGTTGTTGTTGTGGTTGTTGTTATTGTTGTTGTTGTTGGATGAGTGTCCGGCCATGGCCTCATCCATGGCGGTGGCTATCATTCGTTGTAGGGCTTGTTCGGGTGTTTCATGGCGTGGCACACGGCGAGGATGCATTGTTTCTTCAAAACACAAGAATATCGTTGTTTAGTATTTTCAATAATACTAACCGTGATATGGAATGAGGATAAAGAGAAAATTTTTCTTGACTCGCCTTAAATTCTTTATGTCATAATTTCGGAACGTTCATATGAGTCACCGTAATATAATCCCGGAAATTATATTACCCTAATTCATATGTGCATTCGACATTATTTCATGAAGTCAAGGTGGCGTGTCAATCAAATTAAACAATGTGAGATTAAGATGGAAAATAAGTTAGATATGAATAGAAGAGTTCGAGTATAAATGCACAAGTAGTCAAGTAATTCCTACTTCAAGTCTATATGCCGGTTGTAGTCTAGACTCACTAATGTACCTTACGACTCTGGGTTGACACCAATGAACTCTAAATTTCTACAACTAATGCGCTGATACCATCTGTAGCGACCCAACAAAATTGTCATTGACGGCGCCGTCTACTTAGGTCCCGTTACGTGGTCATAAGTCTTTAACACAACATTTGACCAAAAGTATGTCGCATTCATTTCAAAAGTAAGGATGTTTCAAGGTTTACAAAGTAGTTCGACAACTAGTTACATTACGAAGTTTAAAGTACAATTGAAACATATGCTACACAATTTAAGAATAAGTCAAAAGACGCTCCACGTATGCATGTATACTCGACATCCAAGCAAGTATAAAAAATAATGTGCCGAAGCATGTATCACCTAGCGTTCAAGGACCTGAGAAAACATATAGAGAACTGTCAACGAAAAACGTTGGTGAAATCATAGGTGTAATAGTAACGTTGTTTTTGAACCACAAGATTTAATATAGTTGATTATCCAAATCGTTTGTATTCCAAAAGTATGTTCGCGAGCACCCAATTATCAAGACTTAACTATTTTATACCCTGTTACGTAGTGTTAGAACATACACTAAACTCGAAAATATATTTCATCCGCTCACGGTAGCGAACCGTCCGAATGAGGGCTCGTCAAGCCCAATGTGATCACATAACATAAGTTCACATTTACACCCTGCAAGTGTAACTAATGATAATTGAATTGAGGCTTTTCATTCTAACTAGCTGTGGAATATTTTTTTTCGTACTTGTGTTCAAAGCATAAAAGTATGATACGTATATGTTTCTCATCCCATAGTTTAGAAGTAAAAGTTGTTGAAAAGGTGGGACTATGATCTCACCTTGAGTGCAAGTGTATAAAAGTACTTCACAAGTAAACGTGTGCAAGGACGAATGCTAGTCTTGACCTAAACAAGTAGGTCGTATCAATAACGGTAAACATGATTGGTCAAAGTGTTCAATTAGTCTTATGGCTCGTTACGACTCGATTATTATAGCATGTGAATTAAATTGTCAAGTTTCATGCAAGGTACAAGTATAAAAGCATGTTAGCATGGTTGCATAAGTATTTGGTTAAGTTTGGATAAAAGTCAACTTTGGTCAAGTCAAAGTCAACGAAAAAGTCAACACGTTCGGGTCGGGTCCCGAACTATTTTTCTGAGGTTTTTAATCATATATGAGCATGTTAGAATAAGTTTCAGGTTAATCGGAGGTGCGTAGCATAGTTAGAATTAAACGGAAAAGTGCAAGTTTGGACAGCCTACTCTGGAGCGCCGCTCAAGGTTATGGAGCGCCGCTCCATGTATCTGTTCAGCAATTCTGGGCAGTTTTTACACGTAATGCACGAATCCAACTTCAAACAACCATAATTAATGAACCGTAAACATTCAAAACACGTATCTTATATCGTTAGAAAGGTAATTTAACAAGGAACACAATTAAACACTTTTCATCAAACAAAAACATCATTTACAATAATTGAATTCTCGTCGATTGATCATTTAAAGCTCGTTATCAAGGTTTCAAGTTCGTAAAACGCATAAGATGATTCAGAAACTTACTACACACATAATACGCCTTTTCGTAGGTAATTTCACATACAATACTACTAAACACTTACAAACAATATTGCAAGGCTTTCAATGCATCAAAACTCACATTCAAGGCTACCAAACCCTAACCAACAATCATGAAATCCTTAATCATGTTAATGAGGTTTTTCCAAGTCAACTTATATACCAAATTGAAGTTAGTGATGCTAGTAACACATTTAATACATGCACTTTTAACATCTAACAACATATGATCCACCAAAACTCAAGATTAAGCACACCCATTTCAAGTTTAAGCTAGTTACATCAAAATAACAAGAACAAGCATACAAATCATATATTCATGTTAGACTTGAGCCATAGACACTAATTAACACTTCTATAAGTTAAAAACATCAAGAACACAAAATCTAGTGTTTATAGAAAGTTAGCCAAATGCAATAAAGTTGGTATGGATTCGAAGAGGAAGATGCGAGGATTCCAAATATATAATTTGTTTTGATGTTTGATTGCTAGATTGAAATTAGATGATGAATCTTTGCTTGAGTGCTTGAGTGCTTGAGAGAAAAGTTGAAGTATCAAAAAGAAAGAGAGGAGGTGAATGAGTGGAAGGGATGAGGTTTGACCACTTTGACCTAGTCACCACTTTGGTCCATTGACAAGTTTAGTCCTTCAAGTTTAAAAGCAGTTGCGGGAATTACCTAAACGAGATATTTCAAAACTCGTTTTAACGGAAGATGTTATAATTATATAACGAACTTTAAAATAATTAAACGGAGTGTAAACGGAAAAAGGCGGGATGTTACAGGAGATAAAACACACATATGCATAACATTCACCAACCCACATCCCTATACACATTTTGACAACCAGTTAGTTCACATTTTAATCTCAGTTGCATCAAAACACAATTCTACCATCTATTCCAGTTACCCACATCAATCACCATATCACACAAACACAATATTTCCAAATACTTATACCGAGTGAAACCAAGAAGTTAGCTAAGGAGAGAAATCAAATCATTTTACTCATCAAATCGGTGTCGCTCTCGAAAGTGATTATATCGAAATGTTTTTGGTTGTCATCAATACCACCACAAACTCATCATCTCCAACCGAACACCTTCAACCTTTTTGGTTGATTTTTGCCCGAGAACCACCACCTTTCACCATCTTTTTCTTCTCCTAAAACCGCCACCTCAAGAACCACATCCACCATCTTTTTCTATTTCTTTTCGTTGATAAAACCCACTCATTAACCACACTCCATCAACTACGAACCGCCATGATCTCCACTTTGAAAACACCCACTTGCTTTCTATTTTTCGGTCATAAATAACCACACACGCTACACCACGAACCAATCCTTAACTGCTATTACTTGCTCGAAAAAGGCTACTGCTATATCACTGCTACTACTGCAGTTATATTTCTGTTTCAATTGATGTAAAACACCACCACTAAACCACCATTATAGCAAACCCACTACTGTTCATCATCTTTGCAATCTACGGCTATTTGTACAATCAACAACCGTCACCATTTAAAACCTGCTTTGCTACTGCATACTGTTATATTACTGTTTCTACTGCTCGAACTATGATTACACGAGGAAGGAGGTGATGCTACAGTGCTTATGTTTTCTGTTTTTCTGCCATTCGACCATTAATCACCACCACCTCTTAAACACCACTTGTTACATCGATTATCTTCTACATCAGCGTATGATGTGCTTCTGTTCCTAAAACCGTAACAATAATTAAATTAATGAGCGATATGATGATTATAGATGATGATGTTTTAATGAGAACATAAAGTGATGAGCTGTAAAGACGTGATTGTCGTTTCTATTATCAGATGAACCCCACCTTTTATTCATTATGTCGACCTATTTGTTCTGCAAGGTTAAACAAGTTAATCGATTGGACTGAATAAATTATTGGACTGCTGCACATGCTACTGCTCCATTACTTTTTTTTCTGTTTTGAGACGATCATAGCAAGAGTTCATTGGGTTTATGGACTAGCCCACTAGTTTCTCGAATCCAGCTGGAATTAGTTGGATATATGTGGTCTGTTTACTTAATTGGGCTCCGGATTGTTGGGCTTGAAACAACGATGTCACCTCTGGTCGACTAAATTATGAAGTAAAGAGGATAACCGAAAAGAATGGATAAATAAATATAGGATACGAAGTAAAACAGAAAAGCAAGGATAGAGGGACGGTTAGAGTGGGTGTCGGGTTAGCGAGAGGTCTTGGCTTCGAGCCCGGGCAAGGGCACTTATTTTTTTGGAACTTATTCTTGAAGTAGTTTTCTGTTATTATTATTATTATTATTATTATTATTATTATTATTATTATTATTATTATTATTATTATTATTATTATTATTATTATTATTATTATTATTATTATTATTATTATTATTATTATTATTATTATCATTATTATTATTATTATGATTATTATTATTATTATTATCATTTTTAATGTAAGTAGTATTGTTATTGAAACATTTTTTTTATAAAAATTATCATTTTTATTATTAGAACTATCATTATTATTATTAATAGAATTATCATTATTTTTATCATTATTATTTTTATTATCATTTTTATTATTTCTAACACTAATATTATTATTTTTACCATTATTATTATTAGTATTATTAATATATCAAATAAAGATTTTCTATATAAAAATATATTATTTACATAAAACATAACTATATTAATATGTTTGTAATAAATATTAATTATCTATTTAATTATCTATTGAAAAAGTTCCAAACTCATCACATGTTGCCCTAGCCGATTTTGGGCAAGGCAAAATGACCTTTTTGCCCCTCTAGAAATCGGCCAAATCACCACCACCTTAAACCTAACTTTTCCTCCAAGTAAACCTAGATCTAGAATCATCCTAATGCAACTATAAATAGAGAAGCCATCTTTAGGTTTTCTTCATCCCATTCTCTCATCACCTCACAAAAACAATATCCTCCCTCTCCCTCTTTGTGGTATTGGCCAAGAAACACACCACCGCCATTTTTTTTTTTGAAGTTTTCGTTGATTGCTTCTAATCTTCAAGTGATCTTCAAGTAATCTTCATCATGATCTTCGTGTTCATCAAGATCTTCAAGTGTGTCCTTTGTTATTCGGGTTATTTGATCTTCATCTTCAAGTGATATTCATCTTTTCTTGTTAATCTTCATCAAACATCATCAAGGTATAACCCTAGATCCCAATCTTTTAAATTCTATCTTTCGATTCATGTTTACATTCATAATCATGTTCATGCTTGATCTTAATATGCATATTGTTCAAATATATATATATATATATATATATATATATATATATATATATATATATATATATATATATATATATATATATATATATATATATATATATATATATATATATATATAAACATATAAACATATACACATACATGCATACGGCTAAAAAAAAGGGTTAAATATTCAAAACCCTAAAAGTTAATCATGTTTATGTTAACACTCATTACATATATACATATTACATATATACAAATACAGTTAAAAAAAATATAAACATATACATACATATACATATACACGATCATATATAAAAAAAAAGATTTTTGTTGAATCTTAAAAACCTTAAAAGGTTTACTAAATATTTGTTAATGGATAAAAAGGGAAAAAAATATATATACCTAATATATATACATATACGATTTACATATATATATAAATTTTTTTATTATTATATATATACATATATATACGGCTACATATATATATATATATATATATATATATATATATATATATATATATATATATATATATATATATATATATATATATATACTATATATATATATACATATACACACGACATGTACATACACATACACTACACTAATATAAAACCCTAATACTACTTAAACACTATTAAATACTTAAACCCTAATTAACCTAACTCTAATTTATTAAACCCTAATTTACTACTTAAACCCTAAACACTATTAAATACTACTAAGCCCTAATCATTAATTAATTATTACTACTACACTAATGAATTAAAACCCTAATCTAAACCTACCTAATTAAATACTACTTACTACTAAACCCTAATACTACTACTTAACACTTACACACTTATACTACTACTAACACTTATAATGTACGACTTATAATAAAAGATTATGACATACGATTACAATAGTCATTCACAATAACGTGAAATTACTCGAATGTCAACATTACTTAAGGCCTAGGGTGATCCTTGGTACCATTATGGGACGCTTGTGGATCTTGAATACCAAACATAGATTTTGGTCAAGAAATCCTGGGCCAACCGGTAACAATTGATCATTCAAGTGACTCGGCAGTGGCATAGATGTTTGGGTATGGTGCACAATATCAACCCGACTATAGTGATCATACACTCACTAAGTGAACAACACTTGGTCACTTGCACACTTAATAAGTGGTGGACTTATTAAGGATAACTCACTAGTGTTCAACACTAACTTACTAAAAATGGAAACTTACTAAAAATGGAAACTTACTAAAAATAGAAACTTGCTAAGAATGGGAACTTAGTAAAACAAACTACACTTAAACACTTTCATACTCAAACTTGGGCAAAACATTTAACTACTCTTAAATGTCATTAGGTTGACTTTCTGCTCACATTCATCCAACTCTTCTATTCCGAGGAATAACATACTCTTATCCTACTTACTAAGGTGAACTTCATAGCCCCACTTTATATTGTGCACAACTTATTTAACCTTCTGGGGTGAGACACATGCTACTTTTAATACTTACAATTTAGACACAAGTACCAACTACTAAACTGTGCTATACCTGGCTATGTCCTACAATTCCCCACTGTGATATTTTAATTGCTTTTACATAACGCATGCTTAGTTATTGGGGGTAGGCCTATTGGGAGTAACGTCCTCGATACATTTGACCAAGTCATTGTATTACTTAATAATGATTCAAACCGACAAGGACAGTACAACTTGTCACGGGGTAAACTTTGAAACTGTTTAGTATAAATATCACAAACTTTGCACTACTTTTAGATCCCTGCAAGATCTACCTTTACAAATAAAAATCTTATGGTCTAAAACAATGATTAACTATTTTGTTAAACCTATGAACTTCAATCAACCTTTTTGGTTGACACTTTAGCATGTTTTGTCTCAGGTTATGATTGAATAGCTTGCTCTTATCTATGTAATGCTACTTGGACTCTAGGACTTGAAGAAAGAGTCACATTTATTATTTATGCATTTATGAACATTTACATTCTTGTAACGACATTCTGTTTCTTTCCGCTGCATACTCAATAAAGTTTGTTTTTATCATATAGTGTTGTTCTCATTATATAATATGTTGGTATTTTTGATATTAAGGTCAAATTCACCCAGGCTCTAACTGGGGGTGTGATAGATTGGTATCAGAGCATAACCAGGCTGCTATAGAGAACCATGATTGCATCTTTATGTGTGCCTTACTTGCTAGCTAGGGTGCCTTAGCAATCTAGGAAACTATAACCTTTCCTGCCTTAGACTTAAAGCAAAGTTGTTAAGATTAAAACTTTAATAATCTTGGCTTAAAATTCTAATCAAAGTCTATTTACTAATGTCAGGATGTCAAGCGTTAATCAACCAAACAAAATGACTCTCTTAAAACCATCTGAAGAAATGGCTCGCTTCAAACCTACCACCGAAGTAGGTACAGGATACTCTTCAACTGCAAGACCAGTCTGAAGCCCTCTTTATGGTCCTACCTCACCACCCTTGTACTACAGCCCAAACTCTCTCCAGGATTCATCTAAGTCTCCCGAATACCACCCGACTCCAAAATCGGAAAGTAAAGGGAAACGCCCTACTAATTTTAAAGAAGATGGCCCGTCTAAGAAAAGAGTCTGATCTCCTCTTTTTGATAATGATGCTAAGTATGAGATAATGAACTTACAAAGGACTACCGAAAGAACTTAGAAGGTTTGCTTCGCCACGTGGCGAGAGTTGAGGTTCGAATGGACGAGAAAGACCGAGAAATTAAGAAGCTGATGGAAGAGAATGCTAAGCTAAGAAAAGAGTTGATGATGCTGAGATATGAGGAAGAACGCAACACCCGCTGGGGAAAGCAGTCACTTGCTTATCTAAAAGAGGATGTTGATTTCCAGATGAAGATGGAAAGAAATCGAGTTGATAAGCAGCTTGCTCTAAAGGAGTACGACAACAACGCAGTCAACAACCGTGTTACTAACCTCTATGATAACCTCGAGTATCTCTATGAGAAACAAAAAGAAAAGAACGAGAAAATAGAGAAGTTTATGAAGGAGGCTGAGAAGAAGAAGTGAACCCGACTTTTGTTTTGCTTTGTTTTTCATTCTTTTATTCCCTAATTATGTAAAGGCTTTGCCTAAGACTATTTCTATATTCAACTCGTGTAGTAAAAAGGCTTATCTAATGCCTCGTTTCTAATAATATAAAGTGTTTCATTCATATCATGCTGATATCAATACTTTATCTTTATCATACTTACAATTGCTCAAACTTATAACTTGTCAACTTATCAAACTTATGTTCACTTTTATGTAGTGAAGCATCATGGCTCGCACACCTACCGTTAACAACATTGTGTTGACCAATGAGCAATTTCAACAGTTACTTGCTGCCGTCCAAGGCAACGTCCAACCTAATCATGCTAACAATCAACCAAAACCTTGTTCATACAAGGACTTTATGAACTGAAATCCTCCCGATTTCAAGGGAAGTGAAGAAGTCGTTGAACTAGTTCGATGGTTCGAAAAACTAGAGTCCATCTTCCGTGTCTGCAACTGCGGGGACAATGACCGAGTTAAATATGCCACTAGTTCATTAGCTGGCAATGCTATGACTTGGTGGACCGCTCATGCTAAGTGTGTGGGAATCGATAATGCTAATCAAACCCCATGGGATGAACTTAAAAGCATGATGGTTAATAAGTTTTGTCCTAAAAGTCAAGTCCAAAAGCTGGAAGCCGAGTTCTGGGAACTCAAAGTTAAAGATACCGACATTGAAAGCTACACTAATCGTTTTCTTGAGCTTTCTACCTTGTGTCCCGAAATGTTTCCTACTGAGCCGAGAAGGATTGAAAGGTACATTGAAGGTCTCCCTGAGGATGTTCAGAGAAATGTTATCGCTGCTGAGAAAGTTACCTTTGATGCCGTGATTCTCATGGCTCAAAATCTGACGATGGCCAAAAGAAACAGAGCTTTGGCTAGTAAGCAAGTTGATACCAAGAGTAGTGATGGTAAAAGGAAATTTGAGCTGTCTCAAGGTTCAAACCAAAATAATGCTAAAAAGCCTGCTAATAATACTAGGACCGGTTATATAGGGACTAAGACCTATTGTGCTCGTTGTGAAAGGCACCACCCAGGGCGGTGCACTGCTACTTGTTCTTTATGTAAGAAGGTGGGACTTGTAGCAAAGACTTGTAAGAATCCTCCGAAAGATAAAGCTGTTGTTCCTGCTAAAGCTCCTCCTACTTGTTACACCTGCGGAGAAAAGGGGCATATTAGTCCTCACTGCCCGAAGAAGAAAGATACCCCTGCTACTGGAGCCAACACCACTAATTCGAAGAGCCGTGTGTTTGTCATAACGGCTGAAGAAGCCCGTGAGGAAGATGAAGTTGTTACGGGTACATTTCTTGTCAATAATTGCTACGCAAAAATTCTATTCGATACGGGTGCCGATAAGAGTTACGTGTCTAGTGAATTTTGTACCTTATTCACCGAGAGACCACAACCCCTAGAAACTAAATGACTAGTAGAGGTAGCAAACGGAAAAGTTATGAAAGTTGATCACATCTATAAAAACTGTAATCTAAAACTAGCTGACCAAGAATTTAAGATTGACCTTTTGCCGATCGAGTTAGCAAGTTTCGATGTCGTCGTCGGAATGGAATGGTTACGTCCATTACATGCTGCAATCTTGTATTTCGATAAGACCGTTAACATTCCGTTGGGAAATGAGAGACTCTCGTTATTCAAGGTGACAAGAGTGGTTCCAAGCTCAACATCATTTCTTGCATCAAGACCCGTAAATACCTTATGAAAGGTTATCCCGCGATATTAGCCCATGTTAAGATAATCGAACCGAAGGAAAAGCTTATTGATGATGTGTCGGTGGTTAGAGATTATCCCGAGGTATTTCCTGAAGATCTTCCTGGTCTTCCACCTCCTCGACAAGTCGAATTTCAAATTGATTTATCTCCTGGTGCTGCTCCTGTTGCTAAAGCACCATACCATTTAGCACCTTCCGAAATGAAGGAACTTTCCAACCAACTCCAAGAACTATTGAATAAAGGTTTCATTCATCCAAGCTCATCCCAATGGGGAGCTCCTATTCTATTCGTTAAAAAGAAGGATGGTACGCTAAGGATGTGTATTGATTACCGCGAACTCAACAAGCTTACTATCAAGAACCGCTATCCATTACCGCGTATTGATGATCTATTTGACCAACTTCAAGGGTCGAGTGTTTATTCAAAAATTGATCTGAGGTCCGGTTATCACCAGCTTAGGGTCAAGGAATCCGATATTCCTAAGACTGCATTTCGTAATCATTATGGGCACTATGAATTTTATGTCATGCCTTTTGGCTTAACTAATACTCCTTCCGTGTTTATGGATCTTATGAATCGTGTCTGCAAACCATATCTCAACAAATTTGTCATTGTTTTCATTGACGACATCTTAATCTACTCAAAGAGTGAAAAAAAACATGAGCAACATTTGCGTATGATTCTTGAACTCTTACGAAAGGAAAAACTCTACGCTAAGTTTTCAAAGTGCGAGTTTTGGCTCAAAACCGTACAATTCCTCGGAAATGTTGTTGATTGTAATGAAATACATGTCGATCCAGCTAAGATTACTGCTATTCAGAACTGGGAGATACCAAAGACTGCGAAGCATATTCGTCAATTTTTGGGACTTGTCGGTTATTATCGAAGATTCATAAAAGATTTTTCCCTCCTTGCTAAACCCTTACAACGTTAACTCACAAAGGGAAGAAGTTTGAGTGGTCCGAAGAACAGGAATATGCTTTCAAGATTCTGAAGGATAAATTGACCACAGCCCCGATTCTATCTTTAGCTGAAGGCTCTGACGATTTTGTTATTTACTGCGATGCCTCAAAGCAAGGATTTGGTTGTGTTTTAATGCAACGTGAAAAGGTTATTGCCTATGCATCTAGACAGTTGAAGAAACATGAGAAGAACTACACCACACATGACCTTGAATTAGGAGCCGTGGTATTTGTACTAAAGATGTGGAGACATTACCTCTATTGTCACACCCCATAAATAGAACCGGGGGTAATCTGTGACTAACCAATATCATAACACAAGTGTAAAGTGAGAACGACTCTATATGAGACGTTTTAATTAAAAACCAATGTATTAACGCAGCGGAATGTATTAAGTCATTACAATTTGTAAATTCAAAATGTAAATGTAAACTAAATTGTTTTAATGAATAATGTAAATGATAATATGCGGACTCCAAAAGCAGCAAAGCCCAAATAACACACAAAGTCTTTAGCAATCTTCACCTGAGACAAAACATGCTTAAAGTGTCAACCAAAAAGGTTGAGTGAACAACATAGCTTTAGTACATAGTGTTTAGACTACAAGATTTAATTATAACAAGGTTTAATCAGTTCGGTAATAGTGCTGAGGTGTATGATATCGAGACTAAACAAATTTACCCCGTGATCACTTTTATTCGTTCGTGTCGTTAAATCATTATTATGTACCCAAAGACCAGTGGTCAAATGGTTAGATACGTCGCTCTCAATAGGCCTACTTACAATAACTAAGTTTGCATTTATACGTAGCAATTAACGATATCATGGCAGGGATTTAGTATGAATCAAAGCATGCAGCACAGTTTGAACTAATCAAAAGAAAGTTTTCATGTACTTGTGTCTAAGCGTAAAACAGTTTAAAAGCAAGCATGTGTCTCACCTCAAAAGTTCAAAATATGTAATAGAAACAGTTAAAAAGTGGGGCTATGAAGTTCACCTTAATAGCAAGCAAGAAAAATCCACGCAAGTAGTATGAATGGAGTGTGTAATGGGAGATCTCAACCTAGAGATATAATGTTCGATTAGTTGATGTCTAATAGACATAAAACTTGTTTATTAATATAGTAAACTATATTAACAGTGACCGTTTTCGAAACAAAGTTATATTTATAAGATTTAATATACTTAGTGTTATAAAGTGTTACTATATAGGTATGTGTATAGGTTATACTAATAATAGTATTATTAATCTTTAATTATTCACCCTTTATATATATACCTATCATTATATGTTACATCTATAAATATACTTCTATGTGATACATACATATACATATATTCTTTATTATTATTTTACATGTATTCATAACTATATGATATATATATATATATATATATATATATATATATATATATATATATATATATATATATATATATATATATATATATATATATATATATATATATATATATAGTAGATGTATGTGTTACTTATATAATAGTGTAAGATGGTACATATACATATACTTATTACTTTTCTTATTATTAGGTTTACTAACTTATACTTACATAATGAACATTCATACATTCTTTATTATCATTACTCTTTACTAAACATAAAATCATAAGTTTTTAACATACTAACAAGTGATCTTAACCTAATCAATACAATAAATCATATCTTTCTTCATCAACCTCTTTCATAATATTTATTATCTTTTAATTACGTAAAATAATAACTTTTTAACATATCAACTAATAATCTTATTAGCCATAATCTATTCGTATACATAATGTTTATCTATCTTTACTAACCAATTAATATCTATTCACATAAAATCATAACTTTATTCCTACATGATTCATTAACTAGTTTATCTTTTATCAATCATAACTAATTCATAATACATTTAGGTTTAACAATCTTATTACTTCATAATTATAATTCATACTTGTTATCATCTTTTAATTTTACAACTAGTTTATTATCCTACCTCTTTTATCATTATCAAAATCTTATACTTAACAATTTCTTGATTAACCTTTATCTTATTATTAGCCAATGACCCTAATCATTATTAACTATACTCATTCATCTTATTATTAACAATTAACTATAATTCTTGAATCACAATCTTATCATTATTCATTATAGATTACATCTAGACTCAACATAAAATCATGGACTTTTATCTTAATACATGTAATTATTATCCAAGGGATTTAAGTGAGATTAACTAGAGTTTAAAGGGCTACCTTATGCAAGATTGAGAGTAGGATTGGTGATGGGTCAGGTACGAAACAGAAACAGAAGCAGGTGCAGCAACACTACCCAATCAAGGGGTCTGTTTGGGTCTGATAACCTTGACAGAAACAGCAGCAAGTATGGGTTCTCTTCTGGCTGATTAATCACGCAAGAAACAGGAGAAAACGAGCAACAACAAGCAGCAACAATAAGTGATTTTAGGCTGTAAAAGATCTCGAATAATGCAGCATAAATAGAAAGAACTTACTTGAGTTTTTCCTGGGCGACAGAAGAAAGAAGAAAACACAACAACTGGAGCAGGTTTAATGGAGAATGAGAGGGCTGTGATGGTGTGGTTTAAGTCGACTGAAGAGGGCTGCAGGTGGAGGGTTTTTAGTCGACAGAAAACAGGAGGGAAATAGCAGGAGATAGTCGACTAGTTTGCAGGTTTGATTGTGGTGATAAATCTGAAAATTCACGATGGCTTTTATAGATTTTGGAGTTTCCTTAATGCACTCCAATTCTTGGGGATTAAGTATACTAATTAGAGTTCAGCTAGGATTAATTATCTTAGGGATCAAGCTTATGAATCCCTTTTTTTTTCCTACTAGCCGATTTGTATCATACATATGATTTATCTTTTTTTTATACGGTATCTCTTATTTATTTATATATATTATTTATATTTTTTTTCTTTATTATTAATATTATTAGGGTTAGATTTATTTTAATTACATCTTATTTATTTATTAGCCCTAATCTTTTATTAATTTTAATTAGTTCCAATTAGTTTATGTATAAATTTTATTTGCTTACTCATAATAATATTGTCATATTTTAATTAGTACATATAGCCTTATAAATATAAAACACAAATGCATAAACTTTACATTAACAAGAATATTGATCAAAAGTTAATATTTAATCAAAGTTTATTAAGTAAGGTTCATGAGTACAAGTAATCCTATTAATTGAATAGTTAAAATAGAAATGAAAAATTGAGGGTCGTCATAGTACCTCCCCGTTAATAAAAACTTCGTCCCGAAGTTTTAGGTGGACTTCTCGGATGCATCTGCGGTTGAGAAGAGATGGGGATATTTCCGTCTCATTTGGTCTTCACGTTCCCAGGTATACTCTGGGCCTCGTTGTGAATTCCAACAGATTTTAACAATAGATATAGTACTTTGTTTCAAGCGTTTCTCGGTTTGATCAACGACCTCAATTGGTTCTTCAATGAAGTGCATCTTTTCATCAATGCGAATGTCGTCCAAAGGAATAATGAGTGTGTCATCAGCAAGGCACTTTTTCATATTGGAGACGTGGAACACGTCGTGTACCTTATTAAGCTCGGCAGGTAGTGCTAATCAATAAGCCACGGGACCAATTCTTTCGATAATCTTGAAAGGTCCAACAAAACGCGGACTTAGTTTGCTTCGTTTACCAAAACGAACGACTCCTTTCCAAGGGGATACTTTCAACATGACTTTATCACCAACTTGGAATTCTAAATCTTTTCAACGAATATCAACATAGCTCTTTTGTCGGCTGCGGGCAGTTTCTAATCGTTTCTTAATTTGAACGATCTTTTCGGTTGTTTCATGAATGATTTCTGGACCGATTATTTGTCTATCTTCTAGTTCATCCCAACATAGTGGAGATCTACATTTTCGTCTGTACAAGGCTTCAAAAGGTGCAACCTTAATACTTGAATGATAACTGTTGTTGTAAGAAAATTCGGCTAAAGGCAAGTGTCTATCCCAACCTTTGCCAAAATCGATAACACAAGCACGAAGCATATCTTCCAATGTTTAAATGGTTCGTTCACTTTGACCATCGGTTTGTGGATAATAAGCAGTACTCATGTCGAGTTGAGTTTCAAGAGCAGATTGTAAAGTTTTCCAAAATCTAGAGATAAATCGACTGTCGCGATCTGAAATGATTGAAATAGGGACTTCATGACGCGAGACAATCTCTTTGATGTAAAGCTGTGACAATTTCTCCATCTTGTCGGTTTCTTTGATTGGTAAGAAGTGTGCAGATATAGTAAGATGATCCACTATGACCCATATAGTATCATTGCCGTTTGAAGTCTTAGGCAACTTGGTGATGAAATCCATAGTGATACATTCCCACTTCCACTGCGGAACATCCGGTTGTTGAAGTAAACCAGACGGCTTTTGATGCTCGGCCTTAACTTTCAAACAAGTAAGGCACTTGCTTACATAATCGGCAATATCAGATTTAAGATTAGGCCACCAATAAAACTCTTTCACATCATGATACATTTTACTAGAGCCCGGGTGAATAGAATACCTAGTCTTATGTGATTCATCCAAGACTAGTTCTCGAAGATTTCCAAAAGTTGGGACCCAGATTCGGTTATTGAAATACCTTATTCCATTTCCCTTGAGTTCAAGTTGCTTCACGAGACCTTTAAGTCCCTCGAGTTGGACATTCTCTTCCTTTAATGCCTCAAGTTGTGCTTCACGGATTTGAGATGTAAGATTCGTATGAATACGTATGTTTAAAGCTCGGACTCAGATCGGTTTGACACGATCTTTTCTATTAAGGGCATCGGCAACTACATTCGCCTTACCGGGATGATATTTAAGCTCACAGTTGTAGTCATTTAATAACTCGACCCAACGCCTTTGTCTCATGTTTAGTTGCTTCTGGTCAAAGATATGTTGAAGACTTTTATGATCGGTAAACACTGTGAATTTAATTTCGTAGAGATAATGTCTCCACATCTTCAATGCAAATACCACAGCTCCTAACTCTAGGTCATGCGTGGTATAGTTCTTCTCATGTTTCTTCAACTGTCTAGATGCATAGGCTATAACTTTGCATTAGTGTGTCTTATCGAGTTTGTTAGGATGCATTAGTGAGTCTGGACTTCGACCGTGTTTTCTTTAAAAATGATTGCTTAACATTTTTGTTGGAAACTATATATTTTTAACATATGAATATTATGTGATATATTAATCTCTTAACGTGTTTGATATTATGTGATAGATGTCTACCTCTAGAACAAGTCCCATTGACTCACCTAATAATAATGAAGAGTCAAATGTAAATTGGAATGATTCGTGGACTGATTCACAAGTTCCCGAAGAGGAACCGGAAGAAGAGTCGGAACTGGAAGAAGAATCGGAACCGGAAGAAGAAATAGAACCGGTGGGGGAAATAATAAAACGGTTAAGTAAAAGAGAATCCTCAACCAACCGACCAAGGTTAATTATGGTCAATGGTGTTTCCGCCAAGGAAGCAAAATATTGGGAGGATTACCAATTCTCCGATGAATCGGATTCCGACGAGAATTCCGATGATGTTATAGAAATTACCCCAACTGAATTTAAAAAGGCAAAAGGAAATAATAAGGGAAAGGGCATAAAAATAGAGAAATCTAATTCCAACCCCGATGAACTTTATATGTATCGTCAACCCCCGAAGTCCTTAAGTTGTAACAATGACCCGGGAACCTCTAAACCACCAGGTTTTTCTAAACCAATGTGGACAATGACGGCTCGTATTAGGGGAACATCATATATCCCTAGAAACTTGGCAAAACGAACCAAAACCGAACAAGAAGAAACGAGTGAGTCGGAATAAGATAGTTGTATTCGTGTGGTGTAATATATGTAATATAGTGTGCTTATGCTTTATGATATATGTAAAAATTGCTTGTATTAATAAGTATTTTTTTTATGAATCTAACTCTTGTCTATTTTACAGTATAAAAACACAAAATGGATAGACAACCCAATATTTTAAGAGACCTACCCGGAGACATGATTGATGAAATCTTGTCTAGAGTCGGTCAGAATTCCTCGGCACAACTATTTAAGGCGAGATCAGTTTGTAAGACATTCGAAGAACGTTCCAAGAATGCCTTGGTTTATAAAAGGCTTTCGTTTGAAAGATGGGGGATATCACATTGGGAAATCCATAAGTTACGATGTGTTTACTTTGACGCATATATTGCGGGGAACCCAAATGCTATTTTACGCAACGGGTTAAGAAATTATTTTGACTCAGTATATCCGAATATAGGACTTCGTGATTTAGAAAAAGCGGCTAACATGCAACATAAAGAAGCATGTTATGCTTACGGGTTAGTAATGTTCGCTTCTCACCAAAGTGAGAACAAGAACATCGGGCTACAACTATTAAACAAAATGTTCCCACAAGTGACGGAGTCGGTAATTGGGGTAAGAAATGAGGTTTTTAGGTTATTACGAGACTGTTGGTCATTACATAACCCTCGTCCCTTTGACGACGTTACAACACGCTGTCTTATCAACGGCCATAATGGTTATGTTCCACAAGACCAAGGATGGGAAGTAGTCCTAGTAAAACCAGAATGCATGACTTGTTTCTGGACGTATGAATTACGTGTCTTTATTGCCTTTGCTGAACGACTTGTGTACTAGCTAGAATTATCTTCACAACTATCTTGTATCAAAGTTATTGTGTGCTATATTTCATGCTTTATGTAAAATAAGCGGTATTGTAAGTTTGTAAAATATTGTATAAAAGTTTGAACGCGAAATATTATTACAATCAATTTTTCATATAGAATTGTAGTAGTTGAATTGTATATTAGCTACTAAGTATGAACTTAACGGGTAGGTACTACCCGAATTTAAACTTATAAAACGCTAATATGAAGAAAAAGCTTTTATAAATGAGTTCATATTATGCTACAAAATACTATTAACTACTCTTAATATTCTGTATGATTAACTTGTTCCATTTGACTATTTTGAAGGAAATGGCACCGACTACTCGACACACCGTGAATATGAATGAAGAGGAATTCCGTACTTTTCTAGCTTCAAACATAGCCGCAGTACAGGCTGCGCTACATATCAACAATAACCTTGGATCTGGCAGTACAGGAAATCGTGTAGGATGCACCTACAAAGAATTCACTGCCTGCAAACCTTTAGAATTTGATGGAACTGAAGGACCGATCGGATTGAAATGGTGGACCGAGAAGGTCGAATCGGTGTTTGCCATAAGTAAGTGTACTGAAGAGGACAAAGTGAAGTACGCTACGCATACCTTCACAGGTTCTGCGTTAACATGGTGGAATACCTATCTAGAGCAAGTGGGACAAGATGATGCGTACGCACTACCGTGGTCAGCATTCAAGCACTTGATGAACGAGAAGTACCGTCCCAGAACCGAGGTCAATAAGCTCAAGACAGAACTTAGAGGGTTACGAACCCAAGGATTTGATATTACCACGTACGAAAGATGATTCACAGAATTGTGCCTATTGTGTCCGGGAGCATTCGAAGACGAGGAAGAGAAGATCGACGCGTTTGTGAAAGGATTACCGGAAAGAATCCAAGAAGATATAAGTTCACACGAGCCCGCCTCCATACAACAGGCATGTAGAATGGCTCACAAACTAGTGAACCAGATTGAAGAACGAATTAAAGAGCAGACTGCTGAAGAGGTCAATGTGAAGCAAGTCAAAAGAAAGTGGGAGGAAAACGGTGATAAGAATCACCAATACAACAACCACAGCAATTACAACAATAATCGCAACAATTATCCCAACAATCGCAACATCAATCGCAACTACAACAAACGGCCCAACAACAACAACAACAACAACAACAACAGCAACTACAACAATCATCCCAACAATAATAATAACCGTAACAACAACAATAATCAGAAGCAGCTATGCCAAAGGTGTGAAAAGTATCACTCGGGGTTCTGCACCAAATTTTGCAACAAGTGTAAAAGAAATGGTCATAGCGCGGCGAAGTGTGAGGTCTACGAACCAGGGGTTAATAGAACGAAAGGAACAAATGGTGTTGGAACGAGTAATGGCGGAGCAAGTAGTGTCGGAGCAAGTTATGCCAATGTAGTTTGTTATAAATGTGGAAAACCGGGCCACATTATTAGAAATTTCCCGAACCAGGAGAACACGAATGGACAAGGCCGCGGAAGAATTTTCAATATTAATGCGGCAGAGGCACAGGAAGACCCGGAGCTTGTTACGGGTACGTTTCTTATTGACAATAAATCTGCTTACGTGTTATTTGATTCGGGTGCGGATAGAAGCTATATGAGTAGAGATTTTTGTGCTAAATTAAGTTGTCCATTGACGCCTTTGGATAGTAAATTTTTACTCGAATTAGCAAATGGTAAATTAATTTCAGCAGATAATATATGTCGGAATCGAGAAATTAAACTGGTTAGCGAAACATTTAAGATTGATTTGATACCAGTAGAGTTAGGGAGTTTTGATGTGATAATCGGTATGGACTGGTTGAAAGAAGTGAAAGCAGAGATCGTTTGTTACAAAAATGCAATTCGCATTATACGAGAAAAAGGAAAACCCTTAATGGTGTACGGAGAAAAGGGCAACACGAAGCTACATATTATTAGTAATTTGAAGGCACAAAAACTAATAAGAAAAGGTTGCTATGCTGTTCTAGCACACGTCGAGAAAGTACAAACTGAAGAAAAGAGCATCAATAATGTTCCCATTGCAAAAGAATTTCCCGATGTATTTCCGAAAGAATTACCGGGATTACCCCCACAGCGATCCGTTGAATTTCAAATAGATCTTGTACCAGGAGCTGCACTAATAGCTCGTGCTCCTTACAAACTCGCACCCAGCGAGATGAAAGAACTGCAAAGCTAATTACAAGAACTTTTAGAGCGTGGTTTCATTCGACCAAGCACATCACCGTGGGGAGCTCCTGTTTTGTTTGTCAAGAAGAAAGATGGTACATTCAGGTTGTGTATCGACTACCGAGAGTTGAACAAACTTACCATCAAGAACCGCTACCCACTACCGAGAATCGACGACTTATTTGATCAACTACAAGGCTCGTCTGTTTATTCAAAGATTGACTTACGTTCCGGGTATCATCAAATGCGAGTAAAGGATGATGATATTCCAAAAACTGCTTTTAGGACGCGTTATGGTCATTACGAGTTTATGATTATGCCGTTTGGATTGACTAACGTACCAGCTGTGTTCATGGACCTTATGAACCGAGTGTGTGGGCCATATCTTGACAAGTTTGTCATTGTTTTCATCGATGACATACTTATTTACTTAAAGAATGATCAAGAGCACGGTGAACATTTGAGAAAGGTGTTAGAAGTATTGAGGAAGGAAGAACTGTGCGCTAAGTTTTCAAAGTGTGCATTTTGGTTGGAAGAAGTTCAATTCCTCGGTCACATAGTGAACAAAGAAGGTATCCAGGTAGACCCGGCAAAGATCGAAATCGTTGAAAAGTGGGAAACCCCAAAAACTCCGAAGCATATACGTCAATTTTTAGGATTGGCTGGTTACTACAGAAGATTCATCCAAGATTTCTCCAAAATAGCAAAACCCTTGACTGCATTAACGCATAAAGGGAAGAAATTTGAATGGAAGGATGAACAAGAGAAGGCGTTTCAGTTATTGAAGAAAAAGCTAACTACGACACCTATATTGTCATTGCCTGAAGGGAATGATGATTTTGTGATTTATTGTGACGCATCAAAGCAAGGTCTCGGTTGTGTATTAATGCAACGAACGAAGGTGATTGCTTATGCATCTAGACAATTGAAGATTCACGAGCAAAATTATACGACTCACGATTTGGAATTGGGTGCTGTTGTTTTTGCATTAAAGACTTGGAGGCACTACTTATATGGGGTCAAAAGTATTATATATACCGACCACAAAAGTCTTCAACACATATTTAATCAGAAACAGCTGAATATGAGGCAGCGTAGGTGGATTGAATTATTGAATGATTACGACTTTGAGATTCGTTACCACCCGGGGAAGGCAAATGTGGTAGCCGACGCCTTGAGCAGGAAGGACAGAGAACCCATTCGAGTAAAATCTATGAATATAATGATTCATAATAACCTTACTACTCAAATAAAGGAGGCGCAACAAGGAGTTTTAAAAGAGGAAAATTTAAAGGATGAAATACCCAAAGGATCGGAGAAACATCTTAATATTCAGGAAGACGGAACCCGGTATAGGGCTGAAAGGATTTGGGTACCAAAATTTGGAGATATGAGAGAAATGGTACTTAGAGAAGCTCATAAAACCAGATACTCAATACATCCTGGAACGGGGAAGATGTACAAGAATCTCAGGAAATATTTTTGGTGGCCGGGTATGAAAGCCGATGTTGCTAAATACGTAGGAGAATGTTTGACGTGTTCTAAGGTCAAAGCTGAGCATCAGAAACCATCAGGTCTACTTCAACAACCCGAAATTCCGGAATGGAAATGGGAAAACATTACCATGGATTTCATCACTAAATTGCCAAGGACTGCAAGTGGTTTTGATACTATTTGGGTAATAGTTGATCGTCTCACCAAATCAACACATTTCCTGCCAATAAGAGAAGATGACAAGATGGAGAAGTTAGCACGACTGTATTTGAAGGAAGTCATCTCCAGACATGGAATACCCGTCTCTATTATCTCTGATAGGGATGGTAGATTTATTTCAAGGTTCTGGCAGACATTACAGCAAGCATTAGAAACTCGTCTAGACATGAGTACTGCCTATCATCCACAAAATGATGGGCAGAGCGAAAGGACAATACAAACGCTTGAAGACATGCTACGAGCATGTGTTATTGATTTCGGAAACAGTTGGGATCGACATCTACCATTAGCAGAATTTTCCTACAACAACAGCTACCATTCAAGCATTGAGATGACGCCGTTTGAAGCACTTTATGGTAGAAAGTGCAGGTCTCCGATTTGTTGGAGTGAAGTGGGGGATAGACAGATTACGGGTCCGGAGATTATACAAGAAACTACCGAGAAGATCATCCAAATTCAACAACGATTGAAAACCGCCCAAAGTCGACAAAAGAGCTACGCTGACATTAAAAGAAAAGATATAGAATTTGAAATTGGAGAGATGGTCATGCTTAAAGTTGCACCTTGGAAAGGCGTTGTTCGATTTGGTAAATGAGGGAAATTAAATCCAAGGTATATTGGACCATTCAAGATTATTGATCGTGTCGGACCAGTAGCTTACCGACTTGAGTTACCTCAACAACTCGCGGCTGTACATAACACTTTCCACGTCTCGAATTTGAAGAAATGTTTTGCTAAAGAAGATCTCACTATTCCGTTAGATGAAATCCAAATCAACGAAAAACTCCAATTCATCGAAGAACCCGTCGAAATAATGGATCGTGAGGTTAAAAGACTTAAGCAAAACAAGATACCAATTGTTAAGGTTCGATGAAATGCTCGTAGAGGACCCGAGTTCACCTGGGAGCATGAAGATCAGATGAAGAAGAAATACCCGCATCTATTTCCAGAAGATTCGTCAACACCTTCAACAGCTTAAAATTTCGGGACGAAATTTATTTAACGGGTAGGTACTGTAGTGACCCGAACTTTTCCATGTTTATATATATTAATTGAGATTGATATTTACATGACTAAATGTTTCCAACATGTTAAGCAATCAAACTTGTTAAGACTTGATTATTTGAAATGAGTTTCATGTAGACAATTGACCACCCAAGTTGACCGGCGATTCACGAACGTTAAAACTTGTAAAAACTATATGATGACATATATATGGTTATATATATAGTTAACATGATTTTATGATAATTAAGTATCTCATTAGGTATTTTAACAATGAATTATATACATAATAATGAGACTATTAAATTTAAGAAACTCGAAAACGATATATATAACGATTATCGTTATAACAACGTCTTACTAGGTACATATGAATCATATTAAGATATTGATACACTTGGTTAATTATGTTAAATGATTAGTAAATATATCATTAAGTGTATTAACAATGAACTACATATGTAAAAATAAGACTACTAACTTAATGATTTCGAAACGAGACATATATGTAACGATTATCGTTGCAACGACATTTAACTGTATATATATCATACTAAGATATATTATATATCATAATATCATGATAATGTAATAATTTAACATCTCATTTGATATAATAAACAATGGGTTAACAACATTTAACAAGATCGTTAACCTAAAGGTTTCAAAACAACATTTACATGTAACGACTAACGAAGACTTAACGACTCCATTAGAATGTTTATACATGTTGTGTTTTGATATGTATTCTTACACTTTTGAAACACTTAAAGACACATATCAAAGTACTTCTACTTAACAAAAATGCTTACAATTACATTCTCGTTCAGTTTCATCAACAATTCTACTCGTATGCACCCGTATTCTTACTCGTACAATACACAGCTTTTAGATGTATGTACTGTTGGTATATACACTCCAATGATCAGATCTTAGTAGTCCATGTGAGTCACCTAAAACATGTGGGAAACCATCATTTGGCAACTAGCATGAAATACATATCCTTTATATCTAATCCAAAAATATGAGTAATCATTCATGACTTATTTACATGAAAACAAAATTACATATCCTTTATATCTAATCCATATACCAACGACCAAAAACACCTAAAAACACTTTCATTCTTCAATTTATTCATCTAATTGATCTCTCTAAAGTTCCATCTTCAAGTTCTAAGTGTTCTTCATAAATTCCATAAGTATAGTTTCATAAAAATCAAGAATACTATCAAGTTTGCAAGTCTACTTCCAAGATTTCTAATCCATTCCAAGTAATCATCTAAGATCAAGGAACCTTTGTTATTTACAGCAGGTTATCTTTCTAATTCAAGGTAATATTCATATTCAAACTTTAATTCAATTTCTACAACTATAACAATCTTATTTCGAGTGAAAATCTTACTTGAACTGTTTTCGTGTCATGATTCTGTTTCAAGAACTTTCAAGCCATCCAAGGATCCTTTGAAGCTAGATCCATTTTTCTCATTTCCAATAGTTTTATGAAGAAAACTTGAGGTAGTAATGATGTTCATAACATCATTCGATTCATACATATAAAGCTATCTTATTCGAAGGTTTAAACTTGTAATCACTAGAACATAGTTTAGTTAATTCTAAACTTGTTCGCAAACAAAAGTTAATCCTTCTAACTTGACTTTTAAAATCAACTAAACACATATTCTATATCTATAAGATATGCTAACTTAATGATTTAAAACCTGGAAACACGATGAACACCATAAAATCGGATATACGCCGTCGTAGTGAAACCGGGGGCTGTTTTGGTTTGGATAATTAAAAACTATGATAAACTTTGATTTAAAAGTTGTTCTTCTGGGAAAATGATTTTTCATATGAACATGAAACTATATCCAAAAATCAAGGTTAAACTCAAAGTGGAAGTATGTTTACTAAAATGATCATCTAGACGTCGTTCTTTCGAATGAAATGACTACCTTTACAAAAATGACTTGTAACTTATATTTCCGACTATAAACCTATAATTTTTCTGTTTAGATTCATAAAATAGAGTTCAATATGAAACCATAGCAATTTGATTCACTCAAAACGGATTTAAAATGAAGAAGTTATGGGTAAAACAAGATTGGATATTTTTGATCTTTTTAGCTACGGGAAATGTTTAGCAAATCTATACAAATCATATCCTAGCTAACTTATATTATATTATACATGTATTCTAATATATTATGTAATCTTGGGATACCATAGACACGTATGCAAATGTTTTTACATATCATATCCACCCATGTATATATATTATTTGGAACAACCATAGACACTCTATATGCAGTAATGTTGGAGTTAGCTATACAGGGTTGAGGTTGATTCCAAAAATATATATACTTTGAGTTATGATCTAGCCTGAGACGTGTATACACTGGGTCATGGATTGAGTCAAGATAATATATATCGATTTATTTCTGTACATCTAACTGTGGACAACTAGTTGTAGGTTACTAACGAGGACAGCTGAATTAATACACTCAAATCTTTAAAACATAAACAAAATGGTTGTAATTATATTTTGATCATACTTTGATATATATGTACATATTTGTATAGGTTCTTGAATCGATCCGTGGCCAAGTCTTATTTCCGAGGAAGGGAATATCTGTGAAAGTGATTTATAGTCCCACTTTTAAAATCTAATATTTTTGGGATGAGAATGCATGCAGGATTTATAAATGATTTACAAAATAGACAAAAGTACGTGAAACTACATTCTATGGTTAAATTATCGAAATCAAATATGCCCCTTTTATTAAGTCTGGTAATCTAAGAATTAGGGAACAGACACCCTAATTGACGTGAATCCTAAAGATAGATCTATTGGGCCTAACAAACCCCGTCCAAAGTACCGGATGCTTTAGTACTTCGAAATTTATATCACATCCGAAGGGTGTCCCGAAATGATGGGGATATTCTTATATATGCATCTTGTTAATGTCGGTTACCAGGTGTTCACCATATGAATGATTTTTATCTCTATGTATGGGATGTGTATTGAAATATGAAATCTTGTGGTCTATTGTTACGATTTGATATATATAGGTTAAACCTATAACTCACCAACATTTTTGTTGACGTTTAAAGAATGTTTATTCTCAGGTGAATATTAAGAGCTTCCGATGTTGCATACTAAAATAAGGACAAGATTTGGAGTCCATGTTTGTATGATATTGTGTAAAAACTGCATTCAAGAAACATATGTCGATGTAATATATTTCTATTGTAAACCATTATGTAATGGTCGTGTGTAAACAGTATATTTTAGATTATCATTATTTGATAATCTACGTAATGTTTTTAAAACCTTTATTGATAAAATAAAGGTTATGGTTGTTTTAAAAATGAATGCAGTCTTTGAAAAACGTCTCATTTAGAGGTCAAAACCTCGCAACGAAATCAATTAATATGGAACGTTTATAATCAATATGAACGGGACATTTCAGTACGCAAGATTTTATAAGGGAATAATAAACAAACCTGAAGTTGATGATTCGTTTACACTAGATCCGTGGTTTCACGCGATGAAGTTTGCATATATCCGTACGGAGGTAAACAACAATATTGTATATTCATTTTTGTAACCATAAGACATTTAGTATATTCATTTTTATAACTGCATGTAGATTTGATATAGCAAGCATTATGAGGCAGTGTAGGTTTTTACTAGATGATCAAGTTGTTGGTGTTGTTAAGACTTGTGTTCAAAATAGTGTTGGCGATCCGTCTATAACGTTGAACGCTGAAAGTTAGTTTACATCACGAACTTATGTATTTTTTCATAATTGTATTGCTTTCACTAAAACGGGTTAATGTAAGTTTTCATTTTTGTTAATATGACACTATGGGTACGATTCAAAGAACAGTTCATAATAAGATCATCGATAGTGTTCAAGGTGATTATGAAAGTGTTAAAAGCATACGCGAGGGAATTGTTTTGGTGCTACAAAATTTTCTATCTTCAGCCCTAATTCAAGGTGGGTATGAAAGTGTTAAAGGCCAACGTACGATGTACCGCACATCCGGGGCAATAGTCCTCATATCAGCACTTTGTTTCATGCAAAGGCTTGTTTTGTGTATATAATGATGCGTCTCAGCTGGAAGCAAGTGTTCCTCACTTGGAATATTCCGAGTCCATCCAAACTGGCTGCAGACCCTATCTAGATGCATCTCAATAGTGGCCCAAAATATAATCGGGTTACGGTATGACCACAAGGCTCTGTCAGCTGTGCACTGACGGGGAAGTCGTCTCAGTAACACATCATCATATGGAAGCCGTATAAACTGCATCAACATATTATAATACCAAATAGATGTTTTAACTTTAACATAGCGTCATATTATAATACCAAATAAATGTTACTTGTCGAGGTTGTAACGCCACAAGTGCTGTGTGACATGTAGGCAATACATGTGCTGGCGTAGTTTTGTTTGTCCGTCTATTATGCCACCTACATATGAACTAACGTATACAAATGAATATAGTTACTAATAACTAAAGGTATAGAGTAACAATAATATACCTCGAACCATAGGGTCCAAGAATGGTTGGAATATCCTGCGGTGCCAGGTTCTGGAATAATGCATATATCATTTCTGAGAGTTGGTGCGAGGACTGGAATTCTTTCATACACCTACTGTCGTACTAAAAGTAGCACACCATTAATTCCCTTGCATTGATCATTTGTGGAGGCTTTACACAAATTTCTATAAAGATGCGCGAGAACCGCACTACCCCAACTAATATGTCTACTTGGACTTAAGTCAATGATGTTATATAGAAAGCTCAATGGGACATCGTACAAATTAGAGTCAAAAAATAGAACGTTGTCCATTAGAGCTAACATGTATACTCTAGCCTGCTGTTAGTCAAACTCGTGAGTGTCTCCAACATTTCTACCCAACTCCGCTTTTAATACAGAAAAGTGATATCCTCCCTCTCTGTACACCTTTAGTACGAATATGTTCAACATCGATCCCTAAGCAGGTAATCACTAATGGTAACCATTCCGCATCACTAGTTTCATACCAAATACTGGATACAACGTCTCCGTCTATTGGTAAACCCCATAAAATCTGGACGCCTTGCAACATTACAGTTGCTTCTCCTACACATATTAATACAGATTATATATATATATATATATATATATATATATATATATATATATATATATATATATATATATATATATATATATAGTGGTAGGATCAGGGAGAAGTAACCAATCGGGGGGAAGCGGGGGGAAGCAAAAATTTTTTTTTATCATTTTTTGAAAAAAATTTGTTCACGAACATTATAGATTGGATGAAAATATGAACATTTAATAAAGACACTTTGTGATAAATGTTTTTATTTTGGCGGGAAAACGCTCGAAGACTCAATATATAACAATTATCGTGTTTTTCGTGCGTATTTTAAGGTTTTAGATATTAGGTATAACGACCCTCACTTTTCCATTTCTATTTTACTAAAGTGCCCTTAGGGTTTGTGTGCTCATAAACTTTATTTGACAAAACGTTGACCAAATAGTAAACTCTTAGTCGACACTCTCTGTTAATTAAAGGTTATGTTTTTCTGTGATATTATAAATTCTAAACTGCAATGTAATATTTAAATGTAACATTTATATATAAATGTAAAACATTTGGGAAATAAATAAAATTAGCAAAAGTTAAGGACTAAATAATACTTATCATATAAAAAAAGTATAAAAATATATATATAAATAAATGTGAGCCGAAATAAAAAAAAATAATAATATTAATATAAAAAAATGGGGGCTAGCTATTTAAAAATAATAATAAAACAAATACAATTAAAAGATAAATACTAAGCTTGAATCCTACTCTAATCACAACTCATTTATCTTAATCCTAAATTAATCATCTAGAATGATCTATGAGTAATCCTAATGTGATTATGACTCTAAAACTTGCACTATAAAAAGACCCTCATATCTCCTCACTTTTGCATTACAAAATCACACTCCAATCTCATCTCTTCTCTCTTTTTGTTCGGCAATTACAACCCACCACCATCACCACCCTAGCTGACCACCACCACCTCCAAAACAGCCCTCCATCGTCACCATTCTGCTACGTTTCTGCAGCTCATCACCACCGCCACCCTGCTGTGTTTCTGTAGGCCCAAAATCACCCAATCAACGCCATTGTTTGCTACCTTTTTGCAGCCTCCTGTCTACCACATTCTGCAGCCTCTGCTGTTGTCTCTGTGCACCCAAAACAGCCTCAAAACCCGCCTAAATTAGCCTCCTGCAATCGCTTGTTTTGAGGTTGCTGTCCGTCGCTAGAACCACCACCAAAACCACCACGTTGTGCTACTTTTTGCTCCTGTTTTGTTGTTTCTGCTGCTGTACAGTTTCACCATCACCATCAAATACCACTTTTTTTTTACTTTAACTCACTTAAGGTATCCCTAAAATCATAAACTAATCATAATTTTAATTTTGTTTCAATTCTTTAAGATTGTAAGTTTATATTATGATTAAAAAGAATGAAGTTTATGAACTTTAATAAGTATGTATGAATGTAAATAGTTGAAGAAGGTTTAAAGAATATGAATATGAATATGAATATGATTAAAGATAAGAAAAGAGGTTAAACATGCATGCATGCATTCGTGTGTATGTATATGAGTATGAAGTGTAAAATTATAATCATGATTATATGTATGTATATTAGTATGATTAACATGAAAAGATTATGATATATGTAACAGATAAAAATATTGTAATAAGTATTATGATAAACATGATTAGGTATGCATAATTAATCTAATAAACACAATAAGTTAAATAAAATGTTATGATAATGAAAAGTATAAAGATTTTATTATGATTAAGTTATTATGATAAGTTTTTATAATAAATATAGAGGATAATGATTATGAAATTATAAATGATAATAAAAAATAATGATGACTTGTTTTAAAATAAAAGTAATAATGAATTAGATAATTAAGAACTTAATGTGATAAGATGATAATGGTAACTTTAAAACAGATTACAATTTAGATAAGATAAAATTTGAGAATTTAAAACTTATCTAAAACATTTAAAGTATAACATATCTAAAATATTAAATAAAGAGATACTGTTATATAATAACATACAATAACATATAAACTTATCTATTATTATCACATCCTAGTTTAATTAAGTTATACTTATCATATAATCTTTTACTAATAGTAATGTATAATTCAAATAAACTATTAAGTATAATAATATGATATATAATATTAAACGTGTTGTATTCCTATACACACATAATACTTAGAAACTATAATCATACCGATAACGTATGACTTATACAAACTTCACCAAAACTTACGGTCATGGGATGATATCGCAGAGTGCTTATGGGAATAAGGTTTTGGATTAAACAAAAGGTTGTAGACTAAGTCTAGCCGAAAGTTCCTGACCCCCGCATCTGGTCATCTTTTGACTTACTTGATAGCACCGAGGTTTGGGCAAAGTTGTATAACCTCTAAACTTGATTATATTGGACATAACTTGATTGCAAACTCAAAAACTCATAAGATTCTTACTTGTCGGATTGAACAAACTAATGACCAAACTTATATCTCTAGGTTGAGATCCCGGTCGTTTACTCTCGTTCATTTACATCCGTGGAATAAACTTCATATGCTGTTAAGGTGAACTTCATAGCCCCATTTTTTTACTATTTCTTAACTATTTTACAAACTTTGGGGTAAGACACATGATTGCTTTTAAACTGTTTTATGCTTTAGACACCCGTAAGCATAGCATGCTTCTTTATGTTGCATGTTAGCCGCTTTTTCTAAATCATGAAGTCCTATATTCGGATACATTGAGTCAAAATAATTTCTTAACCCGTTGCGTAAAATAGCACTTGGGTTCCCCGCAATATATGCGTCAAAGTAAACACATCGTAACTTATGGGTTTCCCAATGTGATATCCCCCATCTTTCAAACGAAAGTCTCTTATAAACCAAGGCATTCTTGGAACGTTCTTCGAATGTCTTACAAACTGATTTCGCCGTAAATAGTTGTGCCGAAGAATTCTGACCGACTCTAGACAAGATTTCATCAATCATGTCTCCGGGTAGGTCTCTTAAAATATTGGGTTGTCTATCCATTTTGTGTTTTTATACTGTAAAATAGACAAGAGTTAGATTCATAAAAAAAATACTTATTAATACAAGCAATTTTTACATATATCATAAAGCATAAGCACACTATATTACATATATTACACCACACGAATACAACTATCTTATTCAGACTCGCTCGTTTCTTCTTCTTCGGTTTTGGTTCGTTTTGCCAAGTTTCTAGGGATATATGATGTTCCTCTAATACGAGCTGTCATTTTCCACAACGGTTTAGAAAAACCTGGTGGTTTAGAGGTTCCCGGGTCATTATTACAACTTAAGGGCTTCGGGGATTGACGATACATATAAAGTTCATCGGGGTTGAAATTAGATTTTTCTATTTTTATGCCATTTCCCTTATTATTTTCTTTTGCCTTTTTAAATTCAGTTAGGGTAATTTCTATAACATCATCGGAATTCTCGTCAGAATCCGATTCATCGGAGAATTTGTAATCCTCCCAATATTTTGCTTCCTTGGCGGAAACACCATTGACCATAATTAACCTTGGTCGGTTGGTTGAGGATTTTTTTTACTTAACCATTTTATTATTTCCCCCACCTGTTCTATTTCCTCCTCCGGTTCCTCCTCTTCCAGTTCTGATTCTTCTTCCGGTTCTGATTCTTCTTCTGGTTCTTCTTCGGGAACTTGTGAATCAGTCCAATATATATTCGACTCTTCGTTATTATTAGGTGAGTCAATGGGATTTGTGCTAGAGATAGACATCTATCATACAATATCAAACATGTTAAGAGATTAATATATCACATAATATATACATGTTAATAATATATAGTTTCCAACAAAAATGTTAACAATCATTTTTAAAGAAAACACGGTCGAAGTCCAGACTCACTAATGCATCCTAACAAACTCGATAAGACACACTAATGCAAATTTTCTGGTTCTCTAAGACCAACGCTCTGATACCAACTGAAATGTCCCGTTCTTATTGATTAAAAACGTTCCATATTAATTGATTTCGTTGCGAGGTTTTGACCTCTATATGAGACGTTTTTCAAAGACTGCATTCATTTTTAAAATAAACCATATCCTTTATTTCATAAATAAAGGTTTAAAAATCTTTACGTAGATTATCAAATAATGATAATCTAAAATATCCTGTTTACACACGACCATTACATAATGGTTTACAATACAAATATGTTACATCGAAATCAGTTTCTTGAATGCAGTTTTTACACAATATCATACAAACATGGACTCCAAATCTTGTCCTTATTTTAGTATGCAACAGCGGAAGCTCTTAGTATTCACCTGAGAATAAACATGCTTTAAACGTCAACAAAAATGTTGTTGAGTTATAGGTTTAACCTATATATATCAAATCGTAACAATAGACCACAAGATTTCATATTTCAATACACATCCCATACATAGAGATAAAAATCATTCATATGGTGAACACCTGGTAACCGACATTAACAAGATGCATATATAAGAATATCCCCATCATTCCGGGACACCCTTCGGATATGATATAAATTTCGAAGTACTAAAGCATCCGGTACTTTGGATGGGGTTTGTTAGGCCCAATAGATCTATCTTTAGGATTCGCGTCAATTAGGGTGTCTGTTCCCTAATTCTTAGATTACCAGACTTAATAAAAAGGGGCATATTCGATTTCGATAATTCAACCATAGAATGTAGTTTCACGTACTTGTGTCTATTTTGTAAATCATTTATAAAACCTGCAAGTATTCTCATCCCAAAATATTAGATTTTAAAAGTGGGACTATAACTCACTTTCACATATTTTTACTTCATCGGGAAGTAAGACTTGGCCACTGGTTGATTCACAAACCTGTAACAATATATACATATATATCAAAGTATGTTCAAAATATATTTACAACACTTTTAATATATTTTGATGTTTTAAGTTTATTAAGTCAGCTGTCCTCGTTAGTAACCTACAACTAGTTGTCCACAGTTAGATGTACAGAAATAAATTGATAAATATTATCTTGAATCAATTCATGACCTAGTGTATACGTATCTCAGTATTGATCACAACTCAAACTATATATATTTTGGAATCAACCTCAATCCTATATAGCTAACTCCAACATTCACATATAGAGTGTCTATGGTTGTTCCGAAATATATATAGATGTGTCGACATGATAGGTCGAAACATTGTATACGTGTCTATGGTATCTCAAGATTACATAATATACAATACAAGTTGATTAAGTTATGGTTGGAATAGATTTGTTACCAATTTTCACGTAGCTAAAATGAGAAAAATTATCCAATCTTGTTTTACCCATAACTTCTTCATTTTAAATCCGTTTTGAGTGAATCAAATTGCTATGGTTTCATATTGAACTCTATTTTATGAATCTAAATAGAAAAAGTATAGGTTTATAGTCAGAAAAATAAGTTACAAGTCATTTTTGTAAAGGTAGTCATTTCAGTCGAAAGAACGACGTCTAGATGACCATTTTAGAAAACATACTTCCACTTTGAGTTTAACCATAATTTTTGGATATAGTTTCATGTTCATAATAAAAATCATTTTCCCAGAATAACAACTTTTAAATCAAAGTTTATCATAGTTTTTAATTAACTAACCCAAAACAGCCCGCGGTGTTACTACGACGGCGTAAATCCGGTTTTACGGTGTTTTTCGTGTTTCCAGGTTTTAAATCATTAAGTTAGCATATCATATAGATATAGAACATGTGTTTAGTTGATTTTAAAAGTCAAGTTAGAAGAATTAACTTTTATTTGCGAACAAGTTTAGAATTAACTAAACTATGTTCTAGTGATTACAAGTTTAAACCTTCGAATAAGATAGCTTTATATGTATGAATTGAATGATGTTATGAACATCATTACTTCCTCAAGTTCCTTGCATAAACCTACTGGAAATGAGAAAAGTAGTTCTAGCTTCAAAGGATCCTTGGATGGCTTGAAAGTTCTTGAAGCAGAATCATGACACGAAAACAATTTCAAGTAAGATTTCCACTCGAAATAAGATTGTTATAGTTATAGAAATTGAATTAAAGTTTGAATATAATTATTACCTTGTATTAGAAAGATAACCTACTGTAAGTAACAAAGGTTTCTTGATCTTGGATGATTATTTGGAATGGATTTAGAAAACTTGGAAGTAAACTTGCAATCTTGGAAGTATTCTTGATTTTATGAAACTAGAACTTTTGGAATTTATGAAGAATACTTGGAACTTGAAGATAGAACTTGAGAGAGATCAATTAGATGAAGAAAATTGAAGAATGAAAGTGTTTGTAGGTGTTTTTGGTCGTTGGTGTATGGATTAGATATAAAGGATATGTAATTTTGTTTTCATGTAAATAAGTCATGAATGATTACTCATATTTTTGTAATTTTATGAGATATTTCATGCTAGTTGCCAAATGATGGCTCCCACATGTGTTAGGTGACTCACATGGACTGCTAATAGCTGATCATTGGAGTGTATATACCAATAGTACATACATCTAAAAGCTGTGTATTGTACGAGTACGAATACGGGTGCATACGAGTAGAATTGTTGATGAAACTGAACGAGGATGTAATTGTAAGCATTTTTGTTAAGTAGAAGTATTTTGATAAGTGTATTGAAGTCTTTCAAAAGTGTATGAATACATATTAAAACACTACATGTATATACATTTTAACTGAGTCATTAAGTCATCGTTAGTCGTTACATGTAAACGTTGTTTTGAAACCTTTAGGTTAACGATCTTGTTGAATGTTGTTAACCCATTGTTTATTATAACAAATGAGATGTTAAATTGTTATATTATCATGATATTATGATATATAATATATCTTAGTATGATATATATACAGTTAAATGTCGTTACAACGATAATCGTTACATATATGTCTCGTTTCGAAATCATTAAGTTAGTAGTCTTATTTTTACATATGTATTTCAATGTTAATACACTTAATAATATATTTACTTATCATTTAACATAATTAACCAAGTGTATCAATATCTTAATATGATTCATATGTACCTAGTAAGACGTTGTTATAACGATAATCGTTATATATATCGTTTTCGAGTTTCTTAAATTAATAGTCTCATTTTTATGTATATAACTCATTGTTAAAATACCTAATGAGATACATACTTATAATAAAATCATGTTAACTATATATATAACCATATATATGTCATCGTATAGTTTTTACAAGTTTTAACGTTCGTGAATCACCGATCAACTTGGGTGGTCAATTGTCTATATGAAACCTATTTCAATTAATCAAGTCTTAACAAGTTTGATTGCTTAACATGTTGGAAACACTTAATCATGTAAATAACAATTTCATTTAATATATATATAAACATGGAAAAGTTCGGGTCACTACATCTCGTGTATAAAAATATCATACACATAACCTATGTATAAAATCATTCTCTCGATACATAACATTCACTTTTCATTCATTGCTTGGCTTGGTAACCGACCTTAACATATAATGCGCATCAATAATATCTCCAAAAAAGAACATCTCGTCTGTATAATATATAAACCTCGAAGTACTAAACACCACGCCCACTAGCTCTTCCGTCTAGTGAACATTCTGGGTGGGGGTGTTAAACCCGGTAGCTACCTTTAGGATTCGCGTCAATTAGGCGTGCACTAATTCTCAAAATTAGTGATGTTCCCTAATTCCTAGGTTACCAAGCAATAATAATCAGGGGAAAAATATATTCATCAATTGGTGGTAATTATCATGTCCACCTAATTCAATAATAATCCACAGAACTTCTGTCTGCATAATAATTCATTCGAGGAATGTTTTGCTTGTGGCTATCTCGTCAAACATTTATAAAAAGCATTTTAACGACCTGTCAAAGTACACTTGATGACCATCATTATCTTGGTCCCACAACTTGATCATAACTCTATATGAATTTGATAAATAACCTTGCATTCTTTATTTAAAAATGATTTCCCATAAAGGAAACCTACCAAGATATGTAAGTTTAGAAAAACCATACATTATTACTTAACCCAAAAGTTGACCAAAACAAAGTCAACTACATCCACTATTAAATGTATCAAAATAGAATGCAAGTTAATGTTTAACAAAAGCTGCCATCATAAATATGCAGACTCTTTAAGCACAGTGGAAGCAATCAATCATGAACCAGAGAATAAAACATGCGAGTAACTGTCAACAAAAATGTTGAGTGAATTATAGGTTTAATATTGCAAACAATATTTAATGTAAACCATAAAAATTTATGTTTGAAAACATAAAAACTCCTTTTTGGACCACAAAATTATATGCTAGAAAACATATAAAAATATTATTCCATTTTCCGTGAGCCACCTGGTAACTACTTAACCATTTATTTACCTTTGCCAAACACAATAAATAATATACACCGAACAAGTGTATCTTCAACTAAATACGAAGTACTAAACATTCCGATTATAAATTGCTAGCGCGACTAGCTCGAAATGGGGTTGTCAAACTCGATAGATCTATCCGTAGAATTCGCGTTCACCAGTAGAAACCAGTGATTACAGTTACCAGACTAGGGAATATTTTTGTTCAACTCACAATGAATAATTTAAACCAACCTCCACTTTAGTCCAAAATATAAAATAAATTGCATGTATTCTCATCCCAAAAGATTTAAATAGAAAAAAGGGACTATAACTCACCTTAATAGCAAACGAAGTAACCACACAAATAAGCGAATAACAAATGAAAGTAAAGTGATCAGGAATGATCACAACGCCAACCTATAAATAAAGCAGGTCGATATAAATAACTAACTTAGGTCAAGTCTTAGTATGATAGCTATTGTACATGTTGCAAGTAGACATAGAACAATACTCAACATGCATCGGTTTGATCGGAACAGCGTACGGACACACACTTTCTATTTTTAGAAAATTTATATTTTTAGCAGGTTTCCTTTTTTGGAAAGTTTCTATTTTTGGAAAGTTTCTATTTTAGGAAAGTTTCTATTTTTGGAAAGTTTCTGTTTTAGGAAAGTTTCTATTTTTAGAAAGTTTCCAAATTAGAAAGTTTCCATATTTAGAAAATTTTTATTTTTAGAAAGTTTTTAAGTTAGGAAAGTTTCCTTAATTAGAAAGTCAACAAAAGTCAACTAAAAGTCAAAGTCAACCGAAAGTCAACTCAAAAGTCAACCTTGGTCAAACATAGTCAACATTAATTTTAAAAGTGTAAGTTGTAATAATAATATAAGTTATAATGTTACTTAAAGTGAAATATGTATAATTATGTCATAACATAAGTTTAATTAAATTAAAATGAATTATTAAAGTTAACATAAGTTTAAATGATATAATTAATATAACATAAGTATTTAATTAATTAATTAAATATTAGTCATAATATATGTATTATTAATTAATAATAAATTTTAAATCATATCTTAAGTATAATTATTTAATAATGAATTATTAATCATATCATAAGTTTCTAATTATAATTATTAAATCATAAGTTTTAATAATTAAATTATAATTAAATAATAACTAAGTCTTATAATAATTAAATAATTAATTAATCCTTATTATAAGTCTTTTAATAATAATCTCATAATATAAGTTTAATACTTATCATAAGTATTTTTCATTAATAATAAAGGTATTATTAATCATAAGTTTAATTAAAATGTTAATTAAATCATAAGTAATAATTAAATGATATAATAAATATATATCATAAGTCTTAAATTATAAGAATTACTTTTTATATCATAACTAATTTAATAATAATCAAAATCATTATTTATATCATAAGTTTTAATAATTAACCATAAGTTTTAATTAAAAGTTCATCGGGTCATAACTTGAGCCCCGGGTGTCGGTTTTCGGCGAGCCTTATATATATATATCTCCGCCTAATCAAACCACCCGACACATTAGTGCACTCAAGAACACTCCAAGAACAGTAACCAAGTCGTGATGATCAGCCATTAAACAACTTGGAACTTTAATCCGATTCAAAACACGTTTTAGTCATAACGGGTGATCCGTGGCTCGGATTTAGATGACCCGAATATGAAAGTTCATCCCATCATCAATCCTAATACACTAGTACACCCTAAAGACTCCACAAGTAGTCACAAAGTCGGACCAAACCTGGTACAATTCGTTTTCACATTTTAATTCCAACAAAACACCATTTTAATCATAACTTTTGATCCGGAATTCGAAAAGAGGTGAATCAAAAGCCTAAAATTATGTACTAAATAAGAGGAACTCATTATATACTTTATTTCATCAAAAATCACAGTTAAGTTCACTGATTTTAACCATCAAGCTGCTGTCCCAATTTAATTAAACCGAAAACATGAATTAACGAGCATTTCTACGCATACTAACAACAATACAATAACATACAATCATCATACTATCAATATAAAATCAAACTACAGTAAAATATATGAGAAATCAAAGAGCTAGGGTTAGGGTTTATACCCTAATCGAGAAGTGAAAGGTATAGACGCGTAGAGAACGATGCGGTGAATCTGGAAATGATGAAAGCCCTTTGATTTGCTTGCTTGATTGTTGAAGATGATGATGAATGTGGTGATGGTAGGTGACAGCTCAAAAGGGAGGAGAGGGAGGAGGAAAAACTTGAGAGAAAATATTAGGTTTGGTGGAAAATGCTAATGAGAGTGTAATTCCAAAAATGAGGAAAAAATGAGGCTATACACCCCTCCCTTGGTGTATTTCGGCCAAAAACTTAATGGGGTGGGCCCTACATGGCCCACAATGATAAATGTGTAATTACTTTTAGCCCGAACGCCCGATCGAAGCCCAAAACGCGAAACGCTACTACGCGATTGATTTTTCGGAGAGATAACAAATACGCGACGAATAAAATATATAAACACTATATATAATCATATGACATTAAAATATCATATTTAAAATAATTAGGACTTAAAAATCCCAAAAGCTTGACCGTTGGTTTGAAAATCGAAAAGATTCACCGAATAGAAATCTGCGACACGTAGAAACGTATAACTAAAAATATGAATACAAATATTCACATAGCATATAATAATTAATATATTATTACAAAAATAATAATATAGGTCATAGAAATGACATGGCACGAATAATAGTTAACGGTCGTTAAATAGTTAACGGTAAAAGATAACGGAAAAGTAGCGTCGTTACAGTACCTTCCCGTTACGGAAATTTCGTCCTGAAATTTAAGCAGGTGCAGGGGTTGGCGCAGCATCTGGGAATAAATGCGGGTACTTCTGTTTCATCTGATCTTCACGCTCCTAAGTGAACTCGGGATCGCGTCTGGCGTTCCATCTAGCTCGAACAATAGGAATTCTGCTCTGCTTAAGAGTCTTAACCTCTCGATCCATAATTTCAACAGGTTCCTTAATAAAATGAAGTTGCTTATCAACATGAAGTTCCTCCAGAGGAATAGTTTCATCGGCATCGGCCAAACACTTCTTCAAATTCGACATGTGAAAAACGTCGTGAACAGCACTGAGTTCTTGTGGCAATTTTAAACGATAAGCCACGGGTCCAACTCTCTCAATAATCTCAAACGGTCCAAAAAAAATGAGGATTCAACTTGTCTCTCTTACCAAATCGTACCACACCCTTCCAAGGTGATACTTTCAACATAACACGGTCAGCGACCTGAAACTCAATATATTTCCTTCTCCTTGTGGCATAGATCTTTTGCCGACTTCTGGCAGTTCTCAATCTTTCTTTAATCTGTACGATTTTCTTGGCAGTCTCATGAATAATTTCTGGACCTGTGAGTTGAGCATCCCCAACCTCATTCCAACAGATAGGAGACCTACACTTTCTGCCATACAGAGCTTCAAACAGTGTGGCCTTAATACTTGCATGATAACTGTTGTTATAAGAAAATTCAGCCAACGGCAAGTATCTCTCCCAACCATTACCGAAATCAATTACGCATGCCCTCAACATGTCTTCCAACGTTTGGATGGTCCTTTCACTCCAACCATCCGAATATGGATGATAAGCGGTGCTCATACCCAATTTAGTTCCCAAAGCATCTTGTAAGGAATGCCAAAACCTCGATGTAAATCGACTGTCTCGGTCCGAAATAATCGATACAGGAACACCATGTCTAGAAACATTCTCCTTCAAATACAAACGAGTAAGCTTCTTCATTGAATCTGTTTCCTTAATTGGCAAGAAATGAGTTGACTTATTGAGTCGGTCAATAATCACCCAAATGGTATCATAACCACCCACAACTCTTGGTAACTTCGTAATAATGTGCATCTTAATACCTTCCTACTTCCACTCGAGAATTTCAGGTTGCACCAGAAGTTCCGAACGATTTCCGATGCTTAGCTTTGACCTTAGCACAGGTCAACCACTTAGCCACATAAGTAGCCACATCAGCTTTCAAGTTAGGCCACCAGTATAGCTCTTTAAGATTATGATACATCTTTCCTGAACCAGGATGTATAGAGTACCTAGACTTATGAGATTCATCTAAAACAAGTTGTCGCAAATCACCAAATTTTGGAACCCAAAGACGTCCCGCACAATACCGAGTACCATCGGTTCATACCTCAACTGTTTACTCAAGCCTCTGACCTTCCCGTTACGAAATTTTCCTCCTTCAAGGCTTCTTATTGTGTCTCAAGAATCTGCCTAGCGAGGTTAGTTCGAATTTTCATTCAAGGCTCTAAACCTACGAGGTTCAACTCTTTCTTTTTGACTCAAAGCATCAGCCACGACATTGGCTATTTCCCGAAATGGCCAAAGGAGTTCACAATCATAATCGTTCAACAATTCCACCCATCTTCGCTACCTCATATTCCACTGTCTTTGATCAAAGATATGTTGAAGACTTTTGTGATCAGTGTACACTGTACATTTGACCCCATATAAGTAATGTCTCCACTTCTTGAGTGCGAACACAACAACTCCCAATTCTAAATCATGGGTTGTATAATTATGTTCATGAATCTTCTACTAACGTGACGCGTAAGCTATGACTTTCTTTCGATGCATCAAAACACAACCAAAGTCTTGGCACGAAGCATCACAATAAATAAAAAAAAAATCATTACCCTCAGGTAGTGATAATATCGGTGCAGAAGTTAACTTCTTCAGAGTTTAGAAAGCAGACTCGTATTCACACTTCCACTCGTACTTCTTCCCCTTATGCGTTAAAGTAATTGGAGGTTTCGCTACTCGTGAAAAATCTTGAATGAACCTTCTATAATAGCCTGCCAAACCTAGGAGCTGACGAATCTGAGTAGGAGTTTTTGGAAATTTTCCACTTCCCAATTGCCTCAATCTTAGCAGGATCAACTTGAATTCCCTGTTTACTAACAACGTGCTCAAGGAATTGAACTTCTTTCAACCAGAATGCACATTTCGAAAAACTCAGAATACAACTCTTCTTTTCTTAACAAATCGAGCACTAACTTCAAATGTTCTTCATGCTCTTGATCACTCTTGGAATAAATTAGAATATCATCGACGAAAATGATAACAAATTTGTCCAGATAGGGTATACATGTAGTGACCCGAAATTTTCCATGTTTATATATATTAATTGAGATTGATATTTACATGACTAAATGTTTCCAATATGTTAAGCAATCAAACTTGTTAAGACTTGATTAATTGAAATATGTTTCATATAGACAATTGACCACCCAAGTTGACCGGTGATTCACGAACGTTAAAACTTGTAAAAACTATATGATGACATATATATGGATATATATATAGTTAACATGATACTATGATAAGTAAACATATCATTAACTATATTAACAATGAACTACATATGTAAAAACAAGACTACTAACTTAATGATTTTTAAACGAGACATATATGTAACGATTATCGTTGTAAAGACATTTAATGTATATATATCATATTAAGAGATATTCATACATGATAATATCATGATAATATAATAATTTAAAATCTCATTTGATATTATAAACATTGGGTTAACAACATTTAACAAGATCGTTAACCTAAAGGTTTCAAAACAACACTTACATGTAACTACTAACGATGACTTAACGACTCAGTTAAAATGTATATACATGTAGTGTTTTAATATGTATTTATACACTTTTGAAAGACTTCAATACACTTATCAAAATACTTCTACTTAACAAAAATGCTTACAATTACATCCTCGTTCAGTTTCATCAACAATTCTACTCGTATGCACCCGTATTCGTACTCGTACAATACACAGCTTTTAGATGTATGTACTATTTGTATATACACTCCAATGATCAGCTCTTAGCAGCCCATGTGAGTCACCTAACACATGTGGGAACCATCATTTGGCAACTAGCATGAAATATCTCATAAGATTACAAACATATGAGTAATCATTCATGACTTATTTACATGAAAACAAAATTACATATCCTTTATATCTAATCCATACACCAACGACCAAAAACACCTACAAACACTTTCATTCTTCAATTTTATTCATCTAATTGATCTCTCTCAAGTTCTATCTTCAAGTTCTAAGTGTTCTTCATAAATTCTACAAGTTCTAGTTACATAAAATCAAGAATACTTTCAAGTTTGCTAGCTCACTTCCAATCTTGTAAGGTGATCATCCAACCTCAAGAAATCTTTGTTTCTTACAGTAGGTTATCATTCTAATACAAGGTAATAATCATATTCAAACTTTGGTTCAATTTCTATAACTATAACAATCTTATTTCAAGTGATGATCTTACTTGAACTTGTTTTCGTGTCATGATTCTGCTTCAAGAACTTCGAGCCATCCAAGGATCCATTGAAGCTAGATCCATTTTTCTCTTTTCCAGTAGGTTTATCCAAGGAAATTAAGGTAGTAATGATGTTCATAACATCATTCGATTCATACATATAAAGCTATCTTATTCGAAGGTTTAAACTTGTAATCACTAGAACATAGTTTAGTTAATTCTAAACTTGTTCGCAAACAAAAGTTAATCCTTCTAACTTGACTTTTAAAATCAACTAAACACATGTTCTATATCTATATGATATGCTAACTTAATGATTTAAAACCTGGAAACGGGAAAAACACCGTAAAACCGGATTTACGCCGTCGTAGTAACACCGCGGGCTGTTTTGGGTTAGTTAATTAAAAACTATGATAAACTTTGATTTAAAAGTTGTTATTCTGAGAAAATGATTTTTATTATGAACATGAAACTATATCCAAAAATTATGGTTAAACTCAAAGTGGAAGTATGTTTTCTAAAATGGTCATCTAGACGTCGTTCTTTCGACTGAAATGACTACCTTTACAAAAACGACTTGTAACTTATTTTTTCCGACTATAAACCTATATTTTTTCTGTTTAGATTCATAAAATAGAGTTCAATATGAAACCATAGCAATTTGATTCACTCAAAACGGATTTAAAATGAAGAAGTTATGGGTAAAACAAGATTGGATAATTTTTCTCATTTTAGCTACGTGAAAATTGGTAACAAATCTATTCCAACCAAAACTTAATCAACTTGTATTGTATATTATGTAATCTTGAGATACCATAGACACGTATACAATGTTTTGACCTATCATGTCGACACATCTATATATATTTCGGAACAACCATAGACACTCTATATGTGAATGTTGGAGTTAGCTATACAGGGTTGAGGTTGATTCCAAAATATATATAGTTTGAGTTGTGATCAATACTGAGATACTTATACACTGGGTCGTGGATTGATTCAAGATAATATTTATCGATTTATTTATGTACATCTAACTGTGGACAACTAGTTGTAGGTTACTAACGAGGACAGCTGACTTAATAAACTTAAAACATCAAAATATATTAAAAGTGTTGTAAATATATTTTGAACATACTTTGATATATATATGTATATATTGTTATAGGTTTGTGAATCAACCAGTGGCCAAGTCTTACTTCCCGACGAAGTAAAAATCTGTGAAAGTGAGTTATAGTCCCACTTTTAAAATCTAATATTTTTGGGATGAGAATACATGCAGGTTTTATAAATGATTTACAAAATAGACACAAGTACGTGAAACTACATTCTATGGTTGAATTATCGAAATCGAATATGCCCCTTTTTATTAAGTCTGGTAATCTAAGAATTAGGGAACAGACACCCTAATTGACGCGAATCCTAAAGATAGATCTGTTGGGCCTAACAAACCCCATCCAAAGTACCGGATGCTTTAGTACTTCGAAATTTATATCATATCCGAAGGGTGTCCCGGAATGATGGGGATATTCTTATATATGCATCTTGTTATTGTCGGTTACCAGGTGTTCACCATATGAATGATTTTTATCTCTATGTATGGGATGTGTATTGAAATATGAAATCTTGTGGTCTATTGTTACGATTTGATATATATAGGTTAAACCTATAACTCACCAACATTTTTGTTGACGTTTAAAGCATGTTTATTCTCAGGTGAATACTAAGAGCTTCCGCTGTTGCATACTAAAATAAGTACAAGATTTGGAGTCCATGTTTGTATGATATTGTGTAAAAACTGCATTCAAGAAACTGATTTCGATGTAACATATTTGTATTGTAAACCATTATGTAATGGTCGTGTGTAAATAGGATATTTTAGATTATCATTATTTGATAATCTACGTAAAGCTTTTTAAACCTTTATTTATGAAATAAAGGTTATGGTTTGTTTTAAAAATGAATGCAGTCTTTGAAAAACGTCTCATATAGAGGTCAAAACCTCGCAACGGAATCAATTAATATGGAACGTTTTTAATCAATAAGAACGGGACATTTCAGTTGGTATCCGAGCGTTGGTCTTAGAGAACCAGAATTTTGCATTAGTGTGTCTTATCGAGTTTGTTAGGATGCATTAGTGAGTCTGGACTTCGACCGTGTTTACTTGAAAAATGATTGCTTAACAAATTTTGTTGGAAACTATATATTTTTAATATGTGAATATTATGTGATATATTAATCTCTTAACGCGTTTAATATTATGTGATAGATGTCTACCTCTAGAACAAGTCCCATTGATTCACCTAATAATAATGAAGAGTTAAATGTAAATTGGAATGATTCGTGGACTGATTCACAAGTTCCCGAAGAGGAACCAGAAGAAGAGTCGGAACCGAAAGAAGAATCGGACCCGGAAGAAGAATCGGAACCGGATGAAGAAATAGAACCGGTGGGGGAAATAATAAAACGGTTAAGTAAAAGAAAATCCTCAACCAACCGACCAAGGTTAATTATGGTCAATGGTGTTTCCGCTAAGGAAGCAAAATATTGGGAGGATTACCAATTCTCCGATGAATCGGATTCTGACGAGAATTCCGATGATGTTATAGAAATTACCCCAACTGAATTTAAAAAGGCAAAAGAAAATAATAAGGGAAAGGGCATAAAAATAGAGAAATCTAATTCCAACCCCGATGAACTTTATATGTATCGTCAACCCCCGAAGTCCTTAAGTTGTAACAATGACCCGGGAACCTCTAAACCACCAGGTTTTTCTAAACCAATGTGGATAACGACGGCTCGTATTAGGGGAACATCATATATCCCTAGAAACTTGGCAAAACGAACCAAAACCGAAGAAGAAGAAACAAGCGAGTCGGAATAAGATAGTTGTATTCGTGTGGTGTAATATATGTAATATAGTGTGCTTATGCTTTATGATATATGTAAAAATTGCTTGTATTAATAAGTATTTTTTTTATGAATCTAACTCTTGTCTATTTTACAGTATAAAAACACAAAATGGATAGACAACCCAATATTTTAAGAGACCTACCCGGAGACATGATTGATGAAATCTTGTCTAAAGTCGGTCAGAATTCTTCGGCACAACTATTTAAGGCGAGATCAGTTTGTAAGACATTCGAAGAATGTTCCAAGAATGTCTTGGTTTATAAGAGACTTTCATTTGAAAGATGGGGGATATCACATTGGGAAACCCATAAGTTACGATGTGTTTACTTTGACGCATATATTGCGGGGAACCCAAATGCTATTTTACGCAACGGGTTAAGAAATTATTTTGACTCAATATATCCGAATATTGGACTTCGTGATTTAGAAAAAGCGGCTAACATGCAACATAAAGAAGCATGTTATGCTTACGGATTAGTAATGATCGCTTCTCACCAAAGTGAGAACAAGAACATCGGGCTACAACTATTAAACAAAACGTTTCCACAAGTGACGGAGTCGGTAATTGGGGTAAGAAATGAGGTTTTTAGATTGTTACGGGACTGTTGGACATTACGTAACCCTCGTCCCTTTGACGACGTTACAACACGCTGTCTTATCAACGGCCATAATGGTTATGTTCCACAAGACCAAGGATGGGAAGTAGTCCTAGTAAAACCAGAATGCATGACTTGTTTCTGGACGTATGAATTACGTGTCTTTATTGCCTTTGCTGAACGACTTGTGTACTAGCTAGAATTATCTTCACAACTATCTTGTATCAAAGTTATTGTGTGCTATATTTCATGCTTTATGTAAAATAAGCGGTATTGTAAGTTTGTAAAATATTGTATAAAAGTTTGAACGCGAAATATTATTATAATCAGTTTTTCATATAGAATTGTAGTAGTTGAATTGTATATTAACTACTAAGTATGAACTTAACGGGTAGGTACTACCCGAATTTAAACTTATAAAACGCTAATATGAAGAAAAAGCTTTTATAAATGAGTTCATATTATGCTACGAAATACTATTAACTACTCTTAATATTCTGTATGATTAACTTGTTCCATTTGACTATTTTGAAGGAAATGGCACCGACTACTCGACACACCGTGAATATGAATGAAGAGGAATTCCGTACTTTTCTAGCTTCAAACATAGCCGCAGTACAGGCTGCGCTACATACCAACAATAACCTTGGATCTAGCAGTACATGAAATCGTGTAGGATGCACCTACAAAGAATTCACTGCCTGCAAACCTTTGGAATTTGATGGAACCGAAGGACCGATCGGGTTGAAACGGTGGACCGAGAAGGTCGAATCGGTGTTTGCCATAAGTAAGTGTACTGAAGAGGATAAAGTGAAGTACGCTACGCATACCTTCACAGGTTCTGCGTTAACATGGTGGAATACCTATCTAGAGCAAGTGGGACAAGACGATGCGTACGCACTACTGTGGTCAGCATTCAAGCACTTGATGAACGAGAAGTACCGTCCCAGAACCGAGGTCAATAAGCTCAAGACAGAACTTAGAGGGTTACGAACCCAAGGATTTGATATTACCACGTACGAAAGACGATTCACAGAATTGTGCCTATTGTGTCCGGGAGCATTCGAAGATGAGGAAGAGAAGATCGACGCGTTTGTGAAAGGATTACCGGAAAGAATCCAAGAAGATATAAGTTCACACGAGCCCCCCTCCATACAACAGGCATGTAGAATGGCTCACAAACTAGTGAACCAGATTGAAGAAAGAATTAAAGAACAGACTGCTGAAGAGGCCAATGTGAAGCAAGTCAAAAGAAAGTGGGAGGAAAACGGTGATAAGAATCACCAATACAACAACAACAGTAATTACAACAATAATCTCAACAATTATCCCAACAATCGCAACATCAATCGCAACTACAACAAATGGCCAAACAACAACAACAACAACAACAACAACAACAGCAGCTACAACAATCATCCCAACAACAATAATAACCGCAACAACAACAATCAGAAGCAGCTATGCCAAAGGTGTGAAAAGTATCACTCGAGGTTCTGCACCAAATTTTGCAACAAGTGTAAAAGAAATGGTCATAGCGCAGCGAAGTGTGAGGTCTACGGACCAGGGGTTAATAGAACGAAAGGAACAAATGGTGTCGGAACAAGTAATGGCGGAGCAAGTAGTGTCGGAGCAAGTTATGCCAATGTAGTTTGTTATAAATGTGGAAAACCGGGCCACATTATTAGAAATTGCCCGAACCAGGAGAACACGAATGGACAAGGCCGCGGAAGAGTTTTCAATATTAATGCGGCAGAGGCACAGGAAGACCCGGAGCTTGTTACGGGTACGTTTCTTATTGACAATAAATCTGCTTACGTTTTATTTGATTCGGGTGCGGATAGAAGCTATATGAGTAGAGATTTTTGTGCTAAATTAAGTTGTCCATTGACGCCTTTGGATAGTAAATTTTTACTCGAATTAGCAAATGGTAAATTAATTTCAGCAGATAATATATGTCGGAATCGAGAAATTAAACTGGTTAGCGAAACATTTAAGATTGATTTGATACCAGTAGAGTTAGGGAGTTTTGATGTGATAATCGGTATGGACTGGTTGAAAGAAGTGAAAGCAGAGATCGTTTGTTACAAAAATGCAATTCGCATTATACGAGAAAAAGGAAAACCCTTAATGGTGTACGGAGAAAAGGGTAACACGAAGCTACATCTTATTAGTAATTTGAAGGCACAAAAACTAATAAGAAAAGGTTGCTATGCTGTTCTAGCACACGTCGAGAAAGTACAAACTGAAGAAAAGAGCATCAATGATGTTCCCATTGCAAAAGAATTTCCCGATGTATTTCCGAAAGAATTACCGGGATTACCCCCACATCGATCCGTTAAATTTCAAATAGATCTTGTACCAGGAGCTGCACCAATAGCTCGTGCTCCTTACAGACTCGCACCCAGCGAGATGAAAGAACTGCAAAGCCAATTACAAGAACTTTTAGAGCGTGGTTTCATTCGACCAAGCACATCACCGTGGGGAGCTCCTGTTTTGTTTGTCAAGAAGAAAGATGGTACATTCAGGTTGTGTATCGACTACCGAGAGTTGAACAAACTTACCATCAAGAACCGCTACCCACTACCGAGAATCGACGACTTATTTGATCAACTACAAGGCTCGTCTTTTTATTCAAAGATTGACTTACGTTCCGGGTATCATCAAATGCGAGTGAAAGAAGATGATATTCCAAAGACTGCTTTCAGAACACGTTACGGTCATTACGAGTTTATGGTCATGCCGTTTGGTTTAACTAATGCACCAGCTGTGTTCATGGACCTTATGAACGGAGTGTGTGGACCATACCTTGACAAGTTTGTCATTGTTTTCATTGATGACATACTTATTTACTCAAAGAATGACCAAGAACACGGTGAACATTTGAGAAAGGTGTTAGAAGTATTGAGGAAGGAAGAATTGTACGCTAAGTTTTCAAAGTGTGCATTTTGGTTGGAAGAAGTTCAATTCCTTGGTCACATAGTGAACAAAGAAGGTATTAAGGTGGATCCGGCAAAGATAGAAACTGTTGAAAAGTGGGAAACCCCGAAAACTCCGAAACACATACGCCAGTTTTTAGGACTAGCTGGTTACTACAGAAGGTTCATCCAAGACTTTTCCAGAATAGCAAAACCCTTGACTGCATTAACGCATAAAGGGAAGAAATTTGAATGGAAGGATGAACAAGAGAAAGCGTTTCAGTTATTGAAGAAAAAGCTAACTACGGCACCTATATTGTCATTGCCTGAAGGGAATGATGATTTTGTGATTTATTGTGACGCATAAAAGCAAGGTCTCGGTTGTGTATTAATGCAACGAACGAAGGTGATTGCTTATGCATCTAGACAATTGAAGATTCACGAGCAAAATTATACGACGCATGATTTGGAATTAGGCGCGGTTGTTTTTGCATTAAAGACTTGGAGGCACTACTTATATGGGGTCAAAAGTATTATATATACCGACCACAAAAGTCTTCAACACATATTTAATCAGAAACAACTGAATATGAGGCAGCGTAGGTGGATTGAATTGTTGAATGATTACGACTTTGAGATTCGTTACCACCCGGGGAAGGCAAATGTGGTAGCCGATGCCTTGAGCAGGAAGGACAGAGAACCCATTCGAGTAAAATCTATGAATATAATGATTCTTAATAACCTTACTACTCAAATAAAGGAGGCGCAACAAGGAGTTTTAAAAGAGGGAAATTTAAAGGATGAAATACCCAAAGGATCGGAGAAGCATCTTAATATTCGAGAAGACGGAACCCGGTATAGGGCTGAAAGAATTTGGGTACCAAAATTTGGAGATATGAGAGAAATGGTACTTAGAGAAGCTCATAAAACTAGATACTCAATACATCCTGGAACGGGAAAGATGTACAAGGATCTCAAGAAACATTTTTGGTGGCCGGGTATAAAAGCCGATGTTGCTAAATACGTAGGAGAATGTTTGACGTGTTCTAAGGTCAAAGCTGAGCATCAGAAACCATCAGGTCTACTTCAACAACCCGAAATCCCGGAATGGAAATGGGAAAACATTACCATGGATTTCATCACTAAATTGCCAAGGACTGCAAGTGGTTTTGATACTATTTGGGTAATAGTTGATCGTCTCACCAAATCAGCACACTTCTCTATTATCTCTGATAGGGATGGCAGATTTATTTCAAGATGGAGAAGTTAGCACGACTGTATTTGAAGGAAGTCGTCTCCAGACATGGAATACCAATCTCTATTATCTCTGATAGGGATGGCAGATTTATTTCAAGATTCTGAAAGACATTGCAGCAAGCATTAGGAACTCGTCTAGACATGAGTACTGCCTATCATCCACAAACTGATGGGCAGAGTGAAAGGACGATACAAACGCTTGAAGACATGCTATGAGCATGTGTTATTGATTTCGGAAACAGTTGGGATCGACATCTACCATTAGCAGAATTTTCCTACAACAACAGCTACCATTCAAGCATTGAGATGGCGCCGTTTGAAGCACTTTATGGTAGAAAGTGCAGGTCTCCGATTTGTTGGAGTGAAGTGGGGGATAGACAGATTACGGGTCCGGAGATTATACAAGAAACTACCGAGAAGATCATCCAAATTCAACAACGGTTGAAAACCGCCCAAAGTCGACAAAAGAGCTACGCTGACATTAAAAGAAAAGATATAGAATTTGAAATTGGAGAGATGGTCATGCTTAAAGTTGCACCTTGGAAAGGCGTTGTTCGATTTGGTAAATGAGGGTAATTAAATCCAAGGTATATTGGACCATTCAAGATTATTGATCGTGTCGGACCAGTAGCTTACCGACTTGAGTTACCTCAACAACTCGCGGCTGTACATAACACTTTCCACGTCTCGAATTTGAAGAAATGTTTTGCTAAAGAAGATCTCACTATTCCGTTAGATGAAATCCAAATCAACGAAAAACTCCAATTCATCGAAGAACCCGCCGAAATAATGGATCGTGAGGTTAAAAGACTTAAGCAAAACAAGATACCAATTGTTAAGGTTCGATGGAATGCTCGTAGAGGACTCGAGTTCACCTGGGAGCGTGAAGATCAGATGAAGAAGAAATACCCGCATCTATTTCCAGAAAATTCATCAACACCTTCAACAGCTTAAAATTTCGGGACTAAATTTATTTAACGGGTAGGTACTGTAGTGACCCGAACTTTTCCATGTTTATATATATTAATTGAGATTGATATTTACATGACTAAATGTTTCCAATATATTAAGCAATCAAACTTGTTAAGACTTGATTAATTGAAATATGTTTCATATAGACAATTGACCACCCAAGTTGACCGGTGATTCACGAACGTTAAAACTTGTAAAAACTATATGATGACATATATATGGATATATATATATAGTTAACATGATACTATGATAAGTAAACATATCATTAAGTATATTAACAATGAACTACATATGTAAAAACAAGACTACTAACTTAATGATTTTTAAACGAAACATATATGTAACGATTATCGTTGTAAAGACATTTGATGTATATATATCATATTAAGAGATATTCATACATGATAATATCATGATAATATAATAATTTAAAATCTCATTTGATATTATAAACATTGGGTTAACAACATTTAACAAGATCGTTAACCTAAAGGTTTCAAAACAACACTTACATGTAACGACTAACGATGACTTAACGACTCAGTTAAAATGTATATACATGTAGTGTTTTAATATGTATTTATACACTTTTGAAAGACTTCAATACACTTATCAAAATACTTCTACTTAACAAAAATGCTTACAATTACATCCTCGTTCAGTTTCATCAACAATTCTACTCGTATGCACCCGTATTCGTACTCGTACAATACACAGCTTTTAGATGTATGTACTATTGGTATATACACACCAATGATCAGCTCTTAGCAGCCCATGTGAGTCACCTAACACATGTGGGAACCATCATTTGGCAACTAGCATGAAATATCTCATAAGATTACAAAAATATGAGTAATCATTCATGACTTATTTACATGAAAACAAAATTACATATCCTTTATATCTAATCCATACACCAACGACCAAAAACACCTACAAACACTTTCATTCTTCAATTTTCTTCATCTAATTGATCTCTCTCAAGTTCTATCTTCAAGTTCTAAGTATTCTTCATAAATTCTACAAGTTCTAGTTACATAAAATCAAGAATACTTTCAAGTTTGCTAGCTCACTTCCAATCTTGTAAGGTGATCATCCAACCTCAAGAAATCTTTGTTTCTTACAGTAGGTTATCATTCTAATACAAGGTAATAATCATATTCAAACTTTGGTTCAATTTCTATAACTATAACAATCTTATTTCAAGTGATGATCTTACTTGAACTTGTTTTCGTGTCATGATTCTGCTTCAAGAACTTCGAGCCATCCAAGGATCCATTGAAGCTAGATCCATTTTTCTCTTTTCCAGTAGGTTTATCCAAGGAAATTAAGGTAGTAATGATGTTCATAACATCATTCGATTCATACATATAAAGCTATCTTATTCGAAGGTTTAAACTTGTAATCACTAGAACATAGTTTAGTTAATTCTAAACTTGTTCGCAAACAAAAGTTAATCCTTCTAACTTGACTTTTAAAATCAACTAAACACATGTTCTATATCTATATGATATGCTAACTTAATGATTTAAAACCTGGAAACGGGAAAAACACCGTAAAACCGGATTTACGCCGTCGTAGTAACACCGCGGGCTGTTTTGGGTTAGTTAATTAAAAACTATGATAAACTTTGATTTAAAAGTTGTTATTCTGAGAAAATGATTTTTATTATGAACATGAAACTATATCCAAAAATTATGGTTAAACTCAAAGTGGAAGTATGTTTTCTAAAATGGTCATCTAGACGTCGTTCTTTCGACTGAAATGACTACCTTTACAAAAACGACTTGTAACTTATTTTTTCTGACTATAAACCTATATTTTTTCTGTTTAGATTCATAAAATAGAGTTCAATATGAAACCATAGCAATTTGATTCACTCAAAACGGATTTAAAATGAAGAAGTTATGGGTAAAACAAGATTGGATAATTTTTCTCATTTTAGCTACGTGATAATTGGTAACAAATCTATTCCAACCAAAACTTAATCAACTTGTATTGTATATTATGTAATCTTGAGATACCATAGACACGTATACAATGTTTCGACCTATCATGTCGACACATCTATATATATTTCGGAACAACCATAGACACTCTATATGTGAATGTTGGAGTTAGCTATACAGGGTTGAGGTTGATTCCAAAATATATATAGTTTGAGTTGTGATCAATACTGAGATACTTATACACTGGGTCGTGGATTGATTCAAGATAATATTTATCGATTTATTTATGTACATCTAACTGTGGACAACTAGTTGTAGGTTACTAACGAGGACAGCTGACTTAATAAACTTAAAACATCAAAATATATTAAAAGTGTTGTAAATATATTTTGAACATACTTTGATATATATGTATATATTGTTATAGGTTTGTGAATCAACCAGTGGCCAAGTCTTACTTCCCGACGAAGTAAAAATCTGTGAAAGTGAGTTATAGTCCCACTTTTAAAATCTAATATTTTTGGGATGAGAATACATGCAGGTTTTATAAATGATTTACAAAATAGACACAAGTACATGAAACTACATTCTATGGTTGAATTATCGAAATCGAATATGCCCCTTTTTATTAAGTCTGGTAATCTAAGAATTAGGGAACAGACACCCTAATTGACGCGAATCCTAAAGATAGATCTATTGGGCCTAACAAACCCCATCCAAAGTACCGGATGCTTTAGTACTTCGAAATTTATATCATATCCGAAGGGTGTCCCGGAATGATGGGGATATTCTTATATATGCATCTTGTTATTGTCGGTTACCAGGTGTTCACCATATGAATGATTTTTATCTCTATGTATGGGATGTGTATTGAAATATGAAATCTTGTGGTCTCTTGTTACGATTTGATATATATAGGTTAAACCTATAACTCACCAACATTTTTGTTGACATTTAAAGCATGTTTATTCTCAGGTGAATACTAAGAGCTTCCGCTGTTGCATACTAAAATAAGGACAAGATTTGGAGTCCATGTTTGTATGATATTGTGTAAAAACTGCATTCAAGAAACTGATTTCGATGTAACATATTTGTATTGTAAACCATTATGTAATGGTCGTGTGTAAATAGGATATTTTAGTTTATCATTATTTGATAATCTACGTAAAGCTTTTTAAACCTTTATTTATGAAATAAAGGTTATGGTTTGTTTTAAAAATGAATGCAGTCTTTGAAAAACGTCTCATATAGAGGTCAAAACCTCGCAACGAAATCAATTAATATGGAACGTTTTTAATCAATAAGAACGGGACATTTCAATACACACACGGTTCATGAGGTCCATGAACACGGCAGGTGCATTGGTTAATCCGAACGGCATAACAAGAAATTCATAGTGGCCATAACGGGTACGGAATGCGGTTTTTGGAACATCAGTTTCTTTAACACGCAATTGGTGATAACCGGAACGAAGATCAATCTTAGAATAAACGGACGAACCATGAAGTTGATCGAACAGATCATCAATTCTTGGAAGAGGGTAACGGTTTTTAACTGTAAGCTTGTTCAATTCACGATGGTCAATGCACAAATGAAACGAACAATCTTTCTTCTTAACCAAACAAAACAGAAGCTCCGCAAGGGGACGTATAAGGACGAATGAGGTATAGTTGCAGCCAACAAAGGAAGAAATATAGAGATTAACCATATCGGTGGTAACGATTTTTAAGACAATTCCTTCAAAGGGAATAACGAGGATCATGAACTTCAAAGTAAATTTTCATTACATTTCTGAAAGGAAGACGTACGAAAGGTGTAATCTTTCAACGAGAGTGAACTTCCTCGCATAATGAGCGAGTCAATCTAGGATTCATCCTTATTCTTAAATTTATGTGCGGATGAAAAGAACGCAAATCATGGGTTATAAAGAATGGTCGACTCCAGGTGAGATGATTCTCCAAAAATAATTTCGTGTACCTCAAGGTATTGAATCATAGGGCTGATGTTTACGAGGGTGTTGCGGTTAGCCGTGAATATCGAGAGTAGAAACTCCTCAAACGATCTAGTGTAATATACATCCATGATACCTACTTTAACAACAGTTGGGGTAGAAACCCACCTAGCGCCTTTTCTACAATAGGGTGACCACCGAGTGTTCCCCAGAAAATTGATTTATCGGTCCGCGTTTCGGCCATGTCCAACCATAAGAGAGAAAATTTTACGAGCGCAAAGACTTTCCAACAAATTTAATAAAACCGACATCCAAAGTGGTGTAAGAGTTTCTATCAATGAACTTAATGGTAAGTTTCATCCTTAAACAGAGGACGAGAAGAACTGTGATCCAAACACTCTGTAGAGTAATGCAAAAATTTGATAAAATCAATCAAAGAAGTTTTGAAAAAGCTTTAATTATTTGATGTGACAACATAAACGGAACGAAGTTCTTATTAAATTTAGAAGTATGTACAACGTATACCATTTTATATAAAACAAATTGACTTAGTCAAACGGCTCAATAAATGAGCGGTTTTAAAATAGTTTTGAAGGTATGATTTTGTATATACTAGCCAAAATAGGTAAGGGTAAATTTATTCATTTGAATCCATACATACATATATGATTTTATCAATTGTATACATGACAAAATATTTCATTACTTCTATTCGCCCATAAATCTCGTGAGAACCGCCCAATTAAACAAATGTGTAAAATTCCCGATGATAAACAGAGTATCTGTATTTCATAGGTTACAAGTTGAAGTAAGATCGTGGAAGATTGAGTAAAGGACTTGAATCGTCGTGCGACATTTGACCAACAAATGTTACGAGGTCATGAAAACCAATGAGTTAAATGTTGTTTTGACTATTATCAGGACATAAGTCCTTGGGCCAAAACTGTTCCCGAGCGAAGCTGTTTCTAACAAGCGAGTTATGAAGGATAGAGCATGAGATAGATAATCTAGTTAAAACGAGCTTCTCGTATATCAGCAAATAAGATAATGAATATTTTCCCTACCCATGTAATACATCAGAATTTCTGAATGAGTAGTGTAAAAATTTTCTTTGACACGCTTTCTATTCCTCATGTCACACTATTAGGACTTCTTTATGAATTAACGTAATATAATCACGTTGGCCTGACACCATTATATTTCACTAATTCATAGTTCCATTCCAATAGCACTACATGAGGTCAGGACACGCGATCAACCTCGGATTTCCACACAATTTCCCTAAAATGATTTCTTAAACAATGTGCTAAGAATAGCACAAGAGACATAAACATCAAAAGTAACGAATAGGAGTAACGATGAAATAAAAATGTCTTCGAAGTACCAAGAATCTCTAAAAGTCAAGAATGACATTTTCCGGTTCAAAAACCAAAGCACATAGGCACAACAACACAAATGCACGTAATATAACAAGAATGTTATATACCTGAACATAATAGCTGACATTGAAATGTCGAGCCTTTAGAAGTCAAGAATGACATCTCGCGTAATGTAACTCAAACGGCATATACATAACCATAATAGATGACATAGAAATGTCGAGAATTTCAGAAGTTAAGAATGACATCTCTCGGTTTAACTACCCGAGGTGTTCTTATAAGGATAAGTTCGCATGAGTCGGAGAATACGTTTAAATTGGAATGGGAGTTCCTCCCGGATTTAAAATATAATAGAGATGTATACTTAATGACCATCATTATCTTGGTCCCACAGCTTGATCATAACTCTATATGAATTTGATAAATAACCTTGCATTCTTTATTTAAAAATGATTTCCCATAAAGGAAACCTACCAAGATATGTAAGTTTAGAAAAACCATACATTATTACTTAACCCAAAAGTTGACCAAAACAAGGTCAACTACATCCACTATTAAATGTATCAAAATAGAATGCAAGTTAATGTTTAACAAAAGCTGCCATCATAAATATGCAGACTCTCTAAGCACAGAGGAAGCAATCAATCATGAACCTGAGAATAAAACATGCGAGTAACTGTCAACAAAAATGTTGAGTGAATTATAGGTTTAATATTGCAAACAATATTTAATGTAAACCATAAAAATTTATGTTTGAAAACATAAAAACTCCTTTTTGGACCACAAAATTATATGCTAGAAAACATATAAAAACATTATTCCATTTTCCGTGAGCCACCTGGTAACCACTTAACCATTTATTTACCCTTGCGAAACACAATAAATAATATACACCGAACAAGTGTATCTTCAACTAAATATGAAGTACTAAACATTCCGATTATAAATTGCTAGCGAGACTAGCTCGAAATGGGGTTGTCAAACCCGATAGATCTATCCATAGGATTCGCGTTCACCAGTAGAAACCAGTGATTAGAGTTACCAGACTAGGGAATATTTTTGTTCAAGTCACAATGAATAATTTAAACCAACCTCCACTTGAGTCCAAAATATAAAATAAATTGCATGTATTCTCATCCTAAAAGATTTAAATAGAAAAAAAGGGACTATAACTCACCTTAATAGCAAACGAAGTAACCACACAAATAAGCGAATAGCAAATGAAAGTAAAGTGATCAGGAATGATCATAACGCCGACCTATAAATAAAGCAGGTCGATATAAATAACTAACTTAGGTCAAGCCTTAGTATGATAGCTATTGTACATGTTGCAAGTAGACATAGAACAATACTCAACATGCATCGGTTTGATCGGAACAGCGTACGGACACATACTTTCTATTTTTAGAAAGTTTCTATTTTTAGCAGGTTTCCATTTTTGGAAAGTTTCTATTTTAGGAAAGTTTCTATTTTAGGAAAGTTTCTATTTTAGGAAAGTTTCTGTTTTAGGAAAGTTTCTATTTTTGGAAAGTTTCCAAATTTAGAAAGTTTCCATATTTAGAAAGTTTCTATTTTTAGAAAGTTTTTAAGTTAGGAAAGCTTCCTTAATTAGAAAGTCAATAAAAGTCAACTAAAAGTCAAAGTCAACCGAAAGTCAACTCAAAAGTCAACCTTGGTCAAACATAGTCAACATTAATTTTAAAAGTGTAAGTTGTAATAATAATATAAGTTATAATGTTAGTTAAAGTTAAATATGTATAATTATGTCATAACATAAGTTTAATTAAATTAAAATGAATTATTAAAGTTAACATAAGTTTGAATGATATAATTAATATAACATAAGTATTTAATTAATTAATTAAATATTAGTTATAATATAAGTATTATTAATTAATAATAAATTTTAAATCATATCATAAGTATTATTAATTAATAATGAATTATTAATCATATCATAAGTTTCTAATTATAATTATTAAATCATAAGTATTTAATAATTAAATTATAATTAAATAATAACTAAGTCTTATAATAATTAAATAATTAATTAATCCTAATTATAAGTCTTTTAATAATAATCTTATAATATAAGTTTAATACTTATCATAAGTATTTTTTATTAATAATAAAGGTATTATTAATCATAAGTTTAATTAAAATGTTAATTAAATCATAATAAATATATATCATAAGTCTTAAATTATAATAATTACTTTTTATATCATAAATAATTTAATAATAATGAAAATCATTATTTATATCACAAGTTTTATTAATTAAGCATAAGTTTTAATTAAAAGTTCATCGGGTCATAAATTGAGTCCTGGGTGTCGGTTTTCGGCGAGCCATATATATATCTCCGCCTAATCAAATCACCCAACACATTGGTGCACTCAAGAACACTCCAAGAACAGTAACCAAGTCATGATGATTAACCATTAAACAACTTGGAACTTTAATCCGATTCAAAACACGTTTTAGTCATAACGGGTGATCCGTGGCTCGGATTTAGATGACCCGAACATGAAAGTTCATCCCATCATCAATCCTAACACATTAGTACACCCTAAATACTCCACAAGTGGTCACAAAATCGGACCAAACCTGGTACAATTCGTTTTCACATTTTAATTCCAACAAAACACCATTTTAATCATAACTTTTGATCCGGAATTCGAAAAGAGGTGAATCAAAAGCCTAAAATTATGTACTAAATGAGAGGAACTCATCTATATACTTTATTTCATCAAAAATCACAGTTAAGTTCACTGATTTTAACCAACAAGCTGCTGTCCCAATTTAATTAAACCGAAAACATGAATTAACGAACATTTCTACGCATACTAACAACAATACAATAACATACAATCATCATACTATCAATATAACATCAAAATACAGTAAAATATATGAGAAATCAAAGAGCTAGGGTTAGGGTTTATACCCTAATCGAGAAGTGAAAGGTATAGACGCGTAGAGAACGATGCGGTGAATCCGGAAATGATGAAAGCCCTTTGATTTGCTTGCTTGATTGTTGAAGATGATGATTAATGTGGTGGTGGTAGGTTACGGCTCAAAAGGGGGGAGAGGGAGGAGGAAAAACTTGAGAGAAAATATTAGGTTTGGTGGAAAATGCTAATGAGAGTGTAATTCCAAAAATGAGGAAAAAATGAGGCTATACACCCCTCCCTTGGTGTAATTCAGCCAAAAAATGAATGGGGTGGGCCCCACATGGTCCACAATGATAAATGTGTAATTGCTTTTAGCCCGAACGCCCGATCGAAGCCCGAAACGCGAAACGCTACTACGCGATTGATTTTTCGGAGAGATAACAAATACGCGATGAATAAAATATATAAACACTATATATAATCATATGACATTAAAATATCATATTTAAAATAATTAGGACTTAAAAATCCCAAAAGCTTGACCGTTGGTTTGAAAACCGAAAAGATTCACCGAATAGAAATCTGCGACACGTAGAAACGTATAACTTAAAATATGAATACAAATATTCACATAGCACACAATAATTAATATATTATTACGAAAATAATAATATAGGTCATAGAAACGACGTGGCATGAATAACAGTTAACGTTCATTAAATAATTAACGGTAAAAGATAACGGAAAAAGTAGGGTCGTTACAGTACGTTCCCGTTACGGAAATTTCGTCCCAAAATTTAAGCAGGTGCAGGGGTTGACTCAACATCTGGGAACAAATGCGGGTACTTCTGCTTCATCTGATCTTCATGCTCCTAAGTGAACTCGGGACCGCGTCTGGCGTTCCATCTAGCCCAAACAATAGGAATTCTGCTCTGCTGTAGAGTCTTAACCTCTCGATCCATAATTTCAACAGGTTCCTTAATAAAATGAAGTTGCTTATCAACATGAAGTTCCTCCAGAGGAATAGTTTCATTGGCCTCGACCAAATACTTCTTCAAATTCGACACGTGAAAAATGTCGTGAACAGCACTGAGTTCTTGTGGCAATTTCAAATGATAAGCCACGGGTTCAACTCTCTCAATAATCTAAAACGGTCCAACAAAACGAGGATTCAACTTTTCTTTCTTACCAAATCGTACCACACCCTTCCAAGGTGATACTTTCAACATAACACGGTCACCGACCTGAAACTCAATATATTTCCTTCTCCTTGTGGCATAGCTCTTTTGCCGACTTCTGGCAGTTCTCAATCTTTCTTTAATCTGTACGATTTTCTTGGTAGTCTCATGAATAATTTCTGGACCTGTGAGTTGAGCATCCCCAACCTCATTCCAACAGACAGGTGACCTACACTTTCTGCCATACAGAGCTTCAAACGGTGCGGCCTTAATACTTGCATGATAACTGTTGTTATAAGAAAATTCAGCCAACGGCAAGTATCTATCCCAACCATTACCAAAATCAATTACGCATGCCCTCAACATGTCTTCCAACGTTTGGATGGTCCTTTCACTCCGACCATCCGAATGTAGTTGATAAGCGGTGCTCATACCCAATTTAGTTCCCAAAGCATCTTGTAAGGACTGCCAAAACCTCGATGTAAATCGACTGTCTGGGTCGAAATAATCGATACAGGAACACCATGTCTCGAAACAATCTCCTTCAAATACAAACGAGTAAGCTTCTTCATTGAATCTGTTTCCTTAATTGGCAAGAAATGAGTTGACTTAGTGAGTCGGTCAACAATCACCCAAATAGTACCATAACCACCCACAACTCTTGGTAACTTCGTAATAAAGTCCATCGTAATACCTTTCCACTTCCACTCGGGAATTTCAGCTTACACCAGAAGTTCCGGGGGGTTTCCGATGCTCAGCTTTGACCTTAGCACAGGTCAACCACTTAGCCACATAAGTAGCCACATTAGCTTTCAAGTTAGGCCACCAGTATAGCTCCTTAAGATTATGATACATCTTTCCTGAACCAGGATGTATAGAGTACCTAGACTTATGAGCTTCATCTAAAACAAGTTGTCGCAAATCACCAAATTTCAGAACCGAAAGACATCCTGCACAATACCGAGTACCATCGGTTCATACCTCAACTGTTTACTCAAGCCTCTGACCTTCCCGTTACAAAATTTTCCTCCTTCAAGGCTTCTTGTTGTGCCTCAAGAATCTGGTTTGAATTGTCATATTCAAGGCTCTAAACCTACGAGGTTCAACTCTTTCTTTTTGACTCAAAGCATCAGCCATGACATTGGCTATTTCCCGGAATGGCCAAAGGAGTTCACAATCATAATCGTTCAACAATTCCACCCATCTTCGCTACCTCATATTCCACTGTCTTTGATCAAAGATATGTTGAAGACTTTTGTGATCAGTGTACACTGTACATTTGACCCCATATAAGTAATGTCTCCACTTCTTGAGTGCGAACACAACAACTCCCAATTCTAAATCATGGGTTGTATAATTCTGTTCATGAATCTTCAACTGACGTGACGCGTAAGCTATGACTTTCTTTCGATGCATCAAAACACAACCAAAGTCTTGGCACGAAGCATCACAATAAATTACAAAATCATCATTACCCTCAGGTAGTGATAATATCGGTGCAGAAGTTAACTTCTTCAGAGTTTGGAAAGCAGACTCTTATTCACTCTTCCACTCGTACTTCTTCCCCTTATGCGTTAAAGCAATTGGAGGTTTCGCTACTCGTGAAAAATCTTGAATGAACCTTCTATAATTGCCTGCCAAACCTAGGAGCTAACGAATCTGAGTAGGAGTTTTTGGAAATTTTCCACTTCCCAATTTCCTCAATCTTAGCAGGATCAACTTGAATTCCCTGTTTACTAACAACGTGCCCAAGGAATTGAACTTCTTTCAACCAGAATGCACATTTCGAAAAACTCAGAATACAACTCTTCTTTTCTTAACAAATCGAGCACTAACTTCAAATGTTCTTCATGCTCTTGATCACTCTTGGAATAAATAAGAATATCATCGATGAAAATGATAACAAATTTGTCCAGATAGGGTATACACACACGGTTCATGAGGTCCATGAACACGGCAGGTGCATTGGTTAATCCGAACGGCATAACAAGAAATTCATAGTGGCCATAACAGGTACGGAATGCGGTTTTCGGAACATCAGTTTCTTTATCACGCAATTGGTGATAACCGGAACGAAGATCAATCTTAGAATAAACGGACGAACCTTGAAGTTGATCGAATAGATCATCAATTCTTGGAACAGGGTAACGGTTTTTAACTGTAAGCTTGTTCAATTCACGATGGTCAATGCACAAACGAAACGAACCATCTTTCTTCTTAACCAAACAAAACAGAAGATCCCCAAGGGGACGTATAAGGACGAATGAGGTATAGTTGCAGCCAACAAAGGAAGAAATATAGAGAGTAACCATATCAGTGGTAACGATGTTTAAGACAATTCCTTCAAAGGGAATAACGAGGATCATGAATTTCAAAGTAAATTTTCATTACATTTCTGAAAGGAAGACGTACGAAAGGTGTGATCTTTCAACGAGAGTGAACTTCCTCACATAATGAGCGAGTCAATCTAGGATTCATCCTTATTCTTAAATTTATGTGCGGATGAAAAGAACGCGAATCATGGGTTATAAAGAATGGTCGACTCCAGGTGAGATGAATCTCCAAAAATAATTTCGTGTACCTCAAGATATTGAATCATAGGGCTGATGTTTATGAGGGTGTTGTGGTTAGCCGTGAATATCGAGAGTAGAAACTCCTCAAACGATCTAGTGTAATATACATTTATGATACCTACTTTAACAACAGTTGGGGTAGAAACCCACCTAGCCCCTTTTCTACAATAGGGTGACCACTGAGTGTTCCCCAGAAAATTGATTTATCGGTCCGTGTTTCGACCATGTCCAACCATAAGAGAGAAAATTTTACGAGCGTAAAGACTTTCCAACAAATTTAATAAAACCGGCATCCAAAGTGGTGTAAGAGTTTCTATCAATGAACTTAATGGTAGGTTTCATCCTTAAACGGAGGACGAGAAGAACTGTGATCCAAACACTCTGTAGAGTAATGCGAAAATTTGATAAAATCAATCAAAGGAGTTTTAAAAAAGCTTTAATTGTTTGATGTGACAACATAAACGGAACGAAGTTCTTAGTGAATTTAGAAGTATGTACAACGTGTACCATTTTATATAAAACAAATTGACTTAGTCAAACGGCTCAATAAATGAGCGGTTTTAAAATAGTTTTGAAGGTATGATTTAGTATATACTAGCCAAAATAGGTAAGGGTAAATTTATTCATTTGAATCCATACATACATATATAATTTTATCAATTGTATACATGACAAAATATTTCATTACTTCTATTCGCCCATAAATCTCGTGAGAACCGCCCAATTAAATAAATGTGTAAAATTCTCGATGATAAACAGAGTATGTAACGACCCGACTTTTTCGACTTGTTTTCGTGCCTTGTATTTTTGCGAAACTGCGTATTTGTGCGTACTGTGTTACTTTATACTCTGGAAACTTGATATACGTGGTTTACTTCCAATTATATGTTAAAACGTGCCTTAGAGTATGTAGGATACTTAACTTGTTCACCGGAAGCCTTTATAACCGTTAGCGTTACTTGACGTTTCGATTAAACCGCGAACTGCGCGCATGTTTAACTTTTATCGTAACCGGAATATTATGACTGCGAAATATTAATTATTATTTTATAATAATAATTACCTGGGTTTTTGGATGCTTAATTTTAATTAATTATTTACTAGATCACAATAGTTAGTCTTGTTGGACTTTCTATCTTATTGGACCTTAGCCCACCCTACACTAGCTAGTGGCCCAATTAATTAGCCCAAGTATTATTAATAGTGACCCATAATAAATAAAATAAATAAAATAAATTAATTAATGAGTCATACAAGCATTTGGATAAGGATTATCCATATTGTTACATGGGATTCTAGCATAAGTACATGCTTTAGACAACCACTAACCAAAAAGCAAAATGGTGTCTCCCCCTCCCCCCCCTTTGAAAATCACGGCCAAGAGGCCCTTCCACCTCATCAATCCATGTCAAAATTTTGCTTATAAATACTAGCCATTTACCTCTCATTCAACCACTTGCTCTTTGATTTTCACACACACTTGCTCTTTCTTTCTTTCCTTTCTTGTATTACTTGTAAGTTTTCTTTTTCTTCTTCTTTTCCTTCATTATTTTCGTGGCATATCATCATCATCATGGAAGATCAAGCTCTTTAGCTTTGATCTTGATTATATCTTGTTGATTCAAGCATGAATCCATCAAGAACATGGAAAATTCAAGCTTTCTTGCTTTGAATCTTCACCAACTTTATAGATCTACTTCTTTTATGCTTTAATCTTGTTATTTTATGATAAAGATTCAAACTTTTGTTTGTAATCTTCATGTATCTTCAAGATCCAAGCTTTATGCTTCAAGATCTTCAAGAACAACCAAGATGCAAGCTTTCTAGCTTGAATATTCATATCTTGTTGTTGGATCTAAGTTTTCTAGCTTATGATCTTGTTCTTTTGTTATAAAGATCAAAACTTGTGTTTATGGTCTTCATGAAACTTAAAGATCCAAACTTTATGCTTCAAGATCTTCAAGAACATTAAAGGTTCAAGCTTTCTAGCTTTGTGACCTTATAAATTGTGTGAAAGGGATCCAAGCTCTCTAGCTTAGGGTTCCATCACTTCATTTGACTTAGATCATGTTCATACTTGTTTGATTGATGTAAAGTTGTAACTTTGTTTGTAAATAGGACTTGTAATTGTGTTAAGACTAAGGATATGATGTAACCTTGGTTCATCATCCATCTAAGACTCTTAAATGAGTTGTGTTACCACTTGGTCTTAACATATTGTGTATTGATGGTAGAATCTTGGTCAAAAGTGATGCTAAACCATCGACGAGTTGTACACTTGAAGCTACAAGCATCAAGGATGAGAACCGTGATGAGCATCAAGCACCAAGAACCCCACCGGAGCACTTGTCCACTGATTTTCGTATCTGATCAGACCACTGGGCTACCGGAAAGTTGATTTTCAGTTAGTTCGGTTCGATTAGATGATTTTCCATGTAGGCCTTGTCTTAATCCGAGTTACGGTTTAGGATTTATGGCCCTCCGAGAGTCACTACACCCTATTAACGTTGTGCTGAAATTTCTGACCTACTCGCACTTAAACCGTCGCCACGGTCAAACGAAGACGAGTTAGGTTCTGAAAATTGGTCAGCTGTTAGGGGACTCATATAAGGAGCCATAGCCACTAACTATGCATATTTTTGATTTACGTAGAGGTCGTAGCAGCTGACCGAAGTCAGCCTATTGTTTTGATCTCTATTCTTGTCGAACTTACTTAGCTTTTATGATGATGAATGATGATGATGATGACACTTAAACTTATTTTATGCACTATTAGAATTTATAAAGACAACCTACTGACCTAGTAACCTTTGATTTAGGTTGACGACCTTTCGGACCAACTTACTACTTGCGTACTTTCATTACCGACTTTACCGCTTTTACCGCTGTGAGTTATAGTATCCCTTTTTACTTTAACTATTTTGGGACTGAGAATACATGCGGTTTTACATTTTACATACTAGGCACGAGTACTTAAACTTTATATGTGTGTGGGTTATACAATGACATAAACATTCCCCTTAGCACGGTAACGTTTAGTCATTGGTTTTTGAACTGGTGAACGCGAATCTTAGATATGGATCCATAGGGTTTGACATCCCCACTCGGGCTAGTCACGCAAGCATTTAATGGGTGTTTAACACCTCGTGAACATACGCACTTGCCAAGTGTACTTTCAGGGGGTTATAAACGTTAAGTCTAGTTACCGGGTGCCCACGGTTATACATATACTTTTCATATTGTTTTGTTACACTGAAATCTCGTGGCCTATCTTACGTTACTGTTACAACTTAAACTATAGCTCACCAACATTCGTGTTGACTTTTAAGCGTGTATTTCTCAGGAGCCTAGAGGTTTATTGCTTCCGCTGTTAGATTTGCTATCTTGCTGTTAAGGACCTGCTGTATTAGTTATCCGGTGCATTACTAGAGATGTCTCATTCATGGAACTTTTCTGTTGCATTCGTAGTTTATGTTAATTTCAAACAATGGCTTTGTAACGACCTTAGGGTCAAGTACTTATGTTTATGCTCCTATTCGAAGGATGCACGTTATCTTTTGTAAAACGCTATCTTTTTATGAATGCAAACTGGTTTTCAAACAGCATGTAGTATTTAACCGTGTAAAGATCCCGTTGTTAACGAATCGTACATGATGGTTTTGTACGAGGCGTCACATTTGGTATCAGAGCATTGGTTGTAGGGAATTAGGTTGCATTAGTGAGTCTAGACAGACCCGAGTAGGATTCACTAATAGGACTAATCTACAACTTTCTAGTTTACTTGTTTCTGCAAAACTTACTGCATGCTTTTGTCTACTTTTTCAGCTGTATGATCTTACTGCATGCTATTGCTTATCTTCACTGCCATGCAAACTTGTTGTATGCTTATTTCCGCTATTGCATGATTACTATCTACATTCACATGTTATTTCTGTTTAGCACTGTTATTATTACTGCCATGCTAGGTTGCTGTAGTGCCTAATACGTGCTTGCTTTATGACTTACTGACATGGAAAAGTTATTTTTCCTTGTTCAGATGTCGGATATTCCACCTGTCATCATTTTGGGCAGCGATTCAGACTCCTCAGCCACTTCACCTACCACTGTTGCCAATCCTCCGATCCCGTCGGCGACACCCACCAGTGACCCCGGCGCTTCATCCTCGGGAACCAGCAGTCATACGCCTGCCCTAGTGGTTACCTCAGGCGGAGCCCAGGACCCCCTGGAGATTCCAGCTCTACTTGCCCCAGGACCCTCGGAGCCACAGCCCCGCTCCGGTGGTGTTGTGATTCCCGGGGAATACGGGGATGTCCCGTTCCGTAATGAGCATAACCATTGGTGCCGACGCCTTCCTGATGGACGTGTCATACCGATCCCACCTTTCAGATACCGGATCATGACTACCGGTCGCCGAGCACCGCCACCTCCAGCTGTTTTCGACGATTCATCATCCGACGACTCATCCACAGATGACTCTAGTGACGATGACTCCGAAGAGGAGGACCCTGATGATGCACCTGTACAGCCACCCTCCACCCCGCCGAAGAAGCGGTATCGTTTCGACGACACCGTTATTCCGGGGATCAACGGAGGTCGAGCGTTCACTGACGCACATGGTCAGCATCGTAGGGTTACCGCCCGTAAGCCGGTTGTGCCTTACCCTGCTGATCCTTTCGTGCGTAAGCCTTACCGCTATGCAGCATCTATTTCTTGAGCCGGATCATCTGCACCACCGGCACCACCTGCACCAGCAGCACCGCCTACTCTGCCAGCCCCTCCCTCTGTCGAGGAACTGACGAGGGAGGTGGAGATCCTCCGTGCTCGGGTGACTGAGCTCGAGGACCAGATATCCCACATAATGGACATCCTTTACCCACCGTCACCATAGGGCTTTGTAGTAGATTTTATTATGTAATCTCGTTTGTAGTTCATGTTTTACTTATGTATTGTACGAACCTAAGCGAATGTATGCAACTCTTTATTAATGAATGGAACTTTGTATTGTTTAATTCTTGCACAGTGTTCTATTTATGTTACTGTATTTTGTTTTGTGGTATCTGTATTTGGTTGCATTGCTTAGTTAACATGTGTTGCGCTGATTCCATGTTGGTTGCTATATACTATATTACTACTTATTAAATGCTGGATTTTGACTTAAGTAAAAATTTCTGTTTAGAAGAGCAATCGTTAACGGACGAGCAGCACCCACAGCAGCCCAAATTGAGGAATTGATTGCGGAATGAGTAGCCGCAGCCATGGAAAATGTCATTCCCCCAGCCCCGCCGGTTAACCAGAACGTCCAGAATGGTTGCACTTACAAAGAGTTTCAAAGCTGCAAGCCTCACAACTTTAGTGGCACTGAGGGGCCAGTTGGTTTGACTAGGTGGTTTGAGAAATTGGAAGCTGTGTTCCGCGTCAGTAACTGCTCAGAAGGGAACAAAACCAAGTATGCCTCATGTACGCTGTCAGACGGCGCCCTAACCTGGTGGAACACACTGGCTCAAGTTAAGGGTATTGATGAGGCTTATGCCATCCCGTGGGAAGAATTCAAGGGGGCCATGATTGAAGAGTACTGCCCCAGGACAGAAATATAGAAGATGGAGGCTGAGTTCTGGGAGTTAAAGGTTGTGGGCAACGATCTTGATGGTTACAACCGTAGGTATCTGGAATTAGCGCTGATGTATCCCACGATGGTCACCCCAGAATTTAAGAGAATAGAACGATACTTGTGGGGACTTCCCAAGTCCATTCAAGGAAATGTCACCTCTTCTAATCCACCCAACGTCCCGGCAACTATGCGCATGGCGCATACCCTTATGAACTAAATTATCAGCAAAGAACTGGAAAAGGATAAATCCGAATCGGGAGCCAGTGGTGAGAAGCGTAAGTGGGACTACAACAACAACGGGAGAACCTATGATCAAACCCCCGCTAAGAGGCCTAACGACGGGAGGAACCCCAACCCGAACACTAGGTCGAACCCCAACTACAAGGGTACTCTACCACAGTGCAAGAGGTGCTACAAGCACCATACCAGGTACTGTAATGTGGTCTGTGAAAAGTGCAAAAGGACCGGGCATATTGGTAAGGACTGCAAGATTCCCATTTCAGCTGTGAGGACAAACCAAAATGGGCTAAGGAAATGCTATGAGTGTGGACAGCAGTGCCACTTTAGGAATGATTGCCCCAATAAAAAGAAGGACGGCGGACCACCGCGTGGAAGAGCTTTCAACGTTAATGCAAGGGATGCACGTGAGAACCCCGACTTGGTTACAGGTATATTCACAATCAATAATCTATTAGCCTCTGTCCTATTTGATACTGGTGCCGATAGAAGCTATGTCTGTAGAAACTTTTACTCTAAGATAGATTGGTTATTAGTGCCTTTAGAGGAGAATATGCTAGTAGAAGTAGCCAATGGGAAACTTGAGAAAGTTAACCAAATTGGACGAGGAGCTATTATTAACATAGCTGGTTTGGATTTCGAAATTGACTTAATACCTATCAAATTGGGGAGTTTTGACGTGATTATCGGTATGGACTGGTTGACCAAAGTAAAGGCCGACATTATCTGTGGAGACAAAGCTCTTCCTATACCACAAGGAGACGGTGAGCCACTGACTATTTACGGAGAAAGATGTAACTCGAAGCTGAACCTCATTAGTTGTATGAAAGCGCAGAAGATCATGAATAAAGGACGATTTGCTGTTTTAGCACACGTGAAGGCTTTAGAAACAGAGGAGAAGAGTGTGAATGACGTGTGAATCGTGAATGAATTCCCTGACATCTTTCCGGAAGAGTTGCCTGGATTACCGCCACCAAGAGCAGTAGAGTTCCAGATCGATCTAGTGCCGGGAGTGTGATGACCCGGGAATTTCCGACTAAATTTAAACTTAATTTTTATATAAACTCGACATGATAAGCGAAGTCTGTAATGTTAAAGTCTCAAAAAGTTTGGAACTATATTCATGTAATCAATCACCCTTTGACTATGCTCGACGATTCACGAACAACTATTTGTAAATAGTTATATATATATATATATTTAAATATATATATATATATATATATATATATATATATATATATATATATATATATATATATACACAATATGTATACAATTATTATTTGTAAATATATAAAATTATATTAAATCTATTGTTTAAAATTTTATAACATATATTTATGTTGTAAAACTTGTTATTTAAAAACTGATTATATATAGAGAGAGAGAAAATGAAATATGAATGATTTCGAGCTTAATTAGTAAACGTCAGTAACACTCGGTTGACGTTTTGTTAGTTTAATATAGATATAGTACATGTTCATGAGGAATTGAAATAAAAGTTGGACTGTAAATTGATTACGAAGATTTTAGATTTGTTAAATATATTTTTACCTTTTTAAGATTAAATATTAGTACCCCGTACATATAAATTGGAACAGAAAATAAATAATTATCGAACTTTTTTGATCAGGTTTCAAACAGTTAATGAGTGAAATAATTAAATATATTTAATCTAAAAGTTTGGGATTTTTAGGAACACTTTTATACGACAACTGTTTAGCAATTGACATGATATAGCACTGCGTGGGAAAAACCGTCGGTGGAAAATAAATGCCAAACACCTGGCACTCATGGCTGCTATCCTGTTGACATCCTAATCATTATTATTCTATATTATTAATTATTAATAAAATAATTATTAATAGTAATATATTATCTATAATAATACTACATATATATGTATTGTATATATTAAAATAAGGGGACTTTATCAAACGAGCACCATCCTCTTTGCTTGATCTCCACCCTCCTTGGCCACCACCGTCAACCACCAGTCCACCACCATCATCGGAACACCAATCCACCGCCGTCTCCTTCCTTCTCCATCTCTTTTCCCTCTCTATTATATTCTTGTGAATTCACTAAACCCTCACCACCGTGATTTAGGAAAACCACCACCACCGTGTCCCTCATGTGATTACCACCATCATAAACCCACCATTAACACAACCAACCACCACCTTGATAAACTCCATCACCACCCCATCACCGGACCATCTCTCTCTCTCTACTATTTTTTTTTTCTTTTTGTTTTTGTTTTACTTGATCAAGACGGTTGTTGGTATTCGTTTGTGCTACTGCTGTACAAACCCACCACCACTTCGATTCAACCATCGTGGGTATCCTATTTACTCGCACCATCCTTCATCCTCTTCATCTACCCATAACAATTACTATGATCACCGGCCACCACCTACAACCTCACCTCTCCTGCTACTCGTAGGAAATCACTAAAACAGAAAACCACCAACTTGTTGTTATTTCTCCTCAATACCAAACCAAACCATCATAAAACTTGTAGACCCATTTACTGTATCAAGACTGCTGCGTGTTTCCTCTTCTTTCTAATTCTATTCAAACCTCAAATCACCATCAAATAAAGCTGCTACAAGCTGCTGTTATTATATTTATGTTCGAGTCAAATAACACCGAACACCACTCACTACATTTTTCTTCCTGATCTCAAAACCCTAATTTGATTCACGACGAGAAAGATGATGACTAGTGATGGTGCTGTGTTGTTGAAGATGATAAATGAGGGACAAGATACACGATGATGTTGTATATGATGGTGATGAAACGAGTTGATGATAACGATGAATAATAGAATCTGATCGAATGATGATGATTATGAGATATGGGTATAATCATGATAACGATGATAAATATTTGGTGATGATAATGATAAACAGAATAGACGGTTTATATTTTATCGCATGCTTCATATACCAGAAGAGAAATAGCAGCAGAGTGGTTCTGTGTATGTGTTGTTATTCGAGAGATCACGGGTTCAATCCTAGCCTACAGCAAATTTTTTTAATTAAACAACAAACTGTTAGTGGACTTCCACATGTTAACTGGGTTTTTCTTAGACTAGAGCATGAATTGGACTGCTGCTATTGATGGGCCGAATTTTGGTTGGGCCGTAGTAGGCCATAAACAGAAATAGAAAATAAATTAAAAGACTTAAAATCCTAAATAATTTAGAAAGTAATTGATAGAGGGATGGATTAGGGGCGTTGTGTTAACCGAGACGTCGCGAGTTCGAGTCCCATCAATGGCGTTTTGTTTTTAGGAGCTTTTCTTCAAAGGTTGTAATCTCTCCTTATTATAATTATTATTAGTAAATAATAGTATTGGTATTATTATTAAAATTATTATCGTTATAATTAGTATTATCATTATCATTATTATTATTATTATTATTATTATTATTATTATTATTATTATTATTATTATTATTATTATTATTATTATTATTATTATTATTATTATTATTATTATCATTATCATTATCATTATCAATATTATTATCATTATAAGTATTGTTATAAGTATTATTATTTTTAGTATCATAATTATTATTATTATCATTATTAAGTATATTTACCAATATTATGATTTTAAAATAATACAACTTTTTATTTATTATTATTAATATTATTTTATCAAATGATTTTTAGTTATACAACACTATAGTTAATGCATATAACATATCTATATTAACGTTTATAAATACTAATTATTTATTTAACGTACATAAAAATAGAAATACTTAAATTAGCTACTAATGAAACATATAGGTTATTAAAAATAACAATTATATCATTAATAATATATAAATTTGTTCGATTACAATTATATGTGTTAATATATATATAAATGATATAGGTTCGTGAATCCAATGCCAACCTTACACTTGTTCAATGATGTTATATGTATTTTTACTACAAAATACAGTATGGTGAGTTTCATTTGCTCCCTTTTTAAATGCTTTTGCAATATATATTTTTGGGACTGAGAATACATGCACTGCTTTTATAACTGTTTTACGAAATAGACACAAGTACGCGAAACTACATTTTATGGTTGGATTATTAAACCGAATATGCCCCTTTTTATTAAGTCTGGTAATCTAAGAATTAGGGAATAGACACCCTAATTGACGCAAACTCTAAAGATAGATCTATTGGGCCTAACAAGCCCCATCCAAAGTACTGGATGCTTTAGTACTTCGAAATTTATATCATGTCCGAAGGAGGATCCCGGAATGATGGGGATATTCTTATATGAATATTGTGAATGTCGGTTGCCAGGTGTTCAATCCATATGAATGATTATTTTTGTCTCTATGTATGGGACGTATATTTATGAGAACTGAATATGAAATCTTGTGGTCTATTAAAATGATGGAAATGATTATTTATGTTAAACTAATGAACTCACCAACCTTTTGGTTGACACTTGAAAGCATGTTTATTCTCAGGTACGAAAGAAATCTTCCGTTGTGCATTGGCTCATCTTAGAGATATTACTTGGAGTCATTCATGACATATTTCAAAAGACGTTGCATTCGAGTCATTGAGTTCATCAAGATTATTATTAAGTCAATTATAGTAAGATATATTACGAAATGGTATGCAAGTTGTCAACTTTCGATATAATGTAAGATTGTCTTTTCAAAAACGAATGCAATGTTTGTAAAATGTATCATATAGAGGTCAAGTACCTCGCGATGAAATGAACTGTTGTGAATCGTTTATAATCGATATGGACTTCGTCCGGATGGATTAGGACGGGTCTCTACAGGGAGCTGCACCCGTAGCTCACGCACCTTATCGACTAGCACCTTCCGAACTGCAAGAGTTGCAGAGTCAACTGCAGGAATTACTCGACCGAGGGTTTATCCAACCAAGCTCGTCGCCTTGGGGCGCACCTGTTTTATTCGTGAAGAAGAAGGACGGATCCTTCCGCATGTGTATCGACTACCGCGAACTCAACAAATTGACTATCAAGAATCGATATCCTCTTCCCTGAATTGACGATCTTTTTGATCAGCTACAAGGATCGAGCGTGTACTCTAAGATCGATTTGCGATCCGGTTACCACCAGTTGAGGGTGAAATGTGATGACCCGGGAATTTCCGACCAAAGTTAAACTTAATCTTTATATGTTTGCGACACGATAAACAAAGTCTATAATGTTGAGTCTCGAAAACTTTGAACTATATTCATGTATATAATTGACCTTGACTAATCCCGACGATTCACGAACCTATGATTGTAAATAAATATGTAATTATATATAAATGTAAGTATATACATAATAACTAAAAATTTTAAAATATAATTTAAACATTAAAAACTAGATATGTAAAATAAAACATAAAATCGTTAAAGTAGTATTTAATAGGAATATATATTAAATATATGATTCTGTAGATAATTACTATTATATATATATATATGATAAGATAAATAAAATTGATAAGAAATAAATATTCAACAAAAGATGATATATAAAATAAGAAATGATACATATATATAATACAAGTATGAATATAGTTGTTATATAATTATTGTTATTCCAATAATGATATCAGTATTAGTGTTATTAATATTATTAAAATATAATCTAATGATATGAATTTGATATATATATATATATATATATATATATATATATATATATATATATATATATTGATATAGTATTACTATTATCAATATTATTATTATTAATATTAATTAATATTAGAATTATTGTAATTAGAAATATTATTGTTATACATGTTATTATAATTGTTATCAAAATCATTAGTAATAATTTTATTTATATTAATAAAATCCTTATTAATATTATTATTAACAATACCATTAAGAACATTATTATAACTATTAGTATTATTATTTTAAAATTGTTATTATTAGGATAATAATTATTAATATTATTATTATTATTATGATAATATTATTATTATTATTAATAATCTGTATTTTTATTATTTAATAATAATAGAGATTTTTTTATTAAAATTAAGTTTTATAAATAAAATTGTTTATTTAAACTAAGAAATCAGAGTAAAATGCTAGTTCCTTTCTATCCATATTTGATTTTTGTTCTTGTATGATTTTGTCAACAATCAACCACAGTTAATTGTACGATTCTGTTAGTAGTCTATATCCACTTTTCATTTTATTTTGTTTATTTCTTTATCTGATTCATTTAATCTGTTGAAGTCTTCACTATAAAACAATTCAATTGTACACGTTATTAGGGAGGAACCAGTCAAATATTTATTCATCAGTATCAATCATCAATTTTAAATACTTCAAATCAGTGAATTAAACAGGATTATGAAGTTAACAGCTCGATAAGCCCTGTTCATCCACTTTTTAACCAAAACTCGAATTTGATTCAAATTTCAAAATTTGTTAAAGCAAAGTTGTTAGGAATCCTCTACCTAATCTTTCTGCAAAATCTTGTCTTTCAATTCATAATATTCAATTCGAATTTCGTAGTCAAAGATAAAATTCAAAAGTCAACAGATTCGTTCTTGAGGGAAATTCGAGTTTGTTGTTATGAATAAACTGCAATTAACGACACCAATAGTTTCAAGGAGTGAATTACAACTTCTTTTATGTTATAGGTTGCAAGTCCAAAGAAAATCAAAATGGCAATTACTGTTTTGAATTTGTAACGATTCCGGTCGTTATGTTTTGAAGAAGAAGATGAGATAGGAAAACAGTTTTAATCGAGTTAAACACTTTTGGGTTCTGTTTTATTTCGAAATATGGGCAACAGCCCAACGGTTTGAGGTGTTAGCGGGGAGCGAGGGGTCGTGGGTTCGAGACTTGGCAGTGGCTATTCTTTTTAGAAAACCTTTACAATCTCTTTAAAGGTTCGTGAATCCGAGGCCAACCCTACACTTATTCAATGTTGTCGTATGTATTTTTACTACAAAATACATTATGTGAGTTTCATTTGCTCCCTTTTTAAATGCTTTTGCAATATATATTTTTGGGACTGAGAATACATGCGCTGTTTTTATAAATGATTTACAAAATAGACACAAGTACGTGAAACTACATTCTATGGTTGAATTATCGAAATCGAATATGCCCTTTTTTATTAAGTCTGGTAATCTAAGAATTAGGGAACAGACACCCTAATTGACGCGAACTCTAAAGATAGATCTATCGGGCCCAACAAGCCCCATCCAAAGATGGTCATGCTTCACCGATATAACACCTCACTCATGATGAAGTCGGCGGACCCCGAAGGTCATGCTCCACCAATCGCATACTCCCATGATGAAGTCAGCGGACTCGAAAGTCATGCTCCACCAATCAATAACCATGATGAAGTCAGCGGACTCGAAAGTCATGCTTCACCAATCAACGCCCTTTTGGCCTCGAACAACGAGTAGCGTAACATCGCGCTCTGGTACACTATAGTGAACCCTAACAGATACCACTAACCATCCACACAATCGAGCAAGAACCACCTATATCAAACATAGGCACAAAACAATAATTCTCTAGAAGAGAATCCGACACACACCTCCCTTAACCGAAGGATTTCACCTTGCTCACCAAACACGTCCATTATCTCTCAACGAGATTTACCACATTACCACCTCGGTGATAATTCAAATCCAAACCATAAGTACGATTTATCCAAAATTGTAATCTACCAAAAGCATCATCCGAAATCTCACACTAAAACTTCCGCGTGCGGGAGTGTAACTCCCCCACTTGGTACTACGTCCCATATCCACACTTGTACAACTGTACAATACTACCAAAGGTAGACTTTACAAACGATTGGGCTCACACGACCCATCACCATATCTTGCTCCAGCCTTGAGCACACGAAGGATTTCAATCAATCCTTAAACACTTCCAACGAAAAGTGTACCACAAATTACACAAACTATACTCTCGCAATCATCCAATTGCTATAGCTTGTCAACTTCCACCTAGTCACTCATGTACCTAAGGGTTTCACTCCGGTACCCTAAGTACAATGTAACCATAACACACTCGGAGTTGAATCACCACGCTAGTAGGTATAAAAGAGGCACCTAATGTTGCGTCACGTAGACTCCTTTACTAACATACATCGAGATCAACACTCGATTTCTCGAGTTTCATCCCACCCGTCGAACCTCATGGTTCATCAACTTCAACACAAAAGCGAACACGCGCTTAACAACCGAACACCTGAGCCCACCCACATGGCTTGGTAGAAACATTTCCTAAATACTAAGGAATGCTTAGCTGCACCAAGTCTTACGCCCTTCACCCAACAATCAAATGTCACCATAGGGTACTTCCATTAGGAACGTCACCCATATCAATAACATGCACAAACAATGCATCTAATCATCTCAGAATCAACGGCGCATAATAAATAATCAAAGGACATATTTATTAAAATGAAACGTACCTTAACATCTCCTTGCCGCACCCGTCCCCGCTAACTTGGGACATTCCGACTTACGATGTCCTTCTTCTTGGCAATTGAAGCACACCATACCATCACCCCTTGGTACCGAACATTCCCAAGACTTGTGACCCCTCATGCCACAATTGTAACATCTAGATGCACTAGAATCCGGTATACTCGTCCGCATACCACCCGTGCTCACTCTCGGACCCTTAGTCCTCTTACTCGGAGCACCATACGAAACAACCCTTCTCTCACTTGAAGGTTCACCAATCTTTGATCGCGTATACGACTCGAAACCTCTAGCCACCGCGAATAATTCTACAAACGACTTCGCGTAACCCCGGCTAATCTTATTCTTCAAGTCATCATTCAAAGTTCGATAGAAATCTTGCATCAACAAATTATCATTCCCCAAATACAACGGGCAAAAACGAGCCTTCGCCATAAAGGTCGTCTTGAGAGTATTCAAATCCATAGAACCCTGTTGCAAATTTCGCAACTCATTACGCATTTCCGAAAAATCGGCTGAAGTCCGGAACTCCTCGAAGAATTCCTTCTTAAACCCGTCCCACGATAACGCCATAAACGGTTCACCACCGACAAGATCAATCTTACCATCCAACCAATCCTTTGCCCTACCCCGCAACAAACTAGTAGCGAGTCTTGTCCTCTTCTCAGGAGGGCATTCAATAGTACGAAAACACCCTTCGACATCCGAGATCCAAGTTGTGCTTATCAAAGGATCCAGTTTTCCATCGTACATCGAGGGTTTAGTCCTCATGAAGCTTTTAAGACAACGCTCCATCTCACTACTACCTTGAAGTTCGGAATACTTCCTATCCATTTCTTCTCGAAACGTACTCATTTGCTCCGCAACGGCGGCCGCAACTCTAGCGTTAAACTCCACGTCGTTCGTCTCGATCCCATTTCCCGTTGCCATTCTAAGGAATGCAAAGCGATTAGATCACGAACGTATAAAGTACACACACAATACCGCCCCCATCTTGCTAAACACTCGTCGTACATCACTTGCTAGACCCGATTTGCACCCGTAATAAGGTTTGTAAGTCCTTATTATGCATACACGTTGTATCAACTCGTTAGTACAACGACCGCCTAGCTCGATGATATAAACAAACACAAACAAAATCCTACGCGATATAAACACACGCGAGAATTTTAATCACAACACAATCATATATTAATAATATTCGCATTACTAATATAAATGTTAGTCCACTTACAAACAAGGCACTAACTATAACCCATTTCGACCCGTAATCCTACAAGTCCCGCAACAAATTAAGCACATACAAAAGTCTAAGTCTAGGCACCTATCTCAAGTTACCTAAATCCCTTAGACCATGCTCTGATACCACTTGAAATAACCCAACCCGCACTAACACCGGCCCATAAAAAATTTTCCTTTTAATACGCGTTAAATAATACTTTAGGTCCCAATTGAGTTTCCATAAACATCTTTAATACAATAGAAGGTTTAATAAACCTTAAAACATTTAGTACACTGATTAATTGTCTAAACGGACATACACGACCCGACTAGTTTAGTTTCCAACCAAAACCGAGCATGGTGATTTGGGACTACGCTACCCAAATCCTAATCGAATACAAAAGCAAGATCTTCTAAGCAACCTAGCCAAGATCTCTAATTCCCAAGCTTACCCGAGCCGCCAAGCTTGCGAACCTATAAAAATATCAACAACGAGAGGGTAAGCTAACGCTTAGTGAATGATAATATACTACATACATATATATGCATAAAATGGACACGCCACACAAAACCGAATACCGCATACCGGAGCATCCAAGCATAAAGGCAAGCTACTCTAAGCATACCGTAAGATCACTATGCAACGAGCTAAAGATATATCAACAAAATATAAGTTCACCAACAACGATGTGAACAATGCCAATAAGCTACACCCGGAGGGTTAGCTACATCACGACAATACAACATTATATGTATACAATATATGTATATATATATATATGTATATATATCTCGAATAACATAATTTGCTTACGCTTACAAAACAATAACCATGGTTAACCAAATATTCGCAAGGGAATGACTTCGCGAAACAAGTCATCGATGTTCATAACAACCATTAGTGCACTTAACACTTCGTACACTAACCACACGGGTGGCATCTTAACACTTCGATACTTCACCCCGGGTGGCGTCTTAAGACGTCGACACTTCACCCCGAGTGGTGTCTTAACACATCGACACTTCACTCTTCATTTTACTTGAGGTGGCATCTTAACACGTCGATACTTCACCTCGAGTGGCGCTTTAACACATCGGCACTTCAAGCGTTATTCTCTTAGAGTGGCATCTTAGCACATCAATACTTCACTCCGGGTGGTGTCTTAACACATCGACACTTCACCCCGGGTGGCGTCTTAACACATCGACACTTCACCCGTCACATTACTTTGAGTGGTGTCTTAGCACATCGACACTTCACTCGTCACGTGAAATGTGGTGTCTTAGCACATCGACACTTCACATCTCACGCTACAACAAATAAATACATTATATACCTAGGCATATAATTATTCTACTCACTATATTAACCCTTCGTCATTGGGGTTATATAAGTCCACATCACACGCCCATGTGATAAAGTACACACAAAGTGTGCACCTCACCAAAGTGGTCAACCAAACTGCACAACCGTGCCAATTAGACTCATACAAAAGTCCATCAAATCCACCTATATGTGAAGTGAGCTCTATAACCGAGAACCACTTCACCCGACCCGCACCCATCCTACACATACATATGCATATAGGATATTAACACTCACCTTGAAGTCTTGAAGAATGCTTCCAAGCAATCCGCAACTCGTCAATGGAAAGTACCTATTCCATTATCACAAATTAAATAACACACTTAGATTGGATTTACAAACCAACCCAATTCGACACTAGTGCAAATTCGACCCAAAAGCACTTCCAAGTACAAACTGCGCCCAAACTAACCAATCATCACTAACACGAGTGATAATGGTCCTAATATGCCAATTAAACCTGAACACAAGTGTTAAACACGTGTCTCACCCATTTTGACACCAAAACCCTAATTTTGACCCATTAAGTCAAAATCTCACCGTTTACAAGTCTCGACACCAAAACACATTTAACTCGGGTTTATACTTCAACTTAATCCATTTTAAGTTTATAAACCTTATTAAATCAACAATCGGGTCAAAACCATCATCAAACCCTAATTTTTGCTCTAGTCAAAGTTAGTCAACTCCAAGAACCCTAAATGTCCCCAAAACCTCAATAATCACTAATACTAGTGATTATACACCATTCACAAGTCTTAAACATGATTAAATCATTAACCAACCCAAAACCCGCCAATAACAACAATAAACCCGAATATTGGTGTTAATCTCCAATTAACAACTAAATGTGTTTTATCTATGAATCATACAATCAAAAGCCTCAAATTTGAATGATGAACACGAAAATGAAATTCGGAGTTAGAGCTTACCACTAGTATCACCGTGTAGCTAAGAACGAGGAGAACACACTTGTCAACTACGCCAAAGATCAACTCCCGATTCTTCCTTTCCAAAAATCCTTTTGAAATCAAATGGGTGTTTGAGTTTGAGAGGAAAAATGAAAAGAAAAGGGAAATTAAAATGAGAAATGAAATGAATGGACCAGATTTGAGGCTTTAATCTGCCTCACACGTGAAATGACCAAAATGCCCTTATTATTCTCTTAAAATTACAAAATCCGGAAATCAGTTTGCCAGCATGGTCGCGCCACGACCCTATTCGTCACGCCGCGACGATTGCCTCGAACTGGTGGCTTTGTTTACAAGCTTTCTGATCCTGATTCTAGTGTAATGCCGCGCCGCGGCCTTCTGTGTCGCGCCGCGACCCAAGGCGTGATCTGACATAACCTTTCGCACTCAAAGCTTTAATACTAGAAAATGTCCCGAACCCTTCATACGCCTATTGTACATACCCAATTCACCTATAAATCATATACGGGGAAAACGGGGTGTTACAAGATGATTACGAATTTAATGATGAACAAAAACGTTGACTTTTGAAATATAAAGTTTGACTCAGGAATTCCAATTCAATACAAGGAATTGAAATCTCAAATTTTGCAGATAGATTGATTAATAGACTCCTAACAATACTGCAATATTAGTTTTTGAAGTTTATTTGAATTCGAGCCTATGAAGAAAAAAAATACGCGTACAGGGGAAACTAGTTTTTTCTCCATTTTTTTCTGATTAATTCACTCAAAAGGAAAGAAAAAAAAAACAGTTTATAGTATTTGTGTAATCGATATGGAGAGTGGAGAAGACAATTGAGTTAATCAGTTTCAATGAGAGTCGAATGTTTTATGGTGAGAATGGGTTGGCTGAAAATAATTTACTCAGTAATAAAATAAATAAAAAAAATAAACGGGATATATATCGATAACAGAATTTGTTGTTTTCCTGAGATTGGATTCGACTGGTATCTATTTTACAGACAACAAACAAAATCGATTAAAGGTTGATTGGGATGTTGAACTGAATGGTACCTATTTTCTGTTTATAATTTGTAAATAATATAAATTTAAATATATTATTGATTATAATACTAATTAATAATAAGTATATTAATAATAATAATCATCATAATATTATTTATATGATAGTAATAATAATACGTTTAAAATAATAATAATAATAATAACATGATGATATTAATAAATAAAAAAATAATAATAAATTCAATAACTTTAATAACTAATAATAATGATAATAAAAATCATAATACTAATATTATTAATAATACTAATATTAATCATAATATCAAAAATTATACTTTTACTACTAGTTATAATGATATTAACCATGATAACATTAATATTAATAATAATAATAATACTATAACAAAACAAATGTATTAAATTTCATATTATAATTTTAATAATGTCAATAGTACAGATATTTTCATTAATAATAATAATGAACGTAAAAATAGTGTAGCAACTATAATTAAACTTGTAATTACATTTAATATATTAATTTTATAATTAATTACTTATGTAATGTTTACTAATTATACAATATATAATTGAATTATTACACATAATAATACTTATACATAGAATTCCTATATATTTATGTATATAGATTTATTACAACATAATTATTTTGTAACTTATCTTACATTTTTAATTCGAATGTTAAATTATATTTTGCTATTTTTAATTACTATATATATATATATATATATATACATATATATATATACATATTATTTAATTACATATTTATTTACAGACAACTTGTTCGTGAATCACCGAGAATAGTCAAAGGACAAATGCATTAATGTAAACTGTTCCAAAATTTTGAGACTCAACTTTACAGACTTTGCTTATCGTGTCGAAACCATATAAAGGTTAAGTTTAAATTTGATTGGAAATCTCTGGGTCGTCACATGGTACTGGTGGTACTGGTTATGCTGCTGGTGCTGCTGATGCTCGTAGATATTGTACCATATTCTCCAGAGCCACTATTCGAGCGCGAAGCTCATTGACTTCTTCTATTACTCCGGGATGATTGGTGGTTGGAACAAGCAGATGAATAAGATTTAGAATTTTCAATATTATATACTCGTGGCGGGATATCCTGGAAAGAAGAGAGAAAATGGTGTTCCGGATTGGTTCGCCGATAAGTGCTTCAGGTTCTTCACCAAGTGGTGAATTCGGTTGGTGGAAGGGATCACCTTCTTCATGTCTCCATTGATTTAGTCGACTACGAACCCATCCCCATTTCATCCAGAGCAGATGATGGCTAATAGGTTGGTTTATTCCGGTTACGCTGCCATTGGAGCTCGAGGAATCAAGTGAAAAATCCATATTATATGATCGGATAAAGGGTTTTCGATATGAGATGGGGTGTTGAATACTGAATGATATATTCGTCTCCTCGAATACGTATATGTAGCAAAAAGATTTCCGTAATTTACGGAGGAAATTTAGGAAAAGTGTTAGACAAAGTCTATTGGGATAGATATGATAAGATATGATTTGTCTATATTCCATTTATGCAATAATTGCAGTATGACGTGTCTAGATTAAAAATGATAAGTATGTAATCAGATAATCTTTCGATTAAAGACTTTCAGTTCGTAATGGCCTATTCAGGTCTAGGGGTTTGAGCTATAGGATCCTTTAAATCGGTAATCCAAACCCTTCCATTCTAGAGTTTCGTATACGCCACCCGTCAAGAAAGTTCAATGATCAAAATAACAAGAAAACAAAAATTTAAAAGTAATGAATATGGATAGTGATGACATTTATAATGTCTTTGAGTTATCTAGAATCTTTAAGAGTCAATAATGACATTTTCCGGTTCGCAAACCAATGCACAAAGGCATAAGGGCACATAGGTACGTGATATAACAAGGAGGTTATATACGTATGAGTATGAGTAGTAACAAATATAGAAATTTCAAAAATCGGGGATGACATTTCATGTAATACATACGTAATACACAAAACCAGGATAAATGACATAGGAATGTCAAGAATTTCAGAAATCATGAGTGACATCCCTCGGTTTCACCAACCGAGGTGATCTTATAAAGATAATGTGCGTGAGTTATAGAATATTGTGAATCACAATGGGAGTTCCTCCCGGAGTGACAGAATAAGAGATATGTATATGTATAATGCAAGTATTAATATTTTAAAGCTATAGGTCAGGCTGTAGACTAGACTTTAATGCACCCTATAAATCTGGGTTATCCATGAGAATTTCAGCCAACATGTCCTAGATGACCCACTCATCAAAATTTGATTTTATAAATTGACCCGAACAATTAAACGAGCGCGATCCGAGAAAAATACCGCTACGCAAATTAAATACGCGAGAAGAATAATAATTCAAGAAATAAAACATAGGAATATTTTATTAACTCATACGACATCGGAGTATCGTATTAAAATAATTCGGATTTGGAAATCTCGAAAGTCTAATCGTTGTTTGGAAACCGAGACGATTCATCGAATAAAAACGTTATATGTAGGAACGTACAAACACATAGTCACACCTTTTTATTTAATAAATAATATAGGAATATTAGAATATAATTTAGTCACATAAAATGACTTCATAAAACCTTTCAAAATTTTGAGACTCATAATAACAAGTTTGCTTATCGAGTCAAAAGCATTCAATTATATAGAGAATTGACTTAAAAATAAGTTGAAATTTTCCGGCAAGAAATGATAAGTAAAATTTAAAATAAACACGTACGGTCAAAGCCTAGACTCACTAATGCATCCTAACAACTACCGGTTAGACACACTAATGCAAATTCTAGTTCGTTAAGACCAACGCTCTGATACCAACTTTAACACCCCGTCAAAATCCGTTAACGACGATGTTAACTCTGGTCCCAGTGCTTGGCTTGACTTCTATCAGCAAAGTTCTACAGCGGAAGCAAAAAGTACTTGAGAATAAACATGCTAAAAGTGTCAACCAAAAGGTTGGTGAGTTCATAGGTTTATCATAACTAATGATTTTGATAATAGTAATAGATCACAAGATTTCAGTTTTCATAAATATCCTTACACTTCAGTGTAATAAAAACGTTCTACAACCGTGGGCACCTGGTAACAAGACTTAATTATAATAATAATGAATACCCCTGATGTCTAAAGAGCACCGAATCAAGTGCGATAATAACCTCGAAGTACTAAACATCCGTTGACTGCTAGCGCGACTAGCCCGGATGGGGTTGTCAAACCCGATAGATCTATCAATAGGATTCGCGCCTATGGTACAGAGACCAATAGATTATGTTACCAAGCTAGGGGAATATTTGTGATTCTTACCCACGTAGAATTAAGTTTAGTACTTGTATCTATTTTGTAAAACAGATATAAAACATTGCATGTATTCTCAGCCCAAAAATATATATTGCAAAAGCAATTAAAAAGGGAGCTTATGAAAACTCACGATACTGTATTTCGTAGTAATTACGCATATGATGGCACTGAACAAGTGCAGAGTTGACTTCGAATTCACGAACCTATATCAAGTATATATATTAACACATATACTCGTAATCGAACAAGTTTATATATAATATTTCAATTGTTATATATTTCTATATATATACTTTTATATATATATATATATATATATATATATATATATATATATATTCTATATATAAGTATTTATTTGATAAAATAATATTAATAATGATAATGAATAAAGAGTTGTATTATTTTGTAATAATAATAATAATAATAGTCATAATGATAATGGTAATATCCACAAAAATAGTAATAATGATACTACTAATAATATTCTTAATGATAATACTAAATAAATTGATAGATTTAAAATAATAATACTTTTAGTATTGCTGATATCAATAATAATACCAATAATAATAATAACTATAAAAATAAGCATTTCATTATTAATGATAATAATTTTAATAATAGTTCATTAATAATGATACTCATAATAATAATGATAATGTTAATAATAATACTTATATTAATATTAGTATTAATAATAATAATAATAATAATAATAATAATAATAATAATAATAATAATAATAATAATAATAATAATAATAATAATAATAATAATAATAATGATAATAATAATAATACTAAATGATAATACTTAGTAATGATAATAATATTAGTAATAACAATATTAATAATAATTATACTTACTATATTCATAATAATAATAATATGTGATAAATAATAATAATAATAATTATAATACTAATAATAATATTAATAATAATTTTGGTAATGAAAACTACCTTTAAAAAGCTTCTCTAAAAAAATTGCCACGAACTAGGCTCGAACCCGAGACCTCTCGCTCACCGCAACAACACTTAACCATCCTTCCATCCCTTTCTTTTCTGATTTTAATAGAATCCATTTATATATTACGCGTTTAAATAACTTTAAATAACTCTTCTTCTTCATGAATCAAACGGCCAAAATCAATACTCAATCATAATTAAGAACTCGATTTATGAGTGAAATAGAAACAAACACGAATAGGATGTGGGTGTTTCTTGATCACAGAAAAGAAAAAAAAAATAAACAGACAGCAAAAATGCTTCGACGAAGATGATGATGAACTCAAAATCGAATTCCAACTTTTAGGACATTTTAGACTAATATTTCAACACGAAAGTGGTAGTAAATCGTTCCTAGAAACTTTCTGAGCAATCAATTGAACTTGAAACACAAACACAATTACGAATTTGATCAAAGAACAACATTTGACTTTTGAAAACAGAAACTTTGACTCCAAAATTAGGATTCGATAGAAAGAATTGGGATTTGAGACTTTGCAGAAAGTTTAAGTGATAGATTACTAACCAAACTGCATTTCTGGATTTTTAAATTGAAAACGAAATCGAGGTTTTGAATTTTTGATCAAGAATAGAGGTTACGACTTCTTTTTATTTATTATTTTTTTATCAGACGAATACAGATGTAGTGAGAATTGATAAAGGGAAATGAAGAATTGAATCCATTGTTTTATAGCCAATTGTGGTCGATAGAAACCAAAATCAAAACCAGTATAGAGGGAAAAAAATATATTACGATTATAAAAAAAATTAAAAGCAGTCGTGATAAAAATAAAAAAAAATAATAAAAGCAGCTTTGATTGAATAATGGAGATAAAAAATATATATATGTTGTGCACTGTTTTTGACTTATATATATATATATATATATATATATATATATATATATATATATATATATATATATATATATATATATATATATATATATATATATATTATAATTGATATTATTATTAAATATATTAATAAATATATATATTAATAATAATAATTTGATAATATTATTAATAATAATAAAAGTAATAATAATGATAATAATATTAATAATAATATTAATGAAAATATTAATAAGTTGTTTTATAATGACAATAACCATAATTTTAGAATTTTTTACTAATTCTAGTAATAATAATAATAATAATAATAATAATAATAATAATGATATATCATTATTTTAATATTAATGTTAAGTATTAATACTAATACTAATAATATTAATAATATATTAGTATTTATATTAATGATAATTATTAATAATAATAATTATAATACTGATAATAATAATGATTGTAAATGATGTATATACACTCACATATATATATATTCAAATCTTTTTATAACCGGTTGTTTGTGAATCGTCGAAAATAGTCGAAGTTAAATGAAATCATATAAAGATTTTGTTTAAATTTTGTCGAAAATTTCCCGGTTGTCACATTTAGCAACATAAACCTATGAATTCACCAACCATTTTTAGTTGACACTTTTAAGCATGTTTTGTCTGAGGTGATGATTGCTAAAGATTACTTGCTACTTGGACTATGCTGTTATGGAGTCCGTATTTAGATTTATGTTTTTGCATTTAAACAATTACAATTTACATTTTGGGTTTTCATTTGTAATGATAATTTAATTTCGCTGCTTTAATACATTTGGGATTTAATAAAAACGTCTCATTTAAGGTCCTTCTCGCTTTACACTTGTGTTTTGGTATTGGTTAGTCACAGTTACCCCCGATCCCATTCAGGGGGTGTGACAGATTGGTATCAGAGCCAGGTTGTTATAGAGAACCAGGATTTCATTTTATGTGTGCCTTTAGGACTACAACCTTTCATGCCTTAGTTTTAAGCACTTTCCCTTAATCTTTATATTGCCAATCCATCTTACTTCGTGCTTTTACCTCGTCTGATATTTTGTATCCTTTCCCAAGGATGTCAAGCCAAAACCCTATCATCTTACCTGATCCCGACTCTGAAGGATCAGTTAGTATGTGATTGTTATCATATCCATACATATCTTTATGACCTGACTCCGCCATTGTGATTCAAAGTATTCTTTGACTCGACCGAGTTATTTTTGTAAGAACCACCTCGGTTATTGAAACCGAGGGATGTCACTTATGACTTCTGAAATACTCGACATTCCAACATCAAAGTTTGATCACGTATCCTGACCTTATGGGGTGATATTGAAGTGGAAATATGAATTAGTGAAATATAATGACGTCTGGCCAACGTGATTATATTACGATAGTTCATATAGAAATTCCAATATCATGACATATGAAATAGAAAGTGAAAAAAATCCCAAGTCATTCATTCGAAAATCTCAATGTTATTACATGAAGGTAATCATCATCTGATTTGTAAATATACGATGAGCTCGTTTCAACCAAACTATCAATCTCATACCCATTAGTAGATTAACAATTCCTCCTATACCATAAAGGTTGTAAAACTTTGCATTATTTCTTTCTTAAACAACCTATCTCTTTATCTTTGACTCTTAATTATCACGCTTAATCACTATCATATCCTCGCTAGAAGGAAGGATGCATATTCTTAAGTGACATGAAGTGACACCCCCGAAACTTCTTCGAAGCATGCCACGTGTTTAATTATGCTCCTAGGGTAGATTTTCATAAACTCATTAGAAAACCCGTTCAAGATAAGCGACAACCACTCGCAATGATTTTATTTGAATTTTCAAACGACAATATTATAAACACCACATTCACTATTACGTTCTCTGTGCCGAGACGGTCAATATCTCACGGGCATAATCTCATGAAGAATATGATCTTCCAACAAGTATCTTTCGATTACCATAGCCAAGGAAAACTTGTCGCGCTCATGCATTCATTACTTGGCACCATGCGGGTAATGATGTCATACCCAAATAATAATCGATCACTGTCAATTCAAAATCTAGGGTTAGATACACCACCTAGAGTTTTTCCATTTTCTCGCGGGCTGCGGATTGAGCTAAACTCACGCTAATCACATCTAAAAACTACCACATCAATTAAACGAACCCCATCATACTCTAGTGTATCCACATTTCGGGCCAGTTAAGGCTGAAGTGTGTATATATATATATATATATATATATATATATATATATATATATATATATATATACATATATATATATTTCCATTACCATATTGAAAAGCACGTACTCCATATGATCAAAAGTAGAATTGATATGATTATCATTACGGTACCTAAGGTCAAAAATTGTGTGATTTGTTGTACATAAACAATAAGTCGCGACCTTTGAATCGTTAACCATTTTCCTGAAAAATCTTAAGATTTCGCCTCAGTGTTAAAAGAATGTTAGGTGTATCATTAAATGATCATATATTAATTATTCTAACAATAGGCAAGTGACATCATGTCCTAACATTGCCCTTACTCATTAGGGAAATTCATACCATCACGGCAATAATCTCAGGTTTAGCGAGAACTTGATAAATTGATTTTCAATGATCGAAAACTAATGCATTAGCGTGTCTTCATACCTGTCTATGTAAATAGCGGATTATTCATGCTCAAGTTATTATGAAATCTTTGTGAATGATAGAATCAAGCAATCCATGAGTATATAATAAGGGCACTTACTGCCAGTCTTCCGACTACAATACTAGTCATGACCAGTTGGCATTCAAAGTCAATAGGGGATTAACTTCACGTTCTCATACTCTACCATTCATACCTCACTTATCAGCAACAACTTCACACATGAACATTTTGAATTCCAAGAATTTATGCCCTAATTATAGTCATCAACCACATTTAAATTCAATAGTTTTCATTACCTCGTAACATTGTTACTCAAATATCACCCGAAATTTTCAAGGTCCTTCACTCGATTTTTCACGGCCTTTCTCCAACTCGTAACCTCCAAATTATGAATATTCTGTTTATCAAAATTTTATACACACTATTTTCATGTGCGATCCTCTCGAAAAATTTATAAATTTATATACTCCCACTCGTGCAAATATTATATATCGTATATATCGTACATAATAAAGTAAATAAAATTACCTTTACTTATTTTTTATTAGTACATATCCTCTTTTCTTTTAAATCAAATTCTTTTATGGATGGTTTAACTAGCCCAAAATTGTTTTACTTAAAATAGTACAAGTTTTACTAAGAACTTCGTTCCATTACTATTGTAACATTGAAATGACTCAAACTTTTCAAAATTTCTTTGACACATTTTCTAAAACTTCTTCGTATCACTTTACACTACGATTGGATCACAGTTCCTATTATCCTCCATGAAAAAATGAAACATACCTCTTGCGCTCATCAACTATTCTTTTTAGGGTTGGTTGTGGCATAAAGGCGGGCTGTGAAATCAGTGTCTGAGTGGTCACACCTATTCTTAAGGGAGGCACTGTGTGGGATTCATCCCCACCTATATTTCAGATTGGTATCAACCCGAACTTTTATTACAATGTTATCATGGATAGAGGTTTCACGAAGCTCGTTTTTGAATTTTCTACTTCCGATATTTCACGGCTAAACCACAACACCTGAAATGTCCCGTTCTTATTGATTAAAAACGTTCCATATTAATTGATTTCGTTGCGAGGTTTTGACCTCTATATGAGACTTTTTCAAAGACTGCATTCATTTTAAAACAAACCATAACCTTTATTTCATCAATAAATGTTTAAAAAGCTTTACGTAGATTATCAAATAATGATAATCTAAAATATCCTGTTTACACACGACTATTACATAATGGTTTACAATACAAATTTGTTACAACGAAATAAGTTTCTTGAATGCAGTTTTTACACAATATCATACAAGCATGGACTCCAAATCTTGTCCTTATTTAAGTATGCGACAGCGGAAGCTCTTAATAATCACCTGAGAATAAACATGCTTAAAACGTCAACAAAAAAATGTTGGTGAGTTATAGGTTTAACCTATATATATCAAATCGTAACAATAGACCACAAGATTTCATATTTCAATATACATCCCATACATAGAGATAAAAATCATTCATATGGTGAACACCTGGTAACCGACATTAACAAGATGCATATATAAGAATATCCCCATCATTCCAGGACACCCTTCGGATATGATATAAATTTCGAAGTACTAAAGCATCCGGTACTTTGGATGGGGTTTGTTAGGCCCAATAGATCTATCTTTAGGATTCACGTCAATTAGAGTGTCTGTTCCCTAATTCTTAGATTAACAGACTTAATAAAAAGGGACATATTCGAATTCGATAATTCAACCATAGAATGTAGTTTCACGTACTTGTGTCTATTTTGTAAATCATTTATAAAACCTTCATGTATTCTCATTCCAAAAATATTAGATTTTAAAAGTGGGACTATAACTCACTTTCACAGATTTTTACTTCGTCGGGAAGTAAGACTTGGCCACTGGTCGATTCACGAACCTATAACAAATATGTACATATATATCAAAGTATGTTCAAAATATATTTACAACACTTTTAATACATTTTGATGTTTTAAGTTCATTAAGTCAGCTGTCCTCATTAGTAACCTACAACTAGTTGTCCAAAGTTAGATGTACAGAAAAAAATTGATATATATTATCTTGAATCAATCCACGACAAAGTGTATACACGTCTCAGGCTAGATCACAACTCAAAGTATATATATTTTTGGAATCAACCTCAACCCTGCATAGCTAACTCCCACATTACTGCATATAGAGTGTCTATGGTTGTTCCAAATAATATATACACATGGGTCGATATGATATGTCAAAACATTTGCATACGTGTCTATGGTATCCCAAGATTACATAATATATTAGAATACATGTATAATACAATATAAGTTAGCTAGGATATGATTAATATAGATTTGTTACCAATTTTCACGTAGCTACAACAAAAAAAATTATCCAATCTTGTTTTACCCATAACTTCTTCGTTTTAAATCCGTTTTGAGTGAATCAAATTGCTATGGTTTCATATTGAACTCTATTTTATGAATCTAAACAGAAAAATTATAGGTTTATTGTCGGAAATATAAGTTACAAGTCATTTTTGTAAGAGGTAGTCATTTCAGTCGAAAGAACGACGTCTTGATGACCATTTTGAAAAACATACTTCCACTTTGAGTTTAACCATGATTTTTGGATATAGTTTCATGTTCATAAGAAAAATCATTTTCCCAGAAGAACAACTTTTAAATCAAAGTTTATCATAGTTTTTAATTAACTAACCCAAAACAGCCCGCGGTGTTACTACGACGGCGTAAATCCGGTTTTACGGTGTTTTTCATGTTTCTAGGTTTTAAATCATTAAGTTAGCATATCATATAGATATAGAACATGTGTTTAGTTGATTTTAAAAGTCAAGTTAGAAGGATTAACTTTTGTTTGCGAACAAGTTTAGAATTAACTAAACTATGTTCTAGTGATTACAAGTTTAAACCTTCGAATAAGATAGCTTTATATGTATGAATCGAATGATGTTATGAACATCATTACTACCTCAAGTTTTCTGGATAAAGCTACTGAAAATGATAAAAATGGATCTAGCTTCAAAGGATCCTTGGATGGCTTGAAAGTTCTTGAAGCAGAATTATGACACGAAAACAGTTCAAGTAAGATTTTCACTCGAAATAAGATTGTTATAGTTATAGAAATTGAATCAAAGTTTGAATATGAGTATTACCTTGTATTAGAAAGATATCTTACTATAAATAAGAAAGATTTCTTGAGGTTGGATGATCACTCTACAAGATTGGAAGTAAGCTAGCAAACTTGGAAGTATTCTTGATTTTATGAAACTAGAACTTGTAGAATTTATGAAGAACACTTAGAACTTGAAGATAGAACTTGAGAGAGATCAATTAGATGAATAAAATTGAAGAATGAAAGTGTTTGTAAGTGTTTTTGGTCATTGGTGTATGGATTAGATATAAAGGATATGTAATTTTGTTTTCATGTAAATAAGTCATGAATGATTACTCATATTTTTGTAATTTTATGAGATATTTCATGCTAGTTGCCAAATGATGGTTCCCACATGTGTTAGGTGACTCACATGAGCTGATAAGAGCTGATCATTGGAGTGTATATACCAATAGTACATACATCTAAAAGCTGTGTATTGTACGAGTACAAATACGGGTGCATACGAGTAGAATTGTTGATGAAACTGAACGAGGATGTAATTGTAAGCATTTTTGTTAAGTAGAAGTATTTTTATAAGTGTATTTTTCAAAAGTGTATGAATACATATTAAAACACTACATGTATATACATTTTAACTGAGTCGTTAAGTCATCGTCAGTCGTTACATGTAAGTGTTGTTTTGAAACCTTTAGGTTAACGATCTTGTTAAATGTTGTTAACCCAATGTTTATAATATCAAATGAGATTTTAAATTATTATATTATCATGATATTATGATGTACGAATATCTCTTAATATGATATATATACATTAAATGTCTTTACAATGATAATCGTTACATATATGTCTCGTTTAAAAATCATTAAGTTAGTAGTCTTGTTTTTACATATGTAGTTGATTGTTAATATACTTAATGATATGTTTACTTATCATAGTATCATGTTAACTATATATATATCCATATATATGTCATCATATAGTTTTTACAAGTTTTAACGTTCATGAATCACCGGTCAACTTGGGTGGTCAATTGTCTATATGAAACATATTTCAATTAATCAAGTCTTAACAAGTTTAATTGCTTAACATGTTGGAAACATTTAATCATGTAAATATCAATCTCAATTAATATATATAAACATGGAAAAGTTCGGGTCACTACAACACCCTCATAAACGTCAATTCTATGAAAGCATATTCGCCAATTTTTGAGACTTGCTGGTTATTACCGAAGGTTTATCAAGACTTTTCTATTCTAGCCAAACCTCTCACCAAGCTAAATCATAAGGGGAAGAAGTTTGAGTGGTCAGAAGAATAGGAATCTACATTTAAGGTTCTAAATGATAAATTAACCACAGCCCCAATTCTACCATTTCCTGATGGCACTAATGATTTTGTAATCTATATTGATGCCTCGAATCAAAGTTTCGGATGTGTTTTGATGCAACGTAATAATGTTATTGCTTACGCGTCTAGAAAACTGAAGAAACATGAGAAGAACTATACCACACATGACCTAGAATCAGGAGCTGTGGTATTTGCATTAAAGATGTGGAGACATTACCTCTGCAGAATTAAATTCACGGTATTTACCGATCATAAAAGTCTTCAACATATCTTGACCAAAAGCAACTAAACATGAGACAAAGGTGATGGGTCCAGTTATTAAATGACTACGACTGTGAGCTTAAGTATCATCCTGGTAAGGCAAATGTGGCTGCCGATGCCCTTAGTAGAAAGGACCATTTTAAATCGATTCAAGTCCGAGCTTTAAACATGGTAATTCATACAAATCTTACGCAAATCCGCGAAGCACAACTTGAGGCATTGAAGGACAAGAATGTCCAACTCGAGGGACTGAAAGGTCTCGAAAAGTAACTTAAACTCAAGTGAAATGGAACACGGTATTTCAATAACTGAATTAGGGTCCCAATCTTCAGAAATCTTCGAGAATTAGTCTTGAATTAAGCACATATGACTAGATATTCTATTCACCCAGGATCTAGTAAAATGTATCACGATGTGAAAGAGTTTTATTGGTGGCCTAATCTGAAATATGATATTACTAAATATGTGAGTAAGTGTCTTACTTGTTTAAAAGTTAAGGCCGAGTATCAAAAGCCGTCTGGTTTACTTCAACAGCCAGATATTCCGCAGTGGAAGTGGGAATGTATCGCTATGGACTTTTTTACTAAATTGCCCAAGACTTCTAGTGGCAATATTAGTATTTGGGTCATAGTGGATCGCCTTACTAAATCTGCACATTTCTTACCAATCAAAGAAACATACAAAATGGAGAAATTGTCACAACTTTATATCAAAGAGATTATCTCACATCATGAAGTCCCTATCTTTATCATTTCTGATCGCGACAGTCGATTCACTTCTAGATTCTGGAAATCTTTACAATCTCCTCTTGGAACTCAATCGACATGAGTACTGCTTATCATCCGCAAACCAATGGTCAAAGTGAACGAACCATTCAAACATTAGAAGATATGCTTCGTTCTTGTGTTATCGATTTCGGTAAAGATTGGGATAGACATTTGCCTTTGGCTGAATTTTCTTACAACAACAGTAATCATGCAAGTATTAAGGTTGCACCTTTTGAGGCCTTATACGGATGAAAATTTAGATCCCCACTGTGTTGGGATGAACTAGAGGACAGACAGTTAACTGGTCCTGGTCCTGAAATCATACATGAAACTACCGAAAAGATCATTCAGATAAAGAAACGATTAGAAACTGCCCGCAACTGATAGAAGAGCTATGTTGATTAGTCGAAAACCTTTGGAATTCCAAGTTGGTGATAAAGTCATGTTGAAAGTATCCCCTAGGAAAGGCGTCGTTCGTTTTGGTAAACCAAGCAATCTAAGTCCGCGTTTTGTTGGACCTTTCAAGATAACTGAAAGAATTGGTCCTGTGGCATATCGATTAGAATTACCTGCTGAGCTTAGTAATGTACACGACGTATTTCACGTCTCGAATCTGAAAAAGTATCTTGCTAATGACACAATTGTTATTCCTTTGGATGATCTTCGCATTGACGATAAGATGCACTTCATCGAAGAACGTATAGAAGATATGGATCGTGAGGTTAAATGCTTGAAACAGAGAAACATTCCTATTGTTAAAATACGTTGGAATTCACTAAGAGGCCCCGAGTATACCTGGGAACGTGAAGACCAGATGAGGCAAAAATATCCCCATCTCTACTCAACCGCAGATGCATCTGAGAAGTCTACCTAAAACTTTGGGACGAAGTTTTCATTAACGCTTATAACGACCCTCACTTTTCCATTTCTATTTTACTAAAGTGCCCTTAGGGTTTGTGTGCTCGTAAACTTTATTTGATAAAATGTTGACCAAATAGTGAACTTTTAGTCGACACTCTCTGTTAATTAAATTTTATGTTTTTCTATGATATTATAAACAATAAACTGTAATGTAATATTTAAATGTAACATTTATATATAAATGTAAAACATTTGGGAAATAAATAAAATTAGCAAAAGTTAAGGACTAAATAAAATTTATTATATAAAAAAATATATTTATAAATAAATGTGAGCCGAAAAAAATATTAATATAAATAAAAAAAATGGCGGCTAGCAATTTAAAAAAAATAATAAAACAAATATAATTAAAAAAATATACTAATCTTGAATCCTACTCTAATCATAACTCATTTATCCTAATCCTAAACTAATCATCTAGAATGATCTATGAGTAATCCTAATGTGATTATGACTCTAAAACTTGCACTATAAAAAGCCCTCATAGCTCCTCACTTTTGCATCATAAAATCACACTCCAATCTCATCTCTTCTCTCTTTTTGTTCAGAAATTACAACCCACCACCCTAGCCGACCACCACCACCTCCAAAACAGCCCTCCATCGTCAGTATTCTGCTGTGTTTCTGCAGCTCATCACCATCGCCACCCTGCTGTGTTTCTGCAACCTAAAATCGCCCCATCACCACCACTATTTGTAACGGCCCTGGTTTTTCCAACCTTTAATTAATAATGTTTATTATTAATGCATGCGTGTTAATGAATGTATTTTATTACATTTACTTGTTACCGTACATGACTTTTGAATGCCCGACACGTCTTTGTGACACATGAACTTTTCACGAATAATATTTAAGATATTATTTGCATGCATGATTAATTCTTATTAATCATTTTTAATTAACTAAGGTTGCTAGTTAATTACTTGGGCTTTATTGGACTATTTGTTACATACTTGGTCTTTTATTAATGGACTCATGATTAATGGACTTAAGAGCCCACCCTACACACTTAATGGATTAAGTAGCCCATTACTATCATGCAAGTATTACTTTGAAACTAAACAAGATTAACTAAGTGTGAGGAATCTAGTTACTAGTATGTTTACTCCTTGTTCCAACACCATGCAACCTTATTACCAACTTTTGAGCCAAATACATGAAGGAACTAGTGGGCATTTTCCTTTCCCTTTCCCCCTTGTAAAACCGTCGGCCTAAGGGCCTTGGAAAGTGGTTTTGTTTTCAAATTTTGTAGACTTATGTACTAGTATACTCTTGTAAACTTCATTCATTCCACACACACACTTACTTGCACTCTTTCTCTCATCTCATTTTTCTCTCATCTTGCAAGTAATATGAACAATTTTTCTCTCTTCCTTTCCCTATTAAAAACCGTAGCAAACACCTCTCATCATCATTCTTTTGTTTGTTGTTTATTTACTTACTAGTTGTTAGTTGTTTACTTACATGTTGTTAAAAACCAAACTCTCTAGTTTGTTCTTCATTCCATCTTGTATTACAAGAACAAACAAGAACCTAAACTTTCTAGTTTATGGTTCTACATTAATGTTTTGAAAGATTGAAGGTTCATGAGTTGTAAAATCATTACTTGTGTTCATGTTTGTAAACTTAAAGTTTACTTTCTTAAGGATCAAGCCTTGGCTTGAATCTTTCCAAGTATGAAAAACCATGAACTTGTTACTTGTTTATTTAGCTTATTACTTCATTTCTTTGCATTTTCAATTCGTGATTTGTAGTTTTGTTGGTCAAGAATTACTAGTTAATCTTGATCTCATTTTTCTTGAAGAAAGGTTAACTTTATAAGTTCAAGAACATGGAGGTATAACTTTTTAGTCATAACTTCATATACTTATGTTAGATCTAAGTTCTATAGCTTATGGTCTACTTATTTTGTCATAAACAAAAGCTTGTAAGCTTACATACACTTTACAAGGTGAAAATCTAAGTTTTGTAACTTATGGTTTCATTAAAGTAAAGATTCAAGTGTTATTACTTAGGATCTAACTTATTAACTTTAGATCTAGACTTTTGAGTCTTGGATCTTCAAGATCAAACTAAGAACTATGTTCTACAACTTAAGATCTTGTTTAGTTAGTTTACTTTCAAGTTTGTAGTTCAATATTACTTTTATAATTCATGTCTGTGTCAAATCTAAGATCTTGATGTAACTTTGGTTCATCAAACTACTTGCAACACTTAATTGAGTTGTGCTACACATCTTGGACTTGTACTTGTGTTATGATGGTCAAAACTTGGTAAGGATGATGTAAACCCATCAACGAGTTGTACACTTGAAGCTACAAGCATCAAGGATGAGAACCGTGATGAACATCAAGCACCAAGAACCCACCGGAGCACTTTAGCTACTGTTTTATGTAACTGATCAGGCCTACTGGGCTTCTATAAAGTTGATTTTCATCTTTCTCAGTTTGTGTAGATGAATTTTCATTTTAGACTCATCTTAATCCGAGTTACGTTTTAGGATTTATGGCCCTCCAATCGTCACTATGTCCTTTTAACGTTGTGCTGAAAATTCTGACCTACTCGCACTTAGATCGTCGCCACGGTCAAACGAAGAAGAGTTTGCTTCTGGAATTTTTACCACAACTAAAGGACTCATATACGGAGCCATTTCCACTGTTCTAACCTTATTTCAGTAGCTATAGAGGCCGTGGTGACTGATCCAAGTCAGCCTTTGTTTTAAACTCTTCTCTTGAATGAAACTTACTTTACACCTTTTGTTTGATGATGAATGATGATGACCCTTAAGACCTTATTTACATACATTTAAACCTATTTGGACGATTTACTGACTTAGTAATATTTGACTTAGGTTGAGGACTTTCCGGACCTACATACTTGCTTACTTCCCGACTCAACTTTACTACTTTACCACTGTGAGTTATAGCATCCCTTTTTACTTTAACTATTTTGGGAACTGAGAATACATGCGCATTTTACGTTTTACATACTAGGCACAAGTGCTTAAACTTTATATATGTTTGGGTTATAAAATGGCATAAACATTCCCTTTAGCTAGGTAACGTTTAGTCATTGGTTTTTGAACCGGTGAAAGCGAATCTTAGATATGGATCCATAGGGTTTGACATCCCCACTCGGGCTAGTAGCGCTAGCATTTAACGGGTGTTTAATACTTCATAAACATAAGCACTCACCAAGTGTACTTTCAGGGGGTTATAAACGTTAAGTTAGTTACCAAGTGCCCACGGTTAAACATATACTTTACATACAGTTTTGAAACACTCTTTGTAGCACTGAAATCTCGTGGCCTACCTTACATTACTATTATACTTAAACTATAGCTCACCAACCTTTGTGTTGACATTTTTAAGCATGTTTTTCTCAGGTGCTTAAGGTTGCTTGCTTCCGCTATTGTACTAGTCATGCCTTGTAGACTTCCGCTGCCTTTGATACAGTTGTCACCGCATGAAACGTTATCTTATATTCATAAACTTTATTACTTTTGGAACTATGATTTGTAACGACCTAAGGGTCACGTACTATTAACTTTGCTTCTATTCATAGAAGCATACTTTTGGATGTAAAACATTTGACCTTTTATCATGAATACAACTTGTTTTGAAAACGCATATAGTGTTTGACCTTGTAATGATCCTGTTGTTGATGGTCCGTACATGTTGATTTAGTATGGGGCATCACATTTGGTATCAGAGCATTAGTTGTAGGGAATTAGGTTGCATTAGTGAGTCTAAGACCGACCCGAGTAGGATTCACTAATAGGACTAATCTACAACTTGCTAGTTTACTTATTTCCGCTGAACTTACTGCATGCTGCTGCTTACTTTTACTGCGATATGCCATATGCTACTTGTTTTCACTACTGCATGCTACTATTTACTTTCGATTGCATGCTACTCCTGTACGATTCGTTATTATTGCCATGCTATTTACTGCTATACATGATTTTGACTGTCGTAGTTACTTTGCCTAATACGTGCTTGCTTTATGACTTACTGACGTAGAAAAAGTTATTTTTCCTTGTTCAGATGTCGGATATTCCACCTGTCATCATTTTGGACAGTGACACAGACTCATCAACCACTTCACCGACCGTTGTTGCCGATTCCCAGATGCCGTCATCGACACCCACCAGTGACCCTGGCGCTTCATCCTCTGGTGCCAGTAGTCATGCACCTGCCCCAGTGGTTACCTCTGACAGAGCCGAGGACCCTCCGGAGATTCCAGCTCCACTTGCCCCCGGACCCTCGGAGCCACAGCACCATCCCAGTGGTGCTGTGATTCTCGCGGATCTTGGGGAAGGTCCAGTCCGTAATGAGCATAACCATTGGTGCCGACGCACTCCTGATGGACGTCTCGTTTCGATCGGACCTACCAGATACCGACAGATGATGGCCGCCCGAGGAGAGCCAGTACAGCCACCCTTGCAGCCCCCTCCAAATGATTCGGACGACCCATCCTTCGCTAACTCTTTATCCGATGACACCTCCTCAGACAACTCAGTGACGATGATTCTGATGAGGACCCTGATGATGCACCTGTACAGCCACCCTCCACCCCGCCGAAGAAGCGGTACCGTTTCGATGGCACCATTATTCCAGGGATCAACTGAAAGGACCCGTCCTAATCCATCCGGACGAAGTCCGTATCGATTATAAACGATTCACAATAGTTGATTACATCGCGAGGTACTTGACCTCTATATGATACATTTTACAAACGTTGCATTCGTTTTTGAAAAGACAATATTTCATTACATCGAAAGTTGACGGCATGCATACCATTTCTTAATATATCTAACTATAAATTGACTCAATAATAATCTTGATGAACTCGACGACTTGAATGCAACGTCTTTTGAAATATGTCATGAATGACTCCAAGTAATATCTCTAAAATGATCAAATGCACAGCGGAAGATTTCTTTCGTACCTGAGAATAAACATGCTTTAAAGTGTCAACCAAAAAGGTTGGTGAGTTCATTAGTTTAACAAAAATAATCATTTCATAATTTTAATAGACCACTAGATTTCATACTTCCATTTCTCATAATCATACGTCCCATGCATAGAGATAAAAATATCATTCATATGGATTGAACACCTGGTAACCGACATTCACAATATGCATATAAGAATATCCCCATCATTCCGGGATCCTCCTTCGGACATGATATAAATTTCGAAGTACTAAAGCATCCGGTACTTTGGATGGGGCTTGTTGGGCCCGATAGATCTATCTTTAGAGTTCGCGTCAATTAGGGTGTCTGTTCCCTAATTCTTAGATTACCAGACTTAATAAAAAGGGGCATATTCGATTTCGATCATTCAACCATATAATGTAGTTTCGATTACTTGTGTCCATTTCGTAAAACATTTATAAAAAATTGCGCATGTATTCTCAGCCCAAAAATATAAAGGGAAAAAGGCAAATGAAACTCACGCATATAAATATTGTAAAACAGTTAATAAAGCATTTGCATGTATTCTCAGCCCAAAAATGTAAAGAGTAAAAGGGAGCAAATGAAACTCACGCATATAAATATTGTAAAATAGTTAATAAAGCATTTGCATGTATTCTCAGCCCAAAAATGTAAAGAGTAAAAGGGAGCAAATGAAACTCACCGTATTGTATTTTGTAGTAAAAATACATATGACGACATTGAACAAGTATAGGGTTGGGCTCGGATTCACGAACCTATATCATTTGTATATCTATTAAAACACATAATCGTAATCGACTAAATTTATATATTATATCCTAAATTATATATATATATATATATATATATATATATATATATATATATATATATATATATATATATATATATATTATATTTAATTTGTATATATTTAATATAGTTAATGTTTATATAGTTTTATATATACATGTGATTAATATTATATTAAAAAATCAACAATTTGTCATATGTAAATATTTATATAAATAATCTTAATATATATAATTAAATGTATTAAGGTAGTTGTAAATAATATACTCTTATATATAAAATATTTATTTGTTATAATAATATTGTTAATATGAAAGTAATAATGATAGTAATAATAATAATATTGATACTAATAATAATCTAAATGATAATTCTCATAATAATATTGATTTTGATAAAAACGATAATAATAATAATAATAATAAAAATAATAATAATAATAATAATAATAATAATAATAATAATAATAATAATAATAATAATAATAATAATAATAATAATAATAATAATAATAATAATAATAATAATAATAATAATAATAATAATAATAATAATAATAATAATAATGTTAAAAATAATAATTTTAATGTTAAAAGTAATAATGATGATAATACTAATAATAATGTTAATAACAGTAATAATAATAATATTCGTAATACTTAGTAATAATAATAATAATACTAATACTAATAATAATAATAATAATAATAATAATAATAATAATAATAATAATAATAATAATAATAATAATAATAATACTAGTGTTAATAATAATATTTATATCTTTAATAATAACAATAATAATGGTAACAATAACTACCTTTGAAGCTTTTAAAAAAAAAATGCCTAAGACACAGCTCGAACCCACGACCTCTAGCTCACCCACAAACACCCAAGACCACTCTTCCATTTTCTGTTTTCCTAATATATCATGCGACCCATTAGTATTTAACCCAGTCTTCAGTGCAACAGAAAAATCGATCCAACTAATTAACTGGCCCAATAGGATTTCTAGTACTCGGCCCAACAGACTCAAGTACTCACAAGAGTCCAGACTTTATTTAAAATAAAAATTTCAGTGGCCTAGGTATAGTTTCGAACCTGGGACCTCTCGTTTAAACACACAGCCCCTAACCACTGTTCCGCTAATCCCTTCCTATTTAAACATACGGATTAAATAGTTATAACCTGTATGTCCATGTTCTTCTTTATACCCATCATCTCATCATACGGTATCCATCACCCTAGTCATGTTACTTAACCACGTATAACAGACATCTTTTTCATCGAATCAATATCATCACCGTTTATAGCTATCATCATCATCATCATCATCATCATCATCATCACATTTACTCGCGTATGATTATCAACATAACCGCATCATTCTTTACAACTTATATCTCAGCCCATTTATCTATATCCTAAACCCACTAGATCCCAAATTCATTAACTAAGTAATCAGAAATTCGCTGTATCATTACAAAATGGCTGGGCCTATGACATTCCCATCATCTTTTTTTAAAAAAAACTCCAAACACCTTTACTTTCCATATGTCGGCCACATGATTTCTTTTAGCTCCATTAGCATATTAGCATAAATTGTTACCAGGGAATGATTATGAGATATAATATATTAAATAATTACAACGTCCAAATAGACAACCTCAAACTATGAATATATATCGACCCATCTTTCACTCTTTTGAAAACTAAAAAGAGCAGAAGTAATCTCTCGATAAAAATAAAACTAGAAGTTGGAAACATGTACCGAAGTAGTTACAGTTAACAATTCAAAGGGTAGTTGCAGTGGAAAGGAAACATACAGTGAAGGTTATTTGATGATGGTGAAGATGTGGTGTTTGAGCCGAAAGTCATTAGAGATAAGCAGGTGGGGTTTGGTCTCATCATCATCATTATCGTTCAGCCTCTTCATCATCATTCAACATCATTCTCAACGTTCAACATCATCACAATCGTTAAACCTTATCATCATTATTCAACTTCAGAAGCACGAACGAGTTGGTTTTGAATGAAGGGGGTGGTGATTTTCGAAGGTTGTTTCAATGGGGTTCATAGTTGAAGGTAAACTGAATTGGTTGCAGCAGTAGTACTTGCAGTTTGTTTGGCTGTGATGGTTTGGAGTTTCATCGAGCAACAACCAGAAAAGAAGAAAAGAAATGTGCAGTAACCGTTGTAACAGAAATGGGTTTTCGATGGTGATTAAATGGGTGATGGTTTGAAGGAGGAAGTCTTGTAAACACGTGTATAAAGGGGTGATGGCAGGTGTTCCTTTGTTGGACGAGAAACGAAAGAGAGAAAAGATAGAACGATGATTATGGTTCGTGGGTATGCATGATTTCCAAAATAAGGGTTTATGATTTTATGGTGGCGGTTTAATGATCATGGGTAACCGGTGGTTGTTGATAATGAGAGTGAAGGTTGTGAATGGTTATGGTGATCATGGTGTTGCAATTGAAGATTAAAGGTGGTGGTTTTCTTGATTGTTCAAATGAAACCGAAGACCGATGATGGTGGTTGCTCATGGTTGTACATGGATCCAGAGAAGAAAATGAGTAGTGCATGTGTCATATGTCTAACAAGAAAAGAAAAAAAAAATGGTTATCCTTGATTGGTGTTTGGTTACTCATACATGAATGAGAGATAAAGGAAGCAAATTGCTTGTGAATTGTTGTGGGTCATTCGAGAAAAAGAAGCTAGTTTTGTTTGGTATCTCGCTTGAAGTCGACATGTAACAATTAGGAGACAAGAACAAAATTTAATAAAGTTGGATAGAAACTTGTAACAGATTTTGATTCTTTCCTTGATTTTATATATAAAATTAATATTAATAAATAATATAAATATTATTAATAATAATAATACCAATTAATAATACTAATATTAATAATAATTATTGATAAATAATCTAATGATAATAATGATAAATATACTACTTGTTAATAATAATAATGATTTTAAAAAAAAAATTATAATCTTTTGATTCCACCGATAAACATTATTGAACAATTACGTTCATGTAAAATATTATACGTTTAATACCTTATTAATATTTTCAAGTTATCATATATGTAAATACATATATACCTATATGTATATATATATATATATATATATATATATATATATATATATATATATATATATATATATATATATATATATATATAATCATATCCATTTATATAATGGTTCGTGAATCGTCAGAAATTAGTCAAGGTTAATTGAATGTATGAACACAGTTTAAAACTTTTGAGATTCAACTTAACAAATTTTACTTATCGTATCGGAAACATATAAAGATCAAGTTTAAATTTGGTCGGAAATCTCCGGGTCATCACAGTACCTACCCGTTAAAGAAATTTCGTCCCGAAATTTGAGTGTGGTGGTCATGGCTAACAATATAAATGTTTTCATGACGAATATGAGTTGATAAAATAGAATTTTATTACCACAGAGTAATGTGGATAATATGATTCGATTACTCGAAGCGGGTGAGTGAAGTTATCACAAAAGAGTAAACCGAGAAAGATAAGTATCATCATAACTTTTAACTAGTCATGGTTGAATTCCGGAATTCAAGGGATTTTAAGAAAATTTTCGAAATCTAAAAGATTTGATTCTTCGGCGAGTAAGGAAATTAAGATCTCTATAATTAATGCAGATATCTGCCTTGATTTCCTTGTCTGGTATTTTCACTATAAATGAACTTCTTCCGTTCCATTACTTTCACTATTCCTATACTTTCTTCCTCTATTCCTACTTCTAAAATATTGTGGAAATGCTCCATCCAGTTCTGATTCTTGATATTTTCCTATCTATGTATCTGTCATCCTTCTTTTCAATCTTCCACCTGAAAATCTGTTTACTTCTACTATTGCCTTGGGGGGATACTATTCTTAATTATACCGTGTCTTTATATTGCTATTCGTATTAATATCCACGGTTTGTAACTTCTGTGTTGTTATTGGGTTTTATATTTTCCCTTATATTTCAATGTCTCTGCTTCTGTCTCCTATAATTATTGTCATCCACAGTTATGCGCTCTCTTATTTGCTGCGATTTATACCCCCTTTCTATTTCGGAGCTTCATGCTTTTGTTTACTTTTCGCAAGTAACGGTCCAGAATTCATAGGTATGGAGTTTTGAATTATCATAATATACAAGGTAGAAAGGAAAGGTAGTAGCACAATTTGTTTTGCCAAATTACCTGAATCGCTGAGAATAGAACTATCAATAATATATTTTCTTGATATGTTCAGAAGTTAAGCGGAATGAAAGAGTTATGTAACATGGCACATGATGACGTTATAATCTGTGAATCATCATGTTCCATTTAGAAACTCAGCATGACTTACTGTAATATAATCACGTTGATCAAGTGTCATTATATTATACTAACTCATGCATCAGTTCCCAACATTACTTAAATAACATTCATATTTTAAGCTCGAAAGTTTACAGAATATAGAAACTAACAGTTTCTATATGATGTAACACTGATATCAGAAAGAGATTAATAATTTCAGATAAGAATAGTTATGAAAATATCTTCAGAAATATGGAGAATGTTTATAATGAAAGATACGATGATATCTTGGAACTTCTAATATCGAAGGACGGTGAAGAAAATTTTGTTCGCAAGAGTTTGGAGTCAAAAGCAAAGTATTTGTTAATGACTTCAGCAGGTACTGAATCATTTAGATTCTTTGAAGTCAAACTTATTCTTTGTGATTTTTCCACGACTTCCTTCATAGTTTGCTCAATCAGTTTTTCAGTTCCAACTTTTATGAGCTTTTCCAACATACTACTCTTTATCATCAAACCTCCGACGATTCAGGTCGTTTACAGTTGCCCACAGTTTCTGCTGCTTCAATCAGCTTTTTCAAAGTTCAATGTATTGATTCGTAGGCTGGGTGCTTTTCAAAATTTCAGAATGAAAGATCATAATTCTAAGAGATAAATGTTATATAGATACATATAACTGTTGATGTAGATATGCTGTGAGTTTTCAAAGTACTGATAGCTGATTCCCGGTAATTGGTATGGCAGTTCTCGTTATAAGATGCGGATGAGTATATGATAGAGTTTCAATGAATAAATATAATGATTTATCAGAGAGATTTAAGCCAAAAAGCAACGAGGTTGCTGGTACGTCTGCTGGTAATATGGTGGAATATAAAAGAATTCTCCGGTATCAAAAGGGTAATTGTATATATCAGAATTATAGTATGGCTACTTCGAATGAAAAGTGGAAGTTGACTTGCTGGAGCTGTGACAAAATTGGCTACTTTGAAAAGGGATCGCAAAGTTATTTTTGCTAATAAATGCCAAAGGATCTGACGCGGCTACGTGTTAAACTTTTACTCAGTTGCCGAGAGTTTCTCAGGTGCATAACTATATGCATAAATCTTTCCTTCCATAGGTAATGTGCAGTTGGTTCATCCTTTCGATTGAGGTGTTTTCAAGAATCATGAAAGATTTTGAACGCATAATGTAATCGTGAAGATACAAATGATGTTTGAGACGAAATCAAGTGGCAAACTTGAAGAATTGTTTAGTTTCATATGTTATAATCAATATTTTAATTCATTTTAATTGTCCAATATTATTCGTCCATAGTCGATAGTCCACAGTCACAGTTAACAGTCTAATAATTCATATATAGTTTAATATATTATATTCGAATTGATTAATACGTATCGTGACCCGTGTACATGTCTCAGACTTGATCACAACTCAAATTATATATATTATTATAGAATCAACCTCAACCATGTATAGAGAACTCGATCATTACTGCATATAGAACGTCTATGGTTATTCCAAATAATATATTTAGATGCGTCGATATGATATGTCAAAACCTTGTATACGTGTCCCGATATTTAAAGTGCGTAAAATAAATAACAGAAATTAATTGATGATAAATAAAGTGCGTAAAATAAATAACATAATGTAAATGACAATAAATAAAATTGCGAGAATTAATTTGCGATAAAATAAATTACGATAATTAAATGTACCATAAGGAATTAACAGTTAGCTAGGAACAGTTAGCTAGGATTTTGTTAGCGTGGATTCTTAATAGAATTTCTTATAGTTAATTTGTTTGTTTCTAACAAATTTTATTTTATCACATGTTTTCTTCATTATGCCACTTGTTGGATTCTGATAAGTCAAAATCCAAATATGAAATTGAATGAAAATGGTTATTTTGTGGTGAACGGATTCGTATATCGGTGGATGTAAGTAGGATAGTAAATGACTGTTGAATCATATTCGAAGAATGTACAATGTAACTTATTAACGTGGAATCTAAATATTCCTCGGGTATTACCTACCCGTTAAAATATTTTCACCATTAACAGTTTGTACAAAAGAATTTTTAATTACAATTCTTATGAAAATATACTTACATATATATTTTCTTCAAATGTAATCATAGATTTAATGAGTTAATATAATATTAATCTCATTTGATTTACCGTTAGAACTAGAATACATAATCTCTAAGACATTAGAGATTACATAATCGTCATGTCGAACGAAGATAATTGATGTAGAACGATACGTAGAACGATGATTATACTCGAGGTATAAAATGAGATGTTGAGGCATGGATTGTTGATGGTACTGTTGGTGCCGATGATGTTGCTGAAGCTGGTACATTTTGCACCATTTTTTTTCCAAGGCTACAACTCGGGCGCGAAGCTCGTTGACTTCTTTTATTACTCCGGGATGATTGTTGGTCGGAACGAGTGGATGAATAAGGTCTAAAATGTGAGATAGTATATAATCGTGATGAGATACTCTGAGAGAGAAAATGATGTTTCGAACAGGTTCACCGGTAAGTGTTTCAGGTTCTTCACCAAGAGTGCAGGTTGGTGAGTGGAAAGGATCATCTTCTTCTCGTCTCCATTGATTTAGTCGACTACGAAACCATCAGATGAATTGGGAATGCCTGCTTGATTGATTCATTCTGGTGACGCTGCTTTCGGAGCTTAGGTGAATATTCATGTCGGAATAGCTCTCGGAATATGAGGGACTCGAACTGGTTGCAGGATTTATCTCGTACGTTCAGATGAAGGATTTTCGATAAGAAATAGGTTATAGGATGTAGATTAGTAACCTGCAATACATAATTTACATATGCATATATAATACTAGATTCTCATAAGTTACGGAGGAATCTACGGAAATTGTCAGGCAAAGTTACAGTAACAGATACGCTAAGATATGAAGTAGCAGATACGCTAAGATATGAATTTTGTCTATACACTATTCATGTAGTCAATGCAGTAAAACGTGTCAAGACTAAGAATGATAAGCAAGTGATTCTCTAAGAATGATAAGCAGGTAATTTTTGACACAAAATGATAATCAAAACTTTTTACCTGCAGACACGGTCGAAGTCCAGACTCACTAATGCATCCTAACGACTTATCAGTTATGCATACTAATGTAGACCTGGTTCGCTAAGACCACCGCTCTGATACCAACTGAAAGGACCCGTCCTAATTGTAGTGACCTGAACTTTTCCATGTTTATATATATTAATTGAGATTGATATTTACATGATTAAATGTTTCCAACATGTTAAGCAATCAAACTTGTTAAGACTTGATTAATTGAAATATGTTTCATATAGACAATTGACCACCCAAGTTGACCGGCAATTCACGAACGTTAAAACTTGTAAAAACGGCATGACGATATATATATGGATATACATATGGTTAACATGAGATTATGATAAGTAAGTATCTCCATAAGTATATTAACAATGAGTTATATACATATAAACAAGACTACTAACTTAAGGATTTCGAAACGAGACATATATGTAACGATTATCGTTGTAACGACATTTAAATGTATATATATCATATTAAGATATATTAATATATCATAATATCATGATAATATAATAATTTAACATCTCATTAGATATAATAAACAATGGGTTAACAACATTAATTGAGATCGTTAACTTAAAGGTTTCAAAACAACACTTACATGTAACGACTAACGATGACTTAACGACTCAGTTAAAATGTATATACATGTAGTCTATTTAGATGTATTAAAATACTTTTGGAAGACTTCAAGACATATATCAAAACACTCATACTTAACGAAAATGGTTACAGTTACTTTTCCATTCTTTTCTTTCATCAAGAATTCTAGTCGTATTTTTACCTTTATTATACACAGCTTCAAAACGTACTTACTATGGGTATATACCAATAGGAACTAGCATGGGATTCCACTCTTGATTATGTCATGTATGACTAATCAATTTTAACTTCTACCATGAGCTAGTCAACTAACTAGAACTCCTTTTAACCCCACTCACCACTCACCAATTAACACTCATCATTCACTCCATTTCACTTCCAATTCTCTTTCTAATTCTCTCTCAACACACCCACACTATTATGAACGTATTTTTCCAGTATTTAATCATCATCTTCATCAAAAATCACTTCAAGAATCAAGCTATAATCATCATAGGAAGAACACTTCAAGAATACTTCAAAAATCCCTTCAAGTTTACTAATTTACTTCCAAGCTTTCTAATCCATTCCAAGTAATCATCTAAGATCAAGAAACCTTTGTTATATACAGTAGGTTATCTTTCTTATTCAAGGTAATATTCATATTCAAACTTTGATTCAATTTCTATAACTATAAACTATCTTAATTCGAGTAAAAATCTTACTTGAACTTGTTTTTGTGTCATGATCCTACTTCAAGAACATTCAAGCCATCCAAGATCCTTTGAAGCTAGATCATTTCTTGTCACTTCCAGTAGGTTTACCTACTAAACTTGAGGTAGTAATGATGTTCATAACATCATTCGATTCATATATATAAAACTATCTTATTCGAAGATTTAAACTCGTAATCACTAGAACATAGTTTAGTTAATTCTAAACTTGTTCGCAAACAAAAGTTAATCCTTATAACTTGACTTTTAAAATTAACTACACACATGTTCTATATCTATATGATATGCTAACTTAATGATTTAAAACCTGGAAACACGAAAAACACCGTAAAACCGGATTTACGCCGTCGTAGTAACACCGCGGGCTGTTTTGGGTTAGTTAATTAAAAACTATGATAAACTTTGATTTAAAAGTTGTTATTCTGAGAAAATGATTTTTATTATGAACATGAAACTATATCCAAAAATTATGGTTAAACTCAAAGTGGAAGTATGTTTTCTAAAATGGTCATCTAGACGTCGTTCTTTCGACTGAAATGACTACCTTTACAAAAACGACTTGTAACTTATTTTTCCGACTATAAACCTATACTTTTCTATTTAGATTCATAAAATAGAGTTCAATATGAAACCATAGAAATTTGATTCACTCAAAACGGATTTAAAATGAAGAAGTTATGGGTAAAACAAGATTGGATAATTTTTCTCATTTTAGCTACGTGAAAATTGGTAACAAATCTATTCCAACCATAACTTAATCAACTTGTATTGTATATTATGTAATCTTGAGATACCATAGACACGTATACAATGTTTCGACCTATCATGTCGACACATCTATATATATTTCGGAACAACCATAGACACTCTATATGTGAATGTTGGAGTTAGCTATACAGGGTTGAGGTTGATTCCAAAATATATATAGTTTGAGTTGTGATCAATACTGAGATACGTATACACTGGGTCGTGGATTGATTCAAGATAATATTAATCGATTTATTTCTGTACATCTAACTGTGGACAACTAGTTGTAGGTTACTAACGAGGACAGCTGACTTAATAAACTTAAAACATCAAAATATATTAAAAGTGTTGTAAATATATTTTAAACATACTTTGATATATATGTATATATTGTTATAGGTTCGTGAATCAACCAGTGGCCAAGTCTTACTTCTCGACGAAGTAAAAATCTGTGAAAGTGAGTTATAGTCCCACTTTTAAAATCTAATATTTTTGGGATGAGAATACATGCAGGTTTTATAAATGATTTACAAAATAGACACAAGTACGTGAAACTACATTCTATGGTTGAATTATCGAAATCGAATATGCCCCTTTTTATTAAGTCTGGTAATCTAAGAATTAGGGAACAGACACCCTAATTGACGCGAATCCTAAAGATAGATCTATTGGGCCTAACAAACCCCATCCAAAGTACCGGATGCTTTAGTACTTCGAAATTTATATCATATCCGAAGGGTGTCCCGGAATGATGGGGATATTCTTATATATGCATCTTGTTAATGTTGGTTACCAGGTGTTCACCATATGAATGATTTTTATCTCTATGTATGGGATGTGTATTGAAATATGAAATCTTGTGGTCTATTGTTACGATTTGATATATATAGGTTAAACCTATAACTCACCAACATTTTTGTTGACGTTTAAAGCATGTTTATTCTCAGGTGAATATTAAGAGCTTCCGCTGTTGCATACTAAAATAAGGACAAGATTTGGAGTCCATGTTTATACAATATTGTGTAAAAACTGCATTCAAGAAACTGATTTCGATGTAACATATTTGTATTGTAAACCATTATGTAATGGTCGTGTGTAAACAGGATATTTTAGATTATCATTATTTGATAATCTACGTAAAACTTTTTAAACCTTTATTTATGAAATAAAGGTTATGGTTTGTTTTAAAAATGAATGCAGTATTTGAAAAACGTCTCATATAGAGGTCAAAACCTCGCAACGAAATCAATTAATATGGAACGTTTTTAATCAATAAGAACGGGACATTTCAGTTGGTATCCGAGCGTTGGTCTTAGAGAACCAGAATTTTGCATTAGTGTGTCTTATCTAGTTTGTTAGGATGCATTAGTAAGTCTGGACTTCGACCGTGTTTACTTGAAAAATGATTGCTTAACAAATTTTGTTGGAAACTATATATTTTTAACATGTGAATATTATGTGATATATTAATCTCTTAACGCGTTTGATATTATGTGATAGATGTCTACCTCTAGAACAAGTCCCATTGACTCACCTAATAATAATGAAGAGTCAAATGTAAATTGGAATGATTCGTGGACTGATTCACAAGTTCCCGAAGAGGAACCGGAAGAAGAGTCGGAACCAGAAGAAGAATCGGAACCGGAAGAAGAATCGGAACCGGATGAAGAAATAGAACCGGCGGGGGAAATAATAAAACGGTTAAGTAAAAGAAAATCCTCAACCAACCGACCAAGGTTAATTATGGTCAATGGTGTTTCCGCTAAGGAAGCAAAATATTGGGAGGATTACCAATTCTCCGATGAATCGGATTCTGACGAGAATTCCGATGATGTTATAGAAATTACCCCAACTGAATTTAAAAAGTCAAAAGAAAATAATAAGGGAAAGGGCATAAAAATAGAGAAATCTAATTCCAACCCCGATGAACTTTATATGTATCGTCAACCCCCGAAGTCCTTAAGTTGTAACAATGACCCGGGAACCTCTAAACCACCAGGTTTTTCTAAACCAATGTGGAAAATAACGGCTCGTATTAGGGGAACATCATATATCCCTAGAAACTTGGGAAAACGAACCAAAACCAAAGAAGAAGAAACAAGCGAGTCGGAATAAGATAGTTGTATTCGTGTGGTGTAATATATGTAATATAGTGTGCTTATGCTTTATGATATATGTAAAAATTGCTTGTATTAATAAGTATTTTTTTATGAATCTAACTCTTGTCTATTTTACAGTATAAAAACACAAAATGGATAGACAACCCAATATTTTAAGAGACCTACCCGGAGACATGATTGATGAAATCTTGTCTAAAGTTGGTCAGAATTCTTCGGCACAACTATTTAAGGCGAGATCAGTTTATAAGACATTCGAAGAACGTTCCAAGAATACCTTGGTTTATAAAAGGCTTTCGTTCGAAAGATGGGGGATATCACATTGGGAAATCCATAAGTTACGATGTGTTTACTTTGACGCATATATTGCGGGGAACCCAAATGCTATTTTACGCAATGGGTTAAGAAATTATTTTGACTCAATATATCCGAATATTGGACTTCGTGATTTAGAAAAAGCGGCTAACATGCAACATAAAGAAGCATGTTATGCTTACGGATTAGTAATGTTCGCTTCTCACCAAAGTGAGAACAAGAACATCGGGCTACAAATATTAAACAAAACGTTTCCACAAGTGACGGAGTCGGTAATTGGGGTAAGAAATGAGGTTTTTAGATTGTTACGGGACTGTTGGACATTACGTAACCCTCGTCCCTTTGACGACGTTACAACACGCTGTCTTATCAACGGCCATAACGGTTATGTTCCACAAGACCAAGGATGGGAAGTAGTCCTAGTAAAACTAGAATGCATGACTTGTTTCTGGACGTATGAATTACGTGTCTTTATTGCCTTTGCTGAACAACTTGTGTACTAGCTAGAATTATCTTCACAACTATCTTGTATCAAAGTTATTGTCTGCTATATTTCATGCTTTATGTAAAATAAGTGGTATTGTAAGTTTGTAAAATATTGTATAAAAGTTTGAACGCGAAATATAATTATAATCAGTTTTTCATATAGAATTGTAGTAGTTGAATTGTATATTAGCTACTAAGTATGAACTTAACGGGTAGGTACTACCCGAATTTAAACTTATAAAACGCTAATATGAAGAAAAAGCTTTTATAAATGAGTTCATATTATGCTACGAAATACTATTAACTACTCTTAATATTCTGTATGATTAACTTGTTCCATTTAACTATTTTGAAGGAAATGGCACCGACTACTCGACACACCGTGAATATGAATGAAGAGGAATTCCATACTTTTCTAGCTTCAAACATAGCAGCAGTACAGGCTGCGCTACATACCAACAATAACCTTGGATCTAGCAGTACAGGAAATCGTGTAGGATGCACCTACAAAGAATTCACTGCCTGCAAACCTTTGGAATTTGATGGAACCGAAGGGCCGATCGGATTGAAATGGTGGACCGAGAAGGTCGAATCGGTGTTTGCCATAATTAAGTGTACTGAAGAGGACAAAGTGAAGTACGCTACGCATACCTTCACAGGTTCTGCGTTAACATGGTGGAATACCTATCTAGAGCAAGTGGGACAAGATGATGCGTACGCACTACCGTGGTCAGCATTCAAGCACTTGATGAACGAGAAGTACCGTCCCAGAACCGAGGTCAATAAGCTCAAGACAGAACTTAGAGGGTTACGAACCGAAGGATTTGATATTACCACGTACGAAAGACGATTCACAGAATTGTGCCTATTGTGTCCGGGAGCATTCGAAGATGAGGAAGAGAAGATCGACGCGTTTGTGAAAGGATTACCGGAAAGAATCCAAGAAGATATAAGTTCACACGAGCCCGCCTCCATACAACAGGCATGTAGAATGGCTCACAAACTAGTGAACCAGATTGAAGAAAGAATTAAAGAACAGACTGCTGAAGAGGCCAATGTGAAGCAAGTCAAAAGAAAGTGGGAGGAAAACGGTGATAAGAATCACCAATACAACAACAACAACAATTACAACAATAATCGCAACAATTATCCCAACAATCGCAACATCAATCGCAACTACAACAAACGGCCCAACAACAACAACAACAACAGCAACTACAACAATCATCCCAACAACAATAATAACCGCAACAACAACAACAACAACAATCAGAAGTAGCTATGCCAAAGGTGTGAAAAGTATCACTCGGGGTTCTGCACCAAACTTTGCAACAAGTGTAAAAGAAATGGTCATAGCGCGGCGAAGTGTGAGGTCTACGGACCAGGGGTTAATAGAACGAAAGGAACAAATGGTGTCGGAACGAGTAATGGCGGAGCAAGTAGTGTCGGAGCAAGTTATGCCAATGTAGTTTGTTATAAATGTGGAAAACCGGGCCACATTATTAGAAATTGCCCAAACCAGGAGAACACGAATGGACAAGGCCGCGGAAGAGTTTTCAATATTAATGCGGCAGAGGCACAAGATGACCCGGAGCTTGTTACAGGTACGTTTCTTATTGACAATAAATCTGCTTACGTTTTATTTGATTCGGGTGCGGATAGAAGCTATATGAGTAGAGATTTTTGTGCTAAATTAAGTTGTCCATTGACGCCTTTGGATAGTAAATTTTTACTCGAATTAGCAAATGGTAAATTAAGTTCAGCAGATAATATATGTCGGAATCGAGAAATTAAACTGGTTAGCGAAACATTTAAGATTGATTTGATACCAGTAGAGTTAGGGAGTTTTGATGTGATAATCGGTATGGACTGGTTGAAAGAAGTGAAAGCAGAGATCGTTTGTTACAAAAATGCAATTCGCATTATACGAGAAAAAGGAAAACCCTTAATGGTGTACGGAGAAAAGGGCAACACGAAGCTACATCTTATTAGTAATTTGAAGGCACAAAAACTAATAAGAAAAGGTTGCTATGCTGTTCTAGCACACGTCGAGAAAGTACAAACTGAAGAAAAGAGCATCAATGATGTTCCCGTCGCAAAAGAATTTCCCGATGTATTTCCGAAAGAATTACCGGGATTACCCCCACATCGATCCGTTGAATTTCAAATAGATCTTGTACCAGGAGCTGCACCAATAGCTCGTGCTCCTTACAGACTCGCACCCAGCGAGATGAAAGAACTGCAAAGCCAATTACAAGAACTTTTAGAGCGTGGTTTCATTCGACCAAGCACATCACCGTGGGGAGCTCCTGTTTTGTTTGTCAAGAAGAAAGATGGTACATTCAGGTTGTGTATCGACTACCGAGAGTTGAACAAACTTACCATCAAGAACCGCTACCCACTACCGAGAATCGACGACTTATTTGATCAACTACAAGGCTCGTCTGTTTATTCAAAGATTGACTTACGTTCCGGGTATCATCAAATGCGGGTGAAAGAAGATGATATTCCAAAGACTGCTTTCAGAACACGTTACGGTCATTACGAGTTTATGGTCATGCCATTTGGTTTAACTAATGCACCAGCTGTGTTCATGGACCTTATGAACCGAGTGTGTGGACCATACCTTGACAAATTTGTCATTGTTTTCATTGATGACATACTTATTTACTCAAAGAATGACCAAGAACACTGTGAACATTTGAGAAAGGTGTTAGAAGTATTGAGGAAGGAAGAATTGTACGCTAAGTTTTCAAAGTGTGCATTTTGGTTGGAAGAAGTTCAATTCCTCGGTCACATAGTGAACAAAGAAGGTATTAAGGTGGATCCGGCAAAGATAGAAACTGTTGAAAAGTGGGAAACCCCGAAAACTCCGAAACACGTACGCCAGTTTTTAGGACTAGCTGGTTACTACAGAAGGTTCATCCAAGACTTTTCCAGAATAGCAAAACCCTTGACTGCATTAACGCATAAAGGGAAGAAATTTGAATGGAATGATGAACAAGAGAAAGCGTTTCAGTTATTGAAGAAAAAGCTAACTACGGCACCTATATTGTCATTGCCTGAAGGGAATGATGATTTTGTGATTTATTGTGACGCATCAAAGCAAGGTCTCTGTTGTGTATTAATGCAACGAACGAAGGTGATTGCTTATGCGTCTAGACAATTGAAGATTCACGAGCAAAATTATACGACGCATGATTTGGAATTAGGCGCGGTTGTTTTTGCATTAAAGACTTGGAGGCACTACTTATATGGGGTCAAAAGTATTATATATACCGACCACAAAAGTCTTCAACACATATTTAATCAGAAACAACTGAATATGAGGCAGCGTAGGTGGATTGAATTATTGAATGATTACGACTTTGAGATTCGTTACCACCCGGGAAAGGCAAATGTGGTAGCCGATGCCTTGAGCAGGAAGGACAGAGAACCCATTCGAGTAAAATCTATGAATATAATGATTCATAATAACCTTACTACTCAAATAAAGGAGGCGCAACAAGGAGTTTTAAAAGAAGGAAATTTAAAGGATGAAATACCCAAAGGATCGGAGAAGCATCTTAATATTCGGGAAGACGGAACCCGGTATAGGGCTGAAAGGATTTGGGTACCAAAATTTGGAGATATGAGAGAAATGGTACTTAGAGAAGCTCATAAAACCAGATAATCAATACATCCTGGAACGGGGAAGATGTACAAGGATCTCAAGAAACATTTTTGGTGGCCGGGTATGAAAGCCGATGTTGCTAAATATGTAGGAGAATGTTTGACGTGTTCTAAGGTCAAAGCTGAGCATCAGAAACCATCAGGTTTACTTCAACAACCCGAAATCCCGGAATGGAAATGGGAAAACATTACCATGGATTTCATCACTAAATTGCCAAGGACTGCAAGTGGTTTTGATACTATTTGGGTAATAGTTGATCGTCTCACCAAATCAGCACACTTCCTACCAATAAGAGAAGATGACAAGATGGAGAAGTTAGCACGACTGTATTTGAAGGAAGTCGTCTCCAGACATGGAATACCAATCTCTATTATCTCTGATAGGGATGGCAGATTTATTTCACGATTCTGGCAGACATTACAGCAAGCATTAGGAACTCGTCTAGACATGAGTACTGCCTATCATCCACAAACTGATGGGCAGAGCGAAAGGACGATACAAACGCTTGAAGACATGCTACGAGCATGTGTTATTGATTTCGGAAACAGTTGGGATCGACATCTACCGTTAGCAGAATTTTCCTACAACAACAGCTACCATTCAAGCATTGAGATGGCGCCGTTTGAAGCACTTTATGGTAGAAAGTGTAGGTCTCCGATTTGTTGGAGTGAAGTGGGGGATAGACAAATTACGGGTCCAGAGATTATACAAGAAACTACCGAGAAGATCATCCAAATTCAACAACGGTTGAAAACCGCCCAAAGTCGACAAAAGAGCTACGCTGACATTAAAAGAAAAGATATAGAATTTGAAATTGGAGAGATGGTCATGCTTAAAGTTTCACCTTGGAAAGGCGTTGTTCGATTTGGTAAACGAGGGAAATTAAATCCAAGGTATATTGGACCATTCAAGATTATTGATCGTGTCGGACAGTAGCTTACCGACTTGAGTTACCTCAACAACTCGCGGCTGTACATAACACTTTCCACGTCTCGAATTTGAAGAAATGTTTTGCTAAAGAAGATCTCACTATTCCGTTAGATGAAATCCAAATCAATGAAAAACTCCAATTCATCGAAGAACCCGTCGAAATAATGGATCGTGAGGTTAAAAGACTTAAGCAAAACAAGATACCAATTGTTAAGGTTCGATGGAATGCTCGTAGAGGACCCGAGTTCACCTGGGAGCGTGAAGATCAGATGAAGAAGAAATACCCGCATCTATTTCCAGAAGATTCGTCAACACCTTCAACAGCTTAAAATTTCGGGACGAAATTTATTTAACGGGTAGGTACTGTAGTGACCCGAACTTTTCCATGTTTATATATATTAATTGAGATTGATATTTACATGATTAAATGTTTCCAACATGTTAAGCAATCAAACTTGTTAAGACTTGATTAATTGAAATATGTTTCATATAGACAATTGACCACCCAAGTTGACAGGCAATTCACGAACGTTAAAACTTGTAAAAACGGCATGACGATATATATATGGATATACATATGGTTAACATGAGATTATGATAAGTAAGTATCTCCATAAGTATATTAACAATGAGTTATATACATATAAACAAGACTACTAACTTAAGGATTTCGAAACGAGACATATATGTAACGCTTATCGTTGTAACGACATTTAAATGTATATATATCATATTAAGATATATTAATATATCATAATATCATGATAATATAATAATTTAACATCTCATTAGATATAATAAACAATGGGTTAACAACATTAATTGAGATCGTTAACTTAAAGGTTTCAAAACAACACTTACATGTAACGACTAACGATGACTTAACGACTCAGTTAAAATGTATATACATGTAGTCTATTTAGATGTATTAAAATACTTTTGGAAGACTTCAAGACATATATCAAAACACTCATACTTAACGAAAATGGTTAGAGTTACTTTTCCATTCTTTTCTTTCATCAAGAATTCTAGTCGTAATTTTACCCGTATTATACACAGCTTCAAAACGTACTTACTATGGGTATATACCAATAGGAACTAGCATGGGATTCCACTCTTGATTATGTCATGTATGACTAATCAATTTTAACTTCTACCATGAGCTAGTCAACTAACTAGAACTCCTTTTAACCCCACTCACCACTCACCAATTAACACTCATCATTCACTCCATTTCACTTCCAATTCTCTTTCTAATTCTCTCTCAACACACCCACACTATTATGAACGTATTTTTCCAGTAGTTAATCATCATCTTCATCAAAAATCACTTCAAGAATCAAGCTATAATCATCATAGGAAGAACACTTCAAGAATACTTCAAAAATCCCTTCAAGTTTACTAATTTACTTCCAAGCTTTCTAATCCATTCCAAGTAATCATCTAAGATCAAGAAACCTTTGTTATATACAGTAGGTTATCTTTATTATTCAAGGTAATATTCATATTCAAACTTTGATTCAATTTCTATAACTATAAACTATCTTAATTCGAGTAAAAATCTTACTTGAACTTGTTTTTGTGTCATGATCCTACTTCAAGAACTTTCAAGCCATCCAAGATCCTTTGAAGCTAGATCATTTCTTGTCACTTCCAGTAGGTTTACCTACTAAACTTGAGGTAGTAATGATGTTCATAACATCATTCGATTCATATATATAAAACTATCTTATTCGAAGATTTAAACTCGTAATCACTAGAACATAGTTTAGTTAATTCTAAACTTGTTCGCAAATAAAAGTTAATCCTTCTAACTTGACTTTTAAAATTAACTACACACATGTTCTATATCTATATGATATGCTAACTTAATGATTTAAAACCTGGAAACACGAAAAACACCGTAAAACCGGATTTACGCCGTCGTAGTAACACCGCGGGCTGTTTTGGGTTAGTTAATTAAAAACTATGATAAACTTTGATTTAATAGTTGTTATTCTGGGAAAATGATTTTTATTATGAACATGAAACTATATCCAAAAATTATGGTTAAACTCAAAGTGGAAGTATGTTTTCTAAAATGGTCATCTAGACGTCGTTCTTTCGACTGAAATGACTACCTTTACAAAAACGAATTGTAACTTATTTTTCCGACTATAAACCTATACTTTTCTATTTAGATTCATAAAATAGAGTTCAATATGAAACCATAGAAATTTGATTCACTCAAAACGGATTTAAAATGAAGAAGTTATGGGTAAAACAAGATTGGATAATTTTTCTCATTTTAGCTACGTGAAAATTGGTAACAAATCTATTCCAACCATAACTTAATCAACTTGTATTGTATATTATGTAATCTTGAGATACCATAGACACGTATACAATGTTTCGACCTATCATGTCGACACATCTATATATATTTCGGAACAACCATAGACACTCTATATGTGAATGTTGGAGTTAGCTATACAGGGTTGAGGTTGATTCCAAAATATATATAGTTTGAGTTGTGATCAATACTGAGATACGTATACACTGGGTCGTGGATTGATTCAAGATAATATTAATCGATTTATTTCTGTACATCTAACTGTAGACAACTAGTTGTAGGTTACTAATGAGGACAGCTGACTTAATAAACTTAAATCATCAAAATATATTAAAAGTGTTGTAAATATATTTTAAACATACTTTGATATATATGTATATATTGTTATAGGTTCGTGAATCAACCAGTGGCCAAGTCTTACTTCCCGACGAAGTAAAAATCTGTGAAAGTGAGTTATAGTCCCACTTTTAAAATCTAATATTTTTGAGATGAGAATACATGCAGGTTTTATAAATGATTTACAAAATAGACACAAGTACGTGAAACTACATTCTATGGTTGAATTATCGAAATCGAATATGCCCCTTTTTATTAAGTCTGGTAATCTAAGAATTAGGGAACAGACACCCTAATTGACGTGAATCCTAAAGATAGATCTATTGGGCCTAACAAACCCCATCCAAAGTACCGGATGCTTTAGTACTTCTAAATTTATATCATATCCGAAGGGTGTCCCGAAATGATGGGGATATTCTTATATATGCATCTTGTTAATGTTGGTTACCAGGTGTTCACCATATGAATGATTTTATCTCTATGTATGGGATGTGTATTGAAATATGAAATCTTGTGGTCTATTGTTACGATTTGATATATATAGGTTAAACCTATAACTCACCAACATTTTTGTTGACGTTTAAAGCATGTTTATTCTCAGGTGAATATTAAAAGCTTCCGCTGTTGCATACTAAAATAAGGACAAGATTTGGAGTCCATGTTTATACAATATTGTGTAAAAACTGCATTCAAGAAACTGATTTCGATGTAACATATTTGTATTGTAAACCATTATGTAATGGTCGTGTGTAAACAGGATATTTTAGATTATCATTATTTGATAATCTACGTAAAACTTTTTAAACCTTTATTTATGAAATAAAGGTTATGGTTTGTTTTAAAAATGAATGCAGTATTTGAAAAACGTCTCATATATAGGTCAAAACCTCGCAACGAAATCAATTAATATGGAACGTTTTTAATCAATAAGAACGGGACATTTCACTAATCCATCCGGACGAAGTCCGTATCTATTATAAACAATTCACAATAGTTGATTACATCGCGAGGTACTTGACCTCTATATGATACATTTTACAAACATTGCATTCGTTTTTGAAAAGACAATATTTCATTACATCGAAAGTTGACGGCATGCATACCATTTCTTAATATATCTAACTATAAATTGACTCAATAATAATCTTGATGAACTCGACGACTTGAATGCAACGTCTTTTGAAATATGTCATGAATGACTCCAATTAATATCTCTAAAATGATCAAATGCACAGCAGAAGATTTCCTTCGTACCTGAGAATAAACATGCTTTAAAGTGTCAACCAAAAAGGTTGGAGAGTTCATTAGTTTAACAAAAATAATCATTTCATAATTTTAATAGACCACAAGATTTCATACTTCCATTTCTCATAATCATACGTCCCATGCATAGAGACAAAAATATCATTCATATGGATTGAACACCTAGTAACCGACATTCACAATATGCATATAAGAATATCCCCATCATTCCGGGATCCTCCTTCGGACATGATATAAATTTCGAAGTACTAAAGCATCCGGTACTTTGGATGGGGCTTGTTGGGCCCGATAGATCTATCTTTAGAGTTCGCGTCAATTAGGGTGAAATGTCACGTTCTTATTGATTAAAAACGTTCCATATTAATTGATTTCGTTGCGAGGTTTTGACCTCTATATGAGACGTTTTTCAAAGACTGCATTCATTTTTAAAACAAACCATAACCTTTATTTCATAGATAAAGGTTTTAAAAAGCTTTACGTAGATTATCAAATAATGATAATCTAAAATATCCTGTTTACACACGACCATTACATAATGGTTTACAATACAAATATGTTACAACAAAATAAGTTTCTTGAATGCAGTTTTTACACAATATCATACAAGCATGGACTCCAAATCTCGTCCTTATTTAAGTATGCGATAGCGGAAGCTCTTAATAATCACCTGAGAATAAACATGCTTAAAACGTCAACAAAAATGTTGGTGAGTTATAGGTTTAACCTATATATATCAAATCATAATAATAGACCACAAGATTTCATATTTCAATACACATCCCATACATAGAGATAAAAATCATTCATATGGTGAACACCTGGTAACCGACATTAACAAGATGCATATATAAGAATATCCCCATCATTCCGGGACACCCTTCGGATATGATATAAATTTTGAAGTACTAAAGCATCCGGTACTTTGGATGGGGTTTGTTAGGCCCAATAGATCTATCTTTAGGATTCGCGTCGATTAGGGTGTCTGTTCCCTAATTCTTAGATTACCAGACTTAATAAAAAGGGGAATATTCGATTTCAATAATTCAACCATAGAATGTAGTTTCACGTACTTGTGTCTATTTTGTAAATCATTTATAAAACCTGCATGTATTCTCATCCCAAAAATATTAGATTTTAAAAGTGGGACTATAACTCACCTTCACAGATTTTTACTTCGTCGGGAAGTAAGACTTGGCCACTGGTTGATTCACGAACCTATAACAATATATACATATATATCAAAGTATGTTCAAAATATATTTACAACACTTTTAATATATTTTGATGTTTTAAGTTTATTAAGTCAGCTGTCCTCGTTAGTAACCTACAACTAGTTGTCCACAGTTAGATGTACAGAAATAAATCGATAAATATTATCTTGAATCAATCTACGACCCAGTGTATACGTATCTCAGTATTGATCACAACTCAAACTATATATATTTTGGAATCAACCTCAACCCTGTATAGCTAACTCCAACATTCACATATAGAGTGTCTATGGTTGTTCCGAAATATATATAGATGTGTCGACATGATAGGTCGAAACATTGTATACATGTCTATGGTATCTCAAGATTACATAATATACAATACAAGTTGATTAAGTTATGGTTGGAATAGATTTGTTACCAATTTTCACGTAGCTAAAATGAGAAAAATTATCCAATCTTGTTTTACCCATAACTTCTTCATTTTAAATCCGTTTTGAGTGAATCAAATTGCTATGGTTTCATATTAAACTCTATTTTATGAATCTAAACAGAAAAAGTATAGGTTTATAGTCGGAAAAATAAGTTACAAGTCGTTTTTGTAAAGGTAGTCATTTCAGTCGAAAGAACGACGTCTAGATGACCATTTTAGAAAACATACTTCCACTTTGAGTTTAACCATAATTTTTGGATATAGTTTCATGTTCATAATAAAAATCATTTTTTCAGAATAACAACTTTTAAATCAAAGTTTATCATAGTTTTTAATTAACTAACCCAAAACAGCCCGCGGTGTTACTACGACGGCGTAAATCCGGTTTTACGGTGTTTTTCGTGTTTCCAGGTTTTAAATCATTAAGTTAGCATATCATATAGATATAGAACATGTGTTTAGTTGATTTTAAAAGTCAAGTTAGAAGGATTAACTTTTTTTTGCGAACAAGTTTAGAATTAACTAAACTATGTTCTAGTGATTACAAGTTTAAATCTTCGAATAAGATAGCTTTATATGTATGAATCGAATGATGTTATGAACATCATTACTACCTTAAGTTCCTTGGATAAACCTACTGGAAAAGAGAAAAATGGATCTAGCTTCAACGGATCCTTGGATGGCTCGAAGTTCTTGAAGCAGAATCATGACACGAAAACAAGTTCAAGTAAGATCATCACTTGAAATAAGATTGTTATAGTTATAGAAATTGAAACAAAGTTTGAATATGATTATTACCTTGTATTAGAATGATAACCTACTGTAAGAAACAAAGATTTCTTGAGGTTGGATGATCACCTTACAAGATTGGAAGTGAGCTAGCAAACTTGAAAGTATTCTTGATTTTATGTAACTAGAACTTGTAGAATATATGAAGAACACTTAGAACTTGAAGATAGAACTTGAGAGAGATCAATTAGATGTAGAAAATTGAAGAATGAAAGTGTTTGTAGGTGTTTTTGGTCGTTGGTGTATGGATTAGATATAAAGGATATGTAATTTTGTTTTCATGTAAATAAGTCATGAATGATTACTCATATTTTTGTAATTTTATGAGATATTTCATGCTAGTTGCCAAATGATGGTTCCCACATGTGTTAGGTGACTCACATGGGCTGCTAAGAGCTGATCATTGGAGTATATATACCAATAGTACATACATATAAAAGCTGTGTATTGTACGAGTACGAATACGGGTGCATACGAGTAGAATTGTTGATGAAACTGAACGAGGATGTAATTGTAAGCATTTTTGTTAAGTAGAAGTATTTTGATAAGTGTATTGAAGTCTTTCAAAAGTGTATAAATACATATTAAAACACTACATGTATATACATTTTAACTGAGTCGTTAAGTCATCGTTAGTCGTTACATGTAAGTGTTGTTTTGAAACCTTTAGGTTAACGATCTTGTTAAATGTTGTTAACCCAATGTTTATAATATCAAATGAGATTTTAAATTATTATATTATCATGATATTATCATGTATGAATATCTCTTAATATGATATATATATACATTAAATGTCTTTACAACGATAATCGTTACATATATGTCTCGTTTAAAAATCATTAAGTTAGTAGTCTTGTTTTTACATATGTAGTTCATTGTTAATATACTTAATGATATGTTTACTTATCATAGTATCATGTTAAGTATATATATATATATATATATCCATATATATGTCATCATATAGTTTTTACAAGTTTTAACGTTCATGAATCACCGGTCAACTTGGGTGGTCAATTGTCTATATGAAACATATTTCAATTAATCAAGTCTTAACAAGTTTGATTGCTTAACATGTTGGAAACATTTAATCATGTAAATATCAATCTCAATTAATATATATAAACATGGAAAAGTTCGGGTCACTACAGTACCTACCCGTTAAATAAATTTCGTCCCGAAATTTTAAGTTGTTGAAGGTGTTGACGAATCTTCTGGAAATAGATGCGGGTATTTCTTCTTCATCTGATCTTCATGCTCCCAGGTGAACTCGGGTCCTCTACGAGCATTCCATCAAACCTTAACAATTGGTATCTTGTTTTGCTTAAGTCTTTTAACCTCACGATCCATTATTTCGACGGGTTCTTCGATGAATTGAAGTTTTTCGTTGATTTGGATTTCATCTAATGGAATAGTGAGATCTTCTTTAGCAAAACATTTCTTCAAATTCGAGACGTGGAAAGTGTTATGTACAGCCACAAGTTGTTGAGGTAACTCAAGTCGGTAAGCTACTGGTCCGACACGATCAATAATCTTGAATGGTCCAATATACCTTGGATTTAATTTCCCTCGTTTACCAAATCGAACAACGCCTTTCCAAGGTGCAACTTTAAGCATGACCATCTCTCCAATTTCAAATTCTATATCTTTTCTTTTAATGTCAGCGTAGCTCTTTTGTTGACTTTGGGCGGTTTTCAACAGTTGTTGAATTTGGATGATCTTCTCGGTAGTTTCTTGTATAATCTCCGGACCCGTAATCTGTCTATCCCCCACTTCACTCCAACAAATTGGAGACCTGCACTTTCTACCATAAAGTGCTTCAAACGGCGCCATCTCAATGCTTGAATGGCAGCTGTTGTTGTAGGAAAATTCTGTTAACGGTAGATGTCGATCCCAACTATTTCCGAAATCAATAACACATGCTCGTAGCATGTCTTTAAGCGTTTGTATCATCCTTTCACTCTGCCCATCAGTTTGTGGATGATAGGCAGTACTCATGTCTAGACGAGTTCCTAATGCTTGCTGTAATGTCTGCCAGAATCTTGAAATAAATCTGCCATCCCTATCAGAGATAATAGAGATTGGTATTCCATGTCTGGATACGACTTCCTTCAAATACAGTCGTGCAAACTTCTCCATCTTGTCATCTTCTCTTATTGGCAGGAAGTGTGCTGATTTGGTGAGACGATCAACTATTACCCAAATAGTATCAAAACCACTTGCAGTCCTTGGCAATTTAGTGATGAAATCCATGGTAATGTTTTCCCATTTCCATTCCGGGATTTCGGGTTGTTGAAGTAGACCTGATGGTTTCTGATGCTCAGCTTTGACCTTAGAACACGTCAAACATTCTCCTACGTATTTAGCAACATCGGTTTTCATACCCGGCCACCAAAAATGTTTCTTGAGATCCTTGTACATATTCCCCGTTCCAGGATGTATTGAGTATCTGGTTTTATGAGCTTCTCTAAGTACCATTTCTCTCATATCTCTAAATTTTGGTACCCAAATCCTTTCAGCCCTATATCGGGTTCTGTCTTCCCGAATATTAAGATGCTTCTCCGATCCTTTGGGTATTTCATCCTTTAAATTTCCCTTTTTTAAAACTCCTTGTTGCGCCTCCTTTATTTGAGTAGTAAGGTTATTATGAATCATTATATTCATAGATTTTACTCGAATGGGTTCTCTGTCCTTCCTGCTCAAGGCATCGGCTACCACATTTGCCTTCCCCGGGTGGTAACGAATCTCAAAGTCGTAATCATTCAATAATTCAATCCACCTACGCTGCCTCATATTAAGTTGTTTCTGATTAAATATGTGTTGAAGACTTTTGTGGTCGGTATATATAATACTTTTTACCCCATATAAGTAGTGCCTCCAAGTCTTTAATGCAAAAACAACCACGCCTAATTCCAAATCATGCGTCGTATAATTTTGTTCGTGAATCTTCAATTGTCTAGACGCATAAGCAATCACCTTCGTTCGTTGCATTAATACACAACCGAGACCTTGCTTTGATGCATCACAATAAATCACAAAATCATCATTCCCTTCAGGCAATGACAATATAGGTGCCGTAATTAGCTTTTTCTTCAATAACTGAAACGCTTTCTCTTGTTCATCATTCCATTCAAATTTCTTCCCTTTATGCGTTAATGCAGTCAAGGGTTTTACTATTCTAGAAAAGTCTTGGATGAACCTTCTGTAGTAACCAGCTAGTCCTAAAAACTGGCGTATGTGTTTCGGAGTTTTCGGGGTTTCCCACTTTTCAACAGTTTCTATCTTTGCCGGATCCACCTTAATACCTTCTTTGTTCACTATGTGACCGAGGAATTGAACTTCTTCCAACCAAAATGCACACTTTGAAAACTTAGCGTACAATTCTTCCTTCCTCAAAACTTCTAACACCTTTCTCAAATGTTCACCGTGTTCTTGGTCATTCTTTGAGTAAATAAGTATGTCATCAATGAAAACAATGACAAACTTGTCAAGGTATGGTCCACACACTCAGTTCATAAGGTCCATGAACACAGCTGGTGCATTAGTTAAACCAAACGGCATGACCATAAACTCGTAATGACCGTAACGTGTTCTGAAAGCAGTCTTTGGAATATCATCTTCTTTCACCCGCATTTGATGATACCCGGAACGTAAGTCAATCTTTGAATAAACAGACGAGCCTTGTAGTTGATCAAATAAGTCGTAGATTCTCGGTAGTGGGTAGCGGTTCTTGATGGTAAGTTTGTTCAACTCTCGGTAGTCGATACACAACCTGAATGTACCATCTTTCTTCTTGACAAACAAAACAGGAGCTCCCCACGGTGATGTGCTTGGTCGAATGAAACCACGCTCTAAAAGTTCTTGTAATTGGCTTTGCAGTTCTTTCATCTCGCTGGGTGCGAGTCTGTAAGGAGCACGAGCTATTGGTGCAGCTCCTGGTACAAGATCTATTTGAAATTCAACGGATCGATGTGGGGGTAATCCCGGTAATTCTTTCGGAAATACATCGGGAAATTCTTTTGCAATGGGAACATCATTGATGCTCTTTTCTTCAGTTTGTACTTTCTCGACGTGTGCTAGAACAGCATAGCAACCTTTTCTTATTAGTTTTTGTGCCTTCAAATTACTAATAAGATGTAGCTTCGTGTTGCCCTTTTCTCCGTACACCATTACGGGTTTTCCTTTTTCTCGTATAATGCGAATTGCATTTTTGTAACAAACGATCTCTGCTTTCACTTCTTTCAACCAGTCCATACCGATTATCACATCAAAACTCCCTAACTCTACTGGTATCAAATCAATCTTAAATGTTTCGCTAACCAGTTTAATTTCTCGATTCCGACATATATTATCTGCTGAAATTAATTTACCATTTACTAATTCGAGTAAAAATTTACTATCCAAAGGCGTCAATGGACAACTTAATTTAGCACAAAAATCTCTACTCATATAGCTTCTATCCGCACCCGAATCAAATAAAACGTAAGCAGATTTATTGTCAATAAGAAACGTACCCGTAACAAGCTCCGGGTCTTCTTGTGCCTCTGCTGCATTAATATTGAAAACTCTTCCGCGGCCTTGTCCATTCGTGTTCTCCTGGTTCGGGCAATTTCTAATAATGTGGCCCGGTTTTCCACATTTATAACAAACTACATTGGCATAACTTGCTCCGACACTACTCGTTCCGACACCATTTGTTCCATTCGTTCTATTAACCCCTGGTCCGTAGACCTCACACTTCATCGCGCTATGACCATTTCTTTTACACTTGTTGCAAAATTTGGTGCAGAACCCCGAGTGATACTTTTCACACCTTTGGCATAGCTGCTTCTGATTGTTGTTGTTGTTGCGGTTATTATTGTTGTTTGGATGATTGTTGTAGTTGTTGTTGTTGTTGTTGTTGTTGTTGTTGTTGTTGGGCCGTTTGTTGTAGTTGCGATTGATGTTGCGATTGTTGGGATAATTGTTGCGATTATTGTTGTAATTGCTGTTGTTGTTGTATTAGTGATTCTTATCACTGTTTTCCTCCCACTATCTTTTAACTTGCTTCACATTGGCCTCTTCAACAGTCTGTTCTTTAATTCTTTCTTCAATCTGGTTCACTAGTTTGTGAGCCATTCTACATGCCTGTTGTATGGAGGCGGGCTCGTGTGAACTTATATCTTCTTGGATTCTTTCCGGTAATCCTTTCACAAACGCGTCAATCTTCTCTTCCTCATCTTCGAATGCTCCCGGACACAATAGGCACAATTCTGTGAATCGTCTTTCGTACGTGATAATATCAAATCCTTGGGTTCGTAACCCTCTAAGTTCTGTCTTGAGCTTATTGACCTCGGTTCTGGGACGGTACTTCTCGTTCATCAAGTTCTTGAATGCTGACCACGGTAGTGCGTACGCATCGTCTTGTCCTACTTGCTCTAGATAGGTATTCCACCATGTTAACGCAGAACCTGTGAAGGTATGCTTAGCGTACTTCACTTTGTCCTCTTCAGTACACTTACTTATGGCAAACACCGATTCGACCTTCTCGGTCCACCGTTTCAATCCAATCGGTCCTTCGGTTCCATCAAATTCCAAAGGTTTGCAGGCAGTGAATTCTTTGTAGGTGCATCCTACACGATTTCCTGTACTGCTAGATCCAAGGTTATTGTTGGTATGTAGCGCAGCCTGTACTGCGGCTATGTTTGAAGCTAGAAAAGTACGGAATTCCTCTTCATTTATATTCACGGTGTGTCGAGTAGTTGGTGCCATTTCCTTCAAAATAGTCAAATGGAACAACTTAATCATACAGAATATTAAGAGTAGTTAATAGTATTTTGTAGCATAATATGAACTCATTTATAAAAGCTTTTTCTTCATATTAGCGTTTTATAAGTTTAAATTCGGGTAGTACCTACCCGTTAAGTTCATACTTAGTAGCTAATATACAATTCAACTACTACAATTCTATATGAAAAACTGATTATAATAATATTTCGCGTTCACACTTTTACACAATATTTTACAAACTTACAATACTGCTTATTTTACATATAGCATGAAATATAGCACACAATAAATTTGATACAAGATGGTTGTGAAGATAATTCTAGCTAGTACACAAGTCGTTCAGCAAAGGCAATAAAGACACGTAATTCATACGTCCAGAAACAAGTCATGCATTCTGGTTTTACTAGGATTACTTCCCATCCTTGGTCTTGTGGAACATAACCGTTATGGCCGTTGATAAGACAGCGTGTTGTAACGTCGTCAAAGGGACGAGGGTTACGTAATGTCCAACAGTCCCGTAACAATCTAAAAACCTCATTTCTTACCCCAATTACCGACTCCGTCACTTGTGGAAACGTTTTGTTTAATAGTTGTAGCCCGATGTTCTTGTTCTCACTTTGGTGAGAAGCGAACATTACTAATCCGTAAGCATAACATGCTTCTTTATGTTGCATGTTAGCCGCTTTTTCTAAATCACGAAGTCCAATATTCGGATATATTGAGTCAAAATAATTTCTTAACCCATTGTGTAAAATAGCATTTGGGTTCCCCGCAATATATGCGTCAAAGTAAACACATCGTAACTTATGGATTTCCCAATGTGATATCCCCCATCTTTCGAATGAAATCCTTTTATAAACCAAGGCATTCTTGGAACGTTCTTCGAATGTCTTACAAACTGATCTCGCCTTAAATAGTTGTGTCGAAGAATTCTGACCGACTCTAGACAAGATTTCATCAATCATGTCTCCGGGTAGGTCTCTTAAAATATTGGGTTGTCTATCCATTTTGTGTTTTTATACTGTAAAATAGACAAGAGTTAGATTCATAAAAAAAATACTTATTAATACAAGCAATTTTTACATATATCATAAAGCATAAGCACACTATATTACATATATTACACCACACGAATACAACTATCTTATTCTGACTCGCTTGTTTCTTCTTCTTCGGTTTTAGTTCGTTTTGCCAAGTTTCTAGGGATATATGATGTTCCCCTAATAAGAGCCGTCGTTTTCCACATTGGTTTAGAAAAACCTGGTGGTTTAGAGGTTCCCAGGTCATTGTTACAACTTAAGGACTTCGGGGGTTGACGATACATATAAAGTTCATCAGGGTTGGAATTAGATTTCTCTATTTTTATGCCCTTTCCCTTATTATTTTCTTTTGCCTTTTTAAATTCAGTTGGGGTAATTTCTATAACATCATCGGAATTCTCGTCGGAATCCGATTCATCGGAGAATTGGTAATCCTCCCAATATTTTGCTTCCTTGGCGGAAACACCATTGACCATAATTAACCTTGGTCGGTTGGTTGAGGATTTTCTTTTACTTAACCGTTTTATTATTTCCCCCACCGGTTCTATTTCTTCATCCGATTCCGATTCTTCTTCCGGTTCCGATTCTTCTTCCAGTTCCGACTCTTCTTCCGGTTCCTCTTCGGGAACTTGTGAATCAGTCCACGAATTATTCCAATTTACATTTGACTCTTCATTATTATTAGGTGAGTCAATGGGACTTGTTCTAGAGGTAGACATCTATCACATAATATCAAACGTGTTAAGAGATTAATATATCACATAATATTCACATGTTAAAAATATATAGTTTCCAACAAAATTTGTTAAGCAATCATTTTTCAAGTAAACACGGTCGAAGTCCAGACTCACTAATGCATCCTAACAAACTCGATAAGACACACTAATGCAAAATTCTGGTTGTCTAAGACCAATGCTCGGATACCAACTGAAATGTCCCGTTCTTATTGATTAAAAACGTTCCATATTAATTGATTTCGTTGCGAGGTTTTGACCTCTATATGAGATGTTTTTCAAAGACTGCATTCATTTTTAAAACAAACCATAACCTTTATTTCATAGATAAAGGTTTTAAAAAGCTTTACGTAGATTATCAAATAATGATAATCTAAAATATCCTGTTTACACACGACCATTACATAATGGTTTACAATACAAATATGTTACAACAAAATAAGTTTCTTGAATGCAGTTTTTACACAATATCATACAAGCATGGACTCCAAATCTCGTCCTTATTTAAGTATGCGACAGCGGAAGCTCTTAATAATCACCTGAGAATAAACATGCTTAAAATGTCAACAAAAATGTTGGTGAGTTATAGGTTTAACCTATATATATCAAATCATAATAATAGACCACAAGATTTCATATTTCAATACACATCCCATACATAGAGATAAAAATCATTCATATGGTGAACACCTGGTAACCGACATTAACAAGATGCATATATAAGAATATCCCCATCATTCCGGGACACCCTTCGGATATGATATAAATTTCGAAGTACTAAAGCATCCGGTACTTTAGATGGGGTTTGTTAGGCCCAATAGATCTATCTTTAGGATTCGCGTCAATTAGGGTGTCTATTCCCTAATTCTTAGATTACCAGACTTAATAAATAGGGGTATATTCGATTTCGATAATTCAACCATAGAATGTAGTTTCACGTACTTGTGTCTATTTTGTAAATCATTTATAAAACCTGCATGTATTCTCATCCCAAAAATATTAGATTTTAAAAGTGGGACTATAACTCACTTTCACATATTTTTACTTCATCGGGAAGTAAGACTTGGCCACTGGTTGATTCACGAACCTATAACAATATATACATATATATCAAAGTATGTTCAAAATATATTTACAACACTTTTAATATATTTTGATGTTTTAAGTTTATTAAGTCAGCTGTCCTCGTTAGTAACCTACAACTAGTTGTCCACAGTTAGATGTACAGAAATAAATCGATAAATATTATCTTGAATCAATCCACGACCCAGTGTATACGTATCTCAGTATTGATCACAACTCAAACTATATATATTTTGGAATCAACCACAACCCTGTATAGCTAACTCCAACATTCACATATAGAGTGTCTATGGTTGTTCCGAAATATATATAGATGTGTCGACATGATAGGTCGAAACATTGTATACGTGTCTATGGTATCTCAAGATTACATAATATACAATACAAGTTGATTAAGTTATGGTTGGAATAGATTTGTTACCAATTTTCACGTAGCTAAAATGAGAAAAATTATCCAATCTTGTTTTACCCATAACTTCTTCATTTTAAATCCGTTTTGAGTGAATCAAATTGCTATGGTTTCATATTGAACTCTATTTTATGAATCTAAACAGAAAAAGTATAGGTTTATAGTCGGAAAAGTAAGTTACAAGTCTTTTTTGTAAAGGTAGTCATTTTAGTCGAAAGAACGATGTCTAGATGACCATTTTAGAAAACATACTTCCACTTTGAGTTTAACCATAATTTTTGGATATAGTTTCATGTTCATAATAAAAATTATTTTCATAGAATAACAACTTTTAAATCAAAGTTTATCATAGTTTTTAATTAACTAACCCAAAACAGCCCGCGGTGTTACTACGACGGCGTAAATCCGGTTTTACGGTGTTTTTCGTGTTTCCAGGTTTTAAATCATTAAGTTAGCATATCATATAGATATAGAACATGTGTTTAGTTGATTTTAAAAGTCAAGTTAGAAGGATTAACTTTTGTTTGCGAACAAGTTTAGAATTAACTAAACTATGTTCTAGTGATTACAAGTTTAAACCTTCAAATAAGATAGCTTTATATGTATGAATCGAATGATGTTATGAACATCATTACTACCTTAAGTTCCTTGGATAAACCTACTGGAAAAGAGAAAAATGGATCTAGCTTCAACGGATCCTTGGATGGCTCGAAGTTCTTGAAGCAGAATCATGACACGAAAACAAGTTCAAGTAAGATCATCACTTGAAATAAGATTGTTATAGTTATAGAAATTGAACCAAAGTTTGAATATGATTATTACCTTGTATTAGAATGATAACCTAATGTAAGAAACAAAGATTTCTTGAGGTTGGATGATCACCTTACAAGATTGGAAGTGAGCTAGCAAACTTGAAAGTATTCTTGATTTTATGTAACTAGAACTTGTAGAATATATGAAGAACACTTAGAACTTGAAGATAGAACTTGAGAGAGATCAATTAGATGAAGAAAATTGAAGAATGAAAGTGTTTGTAGGTGTTTTTGGTCGTTGGTGTATGGATTAGATATAAAGGATACGTAATTTTGTTTTCATGTAAATAAGTCATGAATGATTACTCATATTTTTGTAATTTTATGAGATATTTCATGCTAGTTGCCAAATGATGGTTCCCACATGTGTTAGGTGACTCACATGGGCTGCTAAGAGCTGATCATTGGAGTGTATATACCAATAGTACATACATCTAAAAGCTGTGTATTGTACGAGTACGAATACGGGTGCATACGAGTAGAATTGTTGATGAAACTGAACGAGGATGTAATTGTAAGCATTTTTGTTAAGTAGAAGTATTTTGATAAGTGTATTGAAGTCTTTCAAAAGTGTATAAATACATATTAAAACACTACATGTATATACATTTTAACTGAGTCTTTAAGTCATCGTTAGTCATTACATGTAAGTGTTGTTTTGAAACCTTTAGGTTAACGATCTTGTTAAATGTTGTTAACCCAATGTTTATAATATCAAATGAGATTTTAAATTATTATATTATCATGATATTATCATGTATGAATATCTCTTAATATGATATATATACATTAAATGTCTTTACAATGATAATCGTTACATATATGTCTCGTTTAAAAATCATTAAGTTAGTAGTCTTGTTTTTACATATGTAGTTCATTGTTAATATACTTAATGATATGTTTACTTATCATAGTATCATGTTAACTATATATATATATCCATATATATGTCATCATATAGTTTTTACAAGTTTTAACGTTCGTGAATCACCGGTCAACTTGGGTGGTCAATTGTCTATATGAAACATATTTCAATTAATCAAGTCTTAACAAGTTTGATTGCTTAACATGTTGGAAACATTTAATCATGTAAATATCAATCTCAATTAATATATTTAAACATGGAAAAGTTCGGGTCACTACATAGGGTGTCTGTTCCCTAATTCTTAGATTACCAGACTTAATAAAAAGGGGCATATTCGATTTCGATCATTCAACCATATAATGCAGTTTCGATTACTTGTGTCCATTTCTTAAAACATTTATAAAAAATTGCGCATGTATTCTCAGCCCAAAAATATAAAGGAAAAAAGGCAAATGAAACTCACGCATATAAATATTGTAAAACAGTTAATAAAGCATTTGCATGTATTCTCAGCCCAAAAATGTAAAGAGTAAAAGGGAGCCAATGAAACTCACGCATATAAATATTGTAAAACAGTTAATAAAGCATTTGCATGTATTCTCAGCCCAAAAATGTAAAGAGTAAAAGGGAGCAAATGAAACTCACCGTATTGTATTTTGTAGTAAAAATACATATGACGCCATTGAACAAGTATAGGGTTGGCCTCGGATTCACGAACCTATATCATTTGTATATCTATTAAAACACATAATCGTAATCGACTAAATTTATATATTATATCCTAAATTATATATATATATATTATATATTTAATTTGTATATATTTAATATAGTTAATGTTTATATAGTTTTATATATACATGTGATTAATATTATATTAAAAAAATCAATAATTTGTCATATGTAAATATTTATATAAATAATCTTAATATATATAATTAAATGTATTAATGTAGTTGTAAATAATATACTCTTATATATAAAATATTTATTTGTTATAATAATATTGTTAATATGAAAGTAATAATGATAGTAATAATAATAATATTGATACTAATAATAATCTAAATGATAATTCTCATAATAATATTGATTTTGATAAAAACGATAATGATAATAATAATAATAATAATAATAATAATAATAATAATAATAATAATAATAATAATAATAATAATAATAATAATAATAATAATAATAATAATAATAATAATGTTAAAAATAATATTTTTATGTTAAAAGTAATAATGATGATAATACTAATAATAATGTTAATAACAGTAATAATAATAATATTCGTAATACTTAGTAATAATAATAATAATACTAATAATACTAATAATAATAATAATAATAATACTAGTGTTAATAATAATATTTATATCTTTAATAATAACAATAATAATGGTAACAATAACTACCTTTGAATCTTTTCAAAAAAAAATGCCTAAGACACAGCTCGAACCCACGACCTCTAGCTCACCCACAAACACCCAAGACCACTCTTCCATTTTCTGTTTTCCTAATATATCATGCGACCCATTAGTATTTAACCCAGTCTTCAGCGCAACAGAAAAATCGATCCAACTAATTAACTGGCCCAATAGGATTTCTAGTACTCGGCCCAACAGACTCAAGTACTCACAAGAGTCCAGACTTAATTTAAAATAAAAATTTCAGTGGCCTAGGTATAGTTTCAAACCTGGGACCTCTCGTTTAAACACACAGCCCCTAACCACTGTTCCGCTAATCCCTTCCTGTTTAAACATACGGATTAAATAGTTATAACCTCTACGTCCATGTTCTTCTTTATACCCATCATCTCATCATACGGTATCCATCACCCTAGTCATGTTACTTAACCACGTATAACAGACATCTTTTTCATCGAATCAATATCATCACCGTTTATAGCTATCATCATCATCATCACATTTACTCGCGTATGATTATCAACATAATCGCATCATTCTTTACAACTTATATCTCAACCCATTTATCTATATCCTAAACCCACTAGATCCCAAATTCATTAACTAAGCAATTAGAAATTCGCTGTATCATTACAAAATGGCAGGGCCTACGACATTCCCATCATCTTTTTTTAAAAAAAAATTCCAAACACCTTTACTTTCCATATGTCGGCCACATGATTTCTTTTAGCTCCATTAGTATATTAGCATAAATTGTTACTAGGGAATGATTATGAGATATAATATATTAAATAATTACAACGTCCAAATAGACAACCTCAAACTATGAATATATATCGACCCATCTTTCACTCTTTTGAAAACTAAAAAGAGCAGAAGTAATCTCTCGATAAAAAAAAACTAGAAGTTGGAAACATGTACCGAAGTGGTTACAGTTAACAATTCGAAGGGTAGTTGCAGTGGAAAGGAAACATACAGTGAAGGTTATTTGATGATGGTGAAGATATGGTGTTTGAACCGAAAGTCATTAGAGATAAGCAGGTGGGGTTCGGTCTCATCATCATCATTATCTTTCAGCCTCTTCATCATCATTCAACATCATTCTCAACGTTCAACATCATCACAATCGTTAAACCTTATCATCATTATTCAACTTCAGAAGCACGAACGAGTTGGTTTTGAATGAAGGGGGTGGTGATTTTCGAAGGTTGTTTCAATGGGGTTCATAGTTGAAGGTAAACTGAATTGGTTGCAGCAGTAGTACTTGCAGTTTGTTTGGCTGTGATGGTTTGGAGTTTCATCGAGCAACAACCAGAAAAGAAGAAAAGAAATGTGTAGTAACTGTTGTAAGAGAAATGGGTTTTCGATGGTGATTAAATGGGTGATGGTTTGGAGGAGGAAGTCTTGTAAACACGTGTATAAAGGGGTGATGGTGGGTGTTCCTTTGTTGGACGAGAAACGAAAGAGAGAAAAGATAGAACGATGATTATGGTTCGTGGGTATGCATGATTTCCAAAATAAGGGTTTATGATTTTATGGTGGCGATTTAATGATCATGGGTAACCGGTGGTTGTTGATAATGAGAGTGAAGGTTGTGAATGGTTATGGTGATCATGGTGTTGCAATTGAAGATTAAAGGTGGTGGTTTTCTTGATTGTTCAAATGAAACCGAAGACCGATGATGGTGGTTGCTCATGGTTGTACATGGATCCAGAGAAGAAAATGAGTAGTGCATGTGTCATATGTCTAACAAGAAAAGAAAAAAAAATGGTTATCCTTGATTGGTGTTTGGTTACTCATACATGAACGAGAGATAAAGGAAGCAAATTGCTTGTGAATTGTTGTGGGTCATTCGAGAAAAAGAAGCTAGTTTTGTTTGGTATCTCGTTTGAAGTCGACATGTAACAATTAGGAGATAAGAACAAAATTTAATAAAGTTGGATAGAAACTTGTAACAGATTTTGATTCTTTCCTTGATTTTATATATAAAATTAATATTAATAAATAATATAAATATTATTAATAATAATAATAATACCAATTAATAATACTAATATTAATAATAATTATTGATAAATAATCTAATGATAATAATGATAAATATACTACTTGTTAATAATAATAATGATTTAAAAAAAAATTATAATCTTTTGATTCCACCGATAAACATTATTGAACAATTACGTTCATGTAAAATATTATACGTTTAATACCTTATTAATATTTTCAAGTTATCATATATGTAAATACATATATACCTATATGTATGTATATATATATATATATATATATATATATATATATATATATATATATATATATATATAATCATATCCATTTATATAATGGTTCGTGAATCGTCAGAAATTAGTCAAGGTTAATTGAATGTATGAACACAGTTTAAAACTTTTGAGATTTAACTTAACAAATTTTACTTATCGTATCGGAAACATATAAAGATCAAGTTTAAATTTGGTCGGAAATCTCCGGGTCATCACATCAACGGAGGTCGTGCATTCACTGACGCATATGGTCGGCGTCGTAGGGTTACTGCCCGTAAGCGGCTTGTGTCGTATCCTGCTGATCCCTTCATCCGTAAGCCTTACCACTTCGCAGCCTCTACTTCTGGAGCCGGACCGTCTGCATCACCAGCTCCACCAGCACCACCCGTACCGACTGCACCGCCTACCCTACCATCCCCTTCTGTCAAGGAACTGATGAGGGAGGTGGAGATCCTCCATGCTCGGGTAACTGAGCTAGAGGACTAGATGTCCCACGTATTGGACATCCTACACCCACCATCACCGTATGACTTTTGTAGTAGATTTCATTATGTAATCTCATTTGTAGTTTTATGTTTCACTTATATATTGTACGAACCTATGCTGATGTATGCAACTTATTATTAATGAATAGAACTTTGCGTTATTTAATTCTTACACGGTGTTCTATTTACATTACTGTACGATGATTCTGTGGTATTTGTACCTAGTTGCGTTACTTAATTTATATGTGATGTGTTGATTCCATGTTGGTTACCATATACTGTATTATTACTATTTGAATACCGGATTTTGACTTGAGTCAAAATTTTTGTTTAGAACATCATGGCCAACGAAAGATCAACACCGACCACAGCCCAAATCGAGGAAATGATTTCCGAAAGGGTAGCCGCAGCCATTGTGGAAATGTAACCCCAAGCCCCGCCGCCACTGGTTATTCAGCCCATTCGTAATGGGTGCACGTACAAAGAGTTCCAAAGCTGTAAGCCCCATAACTTTAGTGGAACGGAGGGGCCAGTTGGTCTTACTAGGTGATTTGAAAAACTAGAATCTGTATTCCGAGTTAGCAACTGCTCAGAGGAAAACAAGACAAAATATGCCTCTTGTACACTGGCAGATGGCGCCCTCACTTGGTGGAACACAACGGCTCAAGCCAAGGGTATTGATGAGGCGTATGCCACGCCATGGGAAGAATTCAAAGCGGCCATGATTGAAGAGTATTGTCCGAGAACTGAGATACAGAAGATAGAGATTGAGTTTATGCAGTTGAAGGTTGTGGGGAACGATATCGATGGGTACAATCGTAGGTATTTGGAACTAGCCCTGATGTGTCCTACCATGGTTACCCCGAAATTCAAGCGTATGGAGAGATACTTGTGGGGACTTCCTAAGTCCATTAAGGGAAATGTCACCTCATCTAAGCCACCTAATGTCCCGGAGGCAATGTGCATGGCGCATACTTTAATGAACTAAATCATCATCAATGAACCGGAGAAGGCTAAGTTTGAAGCGGGTAGTAGTGATAAACGAAAGTGGGATAACAACAAGGGTAGAGGCTATGATCAAAACCCAGCGAAGCGACATAAGGGTTTCAAGGGAAACAACAACGGTGGGAATCCCAATCCGAACAACAACTCGAACCCCAACTACAAAGGTACCCTACCACAGTGCAAGAGGTGCTACAAGCACCATACCGGGTACTGTAATGTTGTTTGTGAGAAATGCAAAAAGACCGGGCATATTGGCAGGGATTGCAAGATCACCACCATGACTGGGAAGCCGAACCCCACTGGACCGAGAAAGTGTTACGAATGCAGACAATCGGGCCACTTCAGAAATGAGTGTCCCAACAATCGAAAGGACGGCGGACCACCGCGTGGCAGAGCTTTCAATGTAAATGCAAGGGATGATCGTGAGAACCCCGACTTGGTGACAGGTATATTCACTATCAATAATCTATTAGCTTCTGTCCTATTTGATACTGGTGCCGATAGAAGTTATGTATGTAGACACTTTTTCGATAAGATAAATTGGTCGTTAGTTCCTTTAAAGGAGAGTATGCTTGTAGAGGTAGCCAATAGAAAACTTGAGAAAGTAGACCATATTAGTCGAGGAGCCACTATCAACATAGCTGGTATGGATTTCGAGATTGACCTGATACCCATTAAGTTGGGAAGCTTTGATGTTATTGTCGGTATGGACTGGTTGACCAAGATAAGGGCCGACATTATCTGTGGAGATAAAGCTCTTGGTATACCACACGAAGATGGTGAGCTACTGATCGTTTACGGAGAAAGATGTACCTCGAAGCTGAACCTCATTAGTTGCATGAAAGCGCAAAAGATCATGAAGAAGGGACGTCTTGCTGTCCTAGCACATGTGAAAATGGTAGAAATTGAGGTGAAGTTTGTGAACGACGTTCGAATTGTGAACGAATTCTTCGATGTCTTTCCTGAAGAATTGCCTGGATTACCGCCACCAAGAGCAGTAGAATTTCAAATTGATTTAGTGCCAGGAGCTACACCTGTAGCTCACGCACCTTATCGACTCGCACCTTCCGAGATGCAAGAGTTACAAATCCAACTACAAGAACTACTTGACCGTGGATTTATCCAACCAAGTTTCTCGCCTTGGGGTGCACCTGTGTTGTTTGTGAAGAAGAAGGATGGATCCTTCCATATGTGTATCGACTACCGTGAACTCAACAAATTGACGATCAAGAATCGGTATCCCCTTCCCCGTATTGACGAACTTTTTGACCAACTACAAGGATCGAGCATTTATTCCAAGATTGATTTACGATCCGGTTATCACCAGGTGAGGGTGAAAGAAAGCGATGTGATGAAGACTGCATTCAGAACTCGTTATGATCATTATGAGTTTCTCGTGATGCCATTCGGTTTAACCAACGCACCTGCCGTGTTCGTGGATCTCATGAATCGTGTCTGCAAGCCATACCTGGATAAGTTTGTTATCGTCTTTATAGATGATATCCTCATCTACTCTAAGAGCGAAGAAGAGCATGAACAACACCTCCGACTAGTGCTCAAACTTTTGAGACAAGAACAACTTTACGCCAAATTCTTCAAGTGTGAATTTTGGTTGAAGGAAGTCCAATTTCTGGGTCATGTTGTGAGCGACCAGGGTATCAAAGTTGATCCTGCCAAGATTGAAGCTATCAGCAAGTGGGAAATCCCCACTACTCCGACTCATATCCGCCAATTTCTAGGCCTCGCCGGTTACTACCGAAGATTTATTGAAGGTTTCTCTCTGATTGCGCGTCCTTTGACCGCACTGACTCACAAGGGTAAGAAGTTCATTTGGGAACCTAAACAGGAATCAGCATTTCAAACCTTGAAGAAGAATTTAACCACTGCACCTATCTTATCACTTCCCGAGGGCAGTGACGATTTTGTCGTTTATTGCGATGCTACGAAAAGTGGTTTTGGTTGTGTACTGATGCAACGAACAAAGGTTATCGCTTACGCCTCCCGTCAACTAAAGATTCACGAACGAAATTACACTACTCACGATCTCGAGCTTGGAGCCGTTGTCTTTGCTCTCAAATTGTGGAGACACTATCTTTATGGAACTAAGAGCACTATTTTCACCGATCATAAAAGCCTCTAACACATTTTTGATCAGAAACAACTGAATATGAGACAGCGTCGATGGATCGAGACGCTGAACGACTATGACTGTGAACTTCATTATCACCCTAGCAAGGCCAATGTTGTAGCTGACACTTTGAGCAGCAAGGAGAGGATGGCACCTCTTGGTGACCGAGCACTGAACATCACCATTTATTCGAATCTCAACAGCCAGATCCGAGTAGCCCAAGATGAGGCTCTCAAGGAGGAGAATATATCTCATGAACACTTGAACATTTTCGTTTCTCGATTTGAAGTTAAGGAGACTGGACTCCGATGCTATGCCGGCAGAATTTGGGTACCCCGTTATGGTGACCTACGGAACCTTATACTAGATGAGGCCCACAAGTCGAGATATTCGATTCATCCCAGAGAGGGCAAAATGTACCACGATCTTAAAGAACAGTATTGGTGGCCGAATCTTAAGAAGGACGTTGCAACTTATGTTGGTAAGTGTTTGACTTGTTCAAAAGTTTAAGCCAAACATCAAAGACCTTCTGGGTTACTTCAACAACCGAAAATCCCGCAATGGAAGTGGTAAAGGATAACAATAGATTTCATCACCAAGCTACCAAAGACGGTGGGCGGATACGATACCATCTGGGTTATCGTTGACCGTCTTACCAAATCTGCACACTTCCTAGCTATGAAGGAAACGGATACGATGGAGAGACTCACTCAACTATACATCAAAGAGGTTGTATCTAGTCATGGTTTACCCTTATCGATCATCTCAGATCGTGATCCCCGTTTTGCTTCCAGATTTTGGCGTTCCTTACAAGAAGCCATGGGAACCCATCTCGACATGAGTACTGCATACCACCCACAGACCGACGGACAAAGCGAACGCACGATTCAGACTTTGGAGGACATGTTGCGCACATGTGTCATTGATTTTGGAAAGGCCTGGGAAAGGCATTTACCGCTAGCCGAATTCTCTTACAACAACAGTTATCACTCGAGCATTAATGCCGCACCTTTTGAAGTACTGTAAGGCCACAAGTGCCGATCTCCTATTTGTTAGGCCGAAGTAGGCGAAACGCAAATCACCGGACCCGAGATAGTCCATGAAACCACTGAGAAGGTTGTCCAAATTCAAGCGAGACTCAAGACGGCCTGTGATCGCCAAAAGAGTTATGCCGACCTTAAACGAAAAGACTTTGAATTCAACGTGGGTGACCGTGTAATGTTGAAGGTCGCGCCTTGGAAAGGTGTGATCCATTTTGGAAAACGTGGAAAGTTAAACCCACGATATATTGGTCCTTTTGAAATCTTGGAACGTGTTGGACCCGTTGCATACCGTTTGGATCTTCCAACTCAATTGAGCTCAGTTCATCCTACCTTCCACGTGTCAAACTTGAAGAAGTGTCTTGCTGCACCCGAACTTATCATACCACTGGAAGAACTTACGATTGATGATAAACTCTACTTTGTGGAAGAACCTATCGAAATTATGGACCGTGAGGTCAAAACTTTGAAACGCAACAAGATTCCGATCGTCCGAGTATGATGGAATGCTAAACGAGGACCTGAGTTTACCTGGGAACGAGAGGATCAAATGATGCAGAAGTATCCTCACCTTTTCCCAACTCCTCCATCTACCTCAGCTTAAAATTTCGGGACGAAATTTTCTTTAACAGGTGGGTAATGTAACGGCCCTGGTTTTTCCAACCTTTAATTAATAATGTTTATTATTAATGCTTGCGTGTTAATGAATGTATTTTATTACATTTACTTGTTACCGTACATGACTTTTGAATGCCCGACACGTCTTTGTGACACATGAACTTTTCACGAATAATATTTAAGATATTATTTGCATGCATGATTAATTTTTATTAATCATTTTTAATTAACTAAGGATACTAGTTAATTACTTGGGCTTTATTGGACTATTTTTTACATACTTGGTCTTTTATTAATGGACTCATGATTAATGGACTTAAGAGCCCACCCTACACACTTAATGGATTAAGTAGCCCATTACTATCATGCAAGTATTACTTTGAAACTAAACAATATTAACTAAGTGTGAGGAATCTAGTTACTAGTATGTTTACTCCTTGTTCCAACACCATGCAACCTTATTACCAACTTTTGAGCCAAATACATGAAGGAACTAGTGGACATTTTCCTTTACCTTTCCCCCTTATAAAACCGTCGGCCTAAGGGCCTTGGAAAGTGGTTTTGTTTTCAAATTTTGGAGACTTATGTACTAGTATACTCTTGTAAACTTCATTCATTCCACACACACACACACACTTACTTGCACTCTTTCTCTCATCTCATTTTTCTCTCATCTTGTAAGTAATATGAACAATTTTTCTCTCTTCCTTTCCCTATTAAAAACCGTAGCAAACACCTCTCATCATCATTCTTTTATTTGTTGTTTATTTACTTACTAGTTGTTAGTTGTTTACTTACATGTTGTTAAGAACCAAACTCTCTAGTTTGTGCTTCATTTCATATTGTATTACAAGAACAAACAAGAACCTAAACTTTCTAGTTTATGGTTCTACATTAATGTTTTGAAAGATTGAAAGTTCATGAGTTGTAAAATCATTACTTGTGTTCATGTTTGTAAACTTAAAGTTTACTTTCTTAAGGATCAAGCCTTGGCTTGAATCTTTCCAAGTATGAACAACCATGAACTTGTTACTTGTTTATTTAGCTTATTACTTCATTTTCTTGCATTTTCAATTCGTGATTCGTAGTTTTGTTGGTCAAGAATTACTAGTTAATCTTGATCTCATTTTTCTTGAACAAACGTTAACTTTATAAGTTCAAGAACATGGAGGTATAACTTTTTAGTCATAACTTCATATACTTATGTTGGATCAAAGTTCTATAGCTTATGGTATACTTATTTTGTCGTAAACAAAAGCTTGTAAGCTTACATACACTTTACAAGGTGAAAATCTAAGTTTTGTAACTTATGGTTTCATTAAAGTAAAGATTCAAGCGTTATTACTTTGGATATAACTTATTAACTTTAGATCTAGACTTTTGAGTCTTGGATCTTCAAGATCAAACTAAGAACTATGTTCTACAACTTAAGATCTTGTTTAGTTAGTTTACTTTCAAGTTTGTAGTTCAATATTACTTTTATAATTCATGTATGTGTCAAATCTAAGATCTTGATGTAACTTTGGTTCATCAAACTACTTGCAACACTTAATTGAGTTGTGCTACACATCTTGGACTTGCACTTGTGTTATGATGGTCAAAACTTGGTAAAGATAATGTAAACCCATCAACGAGTTGTACACTTGAAGCTACAAGCATCAAGGATGAGAACCGTGATGAACATCAAGCACCAAGAACCCACCGGAGCACTTTAGCTACTGTTTTCTGTAACTGATCAGGCCTACTGGTCTTCTGTAAAGTTTATTTTCAGCTTTCTCAGTTTGTGTAGATGACTTTTCATTTTAGACTCGTCTTAATCCGAGTTACGGTTTAGGATTTATGGCCCTCCGATCGTCACTATGTCCTTTTAACGTTGTGCTGAAAATTCTGACCTACTCGCACTTAGACCGTCGCCACGGTCAAACGAAGACGAGTTTGCTTCTGGAATTTTTATCACAACTAAAGGACTCATATACAGAGCCATTGCCACTGGTCTCACCTTATTTCAGTAGGTATGGAGGCCGTGGTGACTAATCCAAGTCAGCCTTTGTTTTAAACTCTTCTCTTGAATGAAACTTACTTTACACCTTTTGTTTGATGATGAATGATGATGACCCTTAAGACCTTATTTACATACATTAAACCTATTGGGACGATTTACTGACTTAGTAATATTTGACTTAGGTTGAGGACTTTCCGGACCTACATACTTGCTTACTTCCCGACTCAACTTTACTACTTTACCACTGTGAGTTATAGCATCCCTTTTTACTTTAACTATTTTGGGAACTGAGAATACATGCGCATTTTACATTTTATATACAAGGAACGAGTACTTAAACTTTTTATATGTGTGGGTTATACAACGTCATAAACATTCCCTTTAGCTCGGTAACGTTTAGTCATTGGTTTTTTAACCGGTGAACGCGAATCTTAGATATGGATCCATAGGGTTTGACATCCCCACTCGGGCTAGTAGCGCTAGCATTTAACGGGTGTTTAATACTTCGTAAACATACGCACTCGCCAAGTGTACTTTCAGGGGGTTATAAACGTTAAGTTAGTTACCAAGTGCCCACGGTTAAACATATACTTTACATACAGGTTTGAAACGCTCTTTGTAGCACTGAAATCTCGTGGCCTACCTTACATTACTGTTATACTTAAACTATAGCTCACCAACCTTTGTGTTGATGTTTTTAAGCATGTTTTTCTCAGGTGCTTAAGGTTGCTTGCTTCCGCTGTTGTACTTGTCATGCCTTGTAGACTTCCGCTGCCTTTGATAGAGTTGTCACCGCATGAAACGTTATCTTGCATTCATAAACTTTATTACTTTTGGAACTATGATTTGTAATGACCTAAGGGTCACGTACTATTAACTTTGCTTCTATTCATAGAAGCATACTTTTGGATGTAAAACATTTGACGTTGATTATGACGTCACCTTTTATCATGAATGCAACTTGTTTTGAAAACGCATATAGTGTTTGACCTTGTAATGATCCTGTTGTTGATGGTCCGTACATGTTGATTTAGTACGGGGCGTCACACTATTTGCTGCCCTTTGCAGCCTCCTGTTCGCCACATTCTGCAGCCTCTGCTGCTGTCTCTGCGCACCCAAAATAGCCCTAAAACCCGCCCAAATCAACCTCCTGCAGTTACCTGTTTTGAGGCTGCTGTTCGTTGCTAGAACCACCACCAAAACCACCACATTGTGCTACTTTTTGCTCCTATTTTGTTGTTGCTGCTGTACGGTTTCACCACCACCATCAAATACCACTTTTTCTTGGCTTTAACTCACTTAAGGTATCCCTAAAACCATAAACTAACCATACTTTTAATTTTGTTTAACTTTTTAAGATTGTAAGTTTATATTATGATTAAAAAGAATGAAGTTGTTGAACTTTAAAAAGTACGTATGAAAGTAAATAGTTGAAGAAGGTTTAAAGAATATGAATATGAATATGATTAAAGATAAGAAAAGAGGTTAAACATGCATGCATGCGTTCGTATGTATGTATATAAATATATGAGTATGAAGTGTAAAATTATAATCATGGTTATATGTATGTATACTAGTATGATTAACATGAAATGATTATGATATATGTAACAGATATAAAATATTATAATAAATATTATGATAAACATGATTAGGTATGCATAAATAATCTAATAAACACGATAACATAAATAAAAGGTTATGATAATGAAAAGTATAAAATTTTTATTATAACTAAGTTATTATGATTAAATTTTATAATAAATATAGAGGATAATGATTATGAAATTATAAAAGATAATGATGACTTGTTTAAAAATAAAAGTAATAATGAATTAGATAATTAAGAACTTAATGTGATAAGATGATAATGGTAACTGATGTGTGCAGTGGAGGTGTACGAAATAGTATTATTTTCATATGAAATACGGCGAAATATGATACATGTTTTATTTATTTACGGATGGGATATACCTAAACCTTGCTATTATAGGTAGTGTATCTAATCATAGAGTAGTGTAGTTTTTAGTAAGTCCAGTTCGTTCCACAGGGAGACGGCTTATTTTACACTATATTTTTATATAACTATATTTGTACAAAATATAAATATATATATTACAATTATTATTATTATAAAAGGGGGGTTTTACCGTTTAATGACTGGTTTGTCGATTTTATATTTTAAGCGAAGCGTAAAGTAAATGACTATATTTAACTAACGATAAAATAAATAACAATAATTAAAGTAACAATAAATAAAAGTACGAGGAAATATGAAATAAAATATATTATGCTTATTTAAACTTCCGTACTCATGACGTTTGACGTTTTGATTTTAATTTATTACCCTGGGTTAATTATCCTTTGTCCTGGATTATTTGATATGTCCATCTAGTTTTGTCCATAATAGTCCATCGGTCATAATTATAAAGTGCGATAGTCTTCGTCAAATTACCCTTATACCCGAAGTCAAATATTCCAACTAATTGGGGATTTAAACTGTAACAAGGTCTTAATACTTTGTTTAATGATTACACCAGGTTATCGACTGCGTGTAATCCAAGGTTTTAATACTTTGTTAACAATTACACCAATTACCCTTGAATGTAATCCACCCCTGTTTTAATGAGTCCATTGATTATTAATCCATCCACGTGTCCGGTCAAATGAACAATTATTCGTATTTATAAATATCCCGCTCACCGTACCCAGACAAGCGTATGTGTTTATATATAAATACGTCAAATTATAAATCTCTATATTAAATTAACGAGATATCATTTAGTTGATATAAAGACCATTAATAACCCATAGTCCCATTTCCACAAGTGTCGGTCTTTTGTTCAAACCCTAATTATGGTCCAAAGTTCAATAATCCCGTCTAAATATTTAGTCAAACATCACGATTACTGTTGGAATTCAATATAACAACATGTTCTTAATGTTAACATAATCACTAAACCATTTTAGTAAGATTTATATTAAGCAGAAGCATGATTTATTAAGAAAACAAGTGTATATATTTAACCATTTATTTGAATTCCAAGTAGATATCAAGTCTTGATAATATGCTTACAAAATAAAATGATGTTTGGAGATTATACCTTCTCCAAGTTAGGAGGTTAATAAGTGATGATGAAGATGATGAACAAGTGTGTGAATCCCAAGCTTTTGATGCACCAACACCACCCTTGAACTTGGTTATATTTTAGACACTTAATCACTTTAAAACCAAGCTAGAAACCCACTTCTTTTGAACCCAAAATTCTGGACAACAAACAGTTCCAGGAATGAAGATGAATGTAAGCTCCAAAACTATGAAACCTCAAGAGATAATACCCCAAGCCAACCTCCAACACCTAGTACTTTAGTTAGGATTTAATTAGACACTTGAATTGAGCTTGCATATGAACTTTGAGACCCTTATTTCTGCCCTATTCAGGTCGTGATACAGCAGCAAGAAAAAGGGAGAGGTTTTTGAACTTGCAAGTCATATTTTGAGTCAAACACTTGGTATATGATACAAGCATGCATCATGTGGAAGTGTGTTCTTGAAAGCAACAAGAATAATACATGGGATGGTCTTTCTTAGAGCCTACAAAACTGCCCATCATCTTTTATTTTATAACAAGATTTAATTTTATAAAACTTGTAATAATTTTATAAAACTTGTATAAAATAAACATGTATTTGTTACTTGCAATAATTTTATAAACCATTTTATAAAATATAACACAACATAATTGTTTGAACCTATAAATAATTACATATAAATTATCCAAATAATTTATCCCAAGTGATGACATTTTAGAAAACCGATTTCCTAAAGTTCAAGTGTCGCGTATTTATTTAACAATCCAACCGTTAAAATAAATACATATAAAGTGTTGTTAAGCTTGTTATTGAGTATGACCCGACTTGGATCATAACATAGTGGCCACGTTAATTTAATATGTCTCTCGGGCATACGAAATACCTTCAATCTCCCACTTGCACGAGAAACATAAGAAATTAATGCAATTGATGGATACCACCTAACGACCATCCATCACCCCCAATATGTTATGACTTTGTGCCATTCAATAACATCATTCCTTTCGAGTTCCCTTCTCAAATGTGAATAGGTGAATCTTTCATCACATCCTTTTGTCCTAGATGTCATGTTAAATCCAAGAGACACAGAGTGATCACTCTCTTCTAGATTTAACTTTATCAGGCCTTAGATATCTAACTCTCAATGAATAAGAGGGACAAATTCCATCTTGACTACATACGTCCTAAATATACACCTTTCATTATACCTGAGCTCTTCCTTATGAACTACCATTTTTCAGAATAGCGAAGGAAAGAATCAAGGCACAATACTTGGTAAATATCCAAACCCAATATGTATCTCAGGTCAGAGGATACAATGATATTCGCCTTAACTCAAGATTACGTGTGATCAACCACAAAGGCTCCATTTAGTAAATCTTGAGCGCGGGTCTTCCAATATTTGTATCCCACAAATATCTATGAACCTTGGTTGTAACCTTGCCCCACATTCATCCCGTGAATGTATACCAATCCAAGTTCATAATAGTCTAAACCTCACACTTGTTCCCACAAATGTAATCGACTACGGAATTTAGAATAATTACTTATTCATGGATAAAATATGCAAAATAGGAACATGACTCAAAATAAATTAATACCATAATTATATTAATGAGTTTGAACAATTTCGTTCCATTACAATACTTAAAATAGATCATGACCAATCACTAGAATATCGAAGCCCTAATGCACAAACATGTCCTGTATGTTTTGATCCATGTAAGAGCTTCGTGAGAGGATCCGCTATATTAAGATCTGTGTGAACTTTGCGAATACATATCTTTCCCTTTTCAACTTCATCCCTTATGTAGTTGAATCTCCACTCAATGTGACGGGTCTTTTGGTGAGCATGAGGTTCCTTGATTTGAGCAATCGCACCCTCGTTGTCACAAAAGATCTCAAGAGGGTCCTGAATGGAAGGGACTACTCCTAAGTCGTCGATGAATTTCTTCATCCATGCAGCTTCCTGAGCTGCCAATGAGGCGGCAATGTACTCCGACTCTGTAGTGGATAATGCAACAACATCCTGTTTTGAACTCTTCCAAGAGACCGCACCTCCATTTAACGTGAAGACATAACCGGACTGTGATCGAGAATCATCTCGATCAGTTTGGAAACTTGCGTCCACGTAACCTTTTACAGAGAGTTCCTCCTCCCCAGATCCATATATTAGAAACATATCCTTAGTCCTCCTAAGGTATTTCAATATACTTTTAACCGCAATCCAATGATTGTTTCCTGGGTTATTCTGGTATCTACTTGTCAAGCTTAGGGCGCATGACACATCCGGTCTAGTGCATATTATTGCATACATGATTAACCTAATAACAGATGCATAAGGGACTCTCTTCATTCTCTCTTGTTCATCTTTCGTGGTAGGGCATTGAGATGAACTGAGAGGCATTCCTCTTTGAATAGGTACCAAACCACTCATAGAGTTCTCCATCTTGAACCTTTTCAAGACCTTTTCAATGTATGCACTTTGATTCAAACCTATTAGTTTCTTGGATCTATTCATGTAGATCCCAATCCCCAAAACGTATTGTGCTTCTCCAAGATCCTTAATGGAGAAGCATTTACTTAGCCAAGTTTTAACTCCTTGCATTGCCTGAATATCATTTTCAAATAATAATATATCATCCACATATAGTACAAGGAACATGATAGTGCTCCCACTAGCTTTCTTATATACACAAGCTTCATCACCATTTTTAATGAAGCTAAATTTCTCAGCTTCCTCATTAACACGATGATTCCACATTCTAGATGCTTGTTTCAATCTGTAGATTGACTTCTTTAACTTGCATACCTTCTTAGGATATTTCGGATCAACAAAACCTTCAGGCTGAACCATATAGATATCTTCCACAAGATATCCATTTAGGAAAGCGGTCTTGACATCCATTTGCCATATTTCGTAATCATAATGAGCAGCAATGGCAAATAATATCCTAATAGACTTTAGCATTGCCACAGGCAAAAAAGTTTCATCATAGTCAACCCCTTGAGTTTGAGTGAAACCTTTTGCTACAAGTCTAGCTTTATATGTATCCAAGTTTCCATGTATGTCGGTTTTCATTTTGAAAAGCTATTTACAATCAACTAGCCTTGAGCCAGTAGGTTGTTCAACAAGTTCCCAAACTTGGTTGTCATATATGGATTGCATATCAGCATTCATGGCTTCCTGCCATTTATCCTTATCAATCCTTGATAAGGCTTCTTGGTAGTTTGTTGGTTCATCCAAATCAATCACATAGCAACCATCCATGAGAAACCCATATCTCTCAGGAGGATTACTAATCCTACCAGATCTGCGAACGTCTTGTGTATTTTGATCATCCATTTGATCACTCTCAACATTTTCATGTTGAGTGCTAGTGTCAACCAATTGTGTATCATCTACTTGATCTTGAACCTCTTCAAGATCTATCTTCCTTTCACTATCACCTTCCATTAGGAACTTAGTTTCAAGAAATTCAGCCTTTCGAGCAACAAATACATTCTGCTCGGAAGGATCATAGAAATAATATCCCATGTTATCCTTGGGATATCCTATGAAGATACACTTTGTGGATCGAGCATTTAACTTATTAGGAACGTAACGCTTAGGGTAAGCTTCACATCCCCATACCTTTAAGTATGATAGAGATGGAGGTTTTCCAAACCACATCTCATGAGATGTTCGTTCCACTTTCTTGGTTGGGGCCATATTTAAAATACGAGCCGCGAAGCATAGTGATGTGGTAGCGGAGGGGTATAAAATACTATTAAATTTTAGCAGGAAAATACTATTAAATACGATACAATTTTACACAAGATATTTATTTATTTATAGAACGGATATACTTAAACCTTGCTACAACACTTATAGGCAGTGTACCTAATCGTACAGTAGTGTAATTTTTAGTAAGTCCGGTTCGTTCCACAGGGAAATCTTTAAACAAAGCTTAACGCTATATTAGTTTACTTTTATAAAAATACAAATATATATATAAGTAATATTATTATTATAAAGGGGGTTTTTACCGTTTAATGACCGGTTTGTCGATTTTAAAACTTTAGTCGCAGTTAAAACCAAATGTAAAATAATAAATATAAATACAAGACTTAAATTAAAGCGTAAAGTAAATAACGATAATGAAATTTTGAATAATAAAAGTGCGATAAAATAAACTTGCGATAATTAAAAAGTACGATAATTAAAAGTGCAATTAAATACAATAACAATAAAAATGCGATAATTAGAAGTGCAATTAAATATAAAATAAAGAAAATTAAATATGAAATAAAAGAATTATGCTTATTTAAACTTTCGTAATCATGATGTTTGACGTGTTGATTTTAGTTTTATGCCCATGGGTTAATTGTCCTTTGTCCTGGATTATTTAATATGTCCATACGGATTTGTCCATAATAGTCCATCAGTCATAAATATAAAGAGCGAAAGCCTTCGTCAAATTATTCTTATTCCCGAAGTCAAATATTCCAACTAATTGGGGATTCGAATTGTAACAAGGTTTTAATACTTTGTTTAATGAATACACCAGGTTATCGACTGCGTGTAAACCAAGGTTTTACTACTTTGTTAACAATTACACCAATTACCCTTGAATGTAATTCACCCCTGTTTCAACAAGTCTATTAACTATTAATCCAGTCCCGTATCCGGTAAAATGAATAATTATTGGTATTTATAGATATCCCGCCCATCGTACCCAGTCAAGCGTATGTGGTTATATATAAATACGTCGAATTATAAGTTTGTATATTAAATTAACAAGGTATTATTTAGTTAATATAAAACCCATTAATAGCCCATAGTCTAATTTCCACAAGTGTCGTTCTTTTGTCCAAACCCCAATTATGGTACAAAGCCCAATTACCCAATTTTAGTAATTAGCCCAACATCATGATTACTTCGGATTAAATAAGCATAATAATAACTTAGCTACGAGACATTAATGTAAAAAGGTTGAACATAACTTACAATGATTAAAAATAGCGTAGCGTTACACGGACAGAATTTCGACTTACACCCTTACAATATTCGCTAACATACCTTTATTATTAGAATTATAATTAAAATTAAAATATAAATTATAGATATATATATATATATATATATATATATATTTTACGTATGAATGAGGAGAAGAAAAAGATGGATTTTTGCGATCAGAATTCGGTTGCTTTTATAGGGATTTTTGAAACTTGGGGCTCTGCGACTCGCGGCTTTTTTGGCCTTCAAACTCCGCGAGTCGCGGAGTTTGAAATTACAGCTCAGATACTTTGGAGTCTTTCTTGCCGACGGATTTATAAATATATATAATATATTAAATAATTATAAGAATTATTTAAATATTATATTATATTTATGTGCATAGTTGATTTGTAATTTTTAGTCCGTTGCGTCGAGCGTTGAGAGTTGTCTCTGGTCCCGGTTCCTGATTTTCGAACGTCCTTGCGTAAAATTTAATATCTTGTACTTTGCGTTTTTAATCTTGTACTCTTGTAATTTCGAGACGTTTCTTATCAATAATTGGAACCTCTTTGATTGTCAATTGTACTTTTGAGCTTTTTGGTCGTTTGCGTCTTCAATTCGTCGAATCTGTCTTTTGTCTTCACCTTTTAATATTTAAACGAATATCACTTGTAAATAGAACAATTGCAACTAAAAGCTTGTCTTTCTTGAGGAATAATGCTATGAAATATATGTTCGTTTTTAGCATTATCAAATATTCCCACACTTGAGCGTTGCTTGTCCTCAAGCAATATCGTCTTGAAATACTAGAATCACTTCTTTATTCTTCACACTTTGTACATCAGTGATTTTCTATACGGTGGTATAAACAATGGTAGTAACGATATGGTTTACAGTCCCACATGACTATAAAAATTTAGATCCATTAAGAAAATTGGATCTTTATGAAAACATTTGATCTTTTGAAAACTAAATCTAGTTTTTACCCTAGATAAGTTTTCCGGAATAACCCTTTACCGGTGTTTGCAAAATATTTTTGTGGGTTTGGTGGGTTTCAGATTTGAAAATTTTAGCTCAAAACTTATGGTTTTGTGTCACCCACTTGCTAACCTTGTATTTGGAAAGCAACACGTCCAGTTTACTTGTCCCGTATATTACCTTTCGGTAAACTACCGTCCGGTTGTAAAGGAAAGCGTTGAACAAGCAACTGTTAAGGCAATGTCCCCTGACATGCTTTTAATTATGGTCTATAACGTGTCAGACGCAATTACTATCCTTGGTAGGAGCAATAGTAAAGCTCACCCTTATGATTTTTCGATCTGGCACAAGGTCCTGTCTTTGACCATGCTATGCAACCACCGTTCTTACGGTTGACACCCGATTTAGTTCAGGTGACCTAATGAATTCCAGGTGAATTCCTAGGATTTTACATTCAATGGTAATGAACGCATTGAAAATAGGGTTTTCAGAAAACAAATCGGTTTGTAATTTTTATCAAAATATTTTCTCGTTCAAGCTCGAGTTTAGATATCATTGAATTCCATGAGTTTGTAATTCTCAATCTTTAAGGTCAATCTCAAGGATTGAGTGATATCAGTCTTAAAAGCTGATTTTTAATCTTTAAGGAGATTATCCTTTCTGGGGATCTGATTCATTAGTCTTATCCAGCTAATTTGCATGGTGCCCCCCCATTATACGAGATAAGTCCTTCTCATGGTTAGGATAAATCTGACCACTTGGCGACCCTGTTTAATGCTGAGGTCCGTGGATTTCCTGCTGATTTTAGTGATGACTTTTCTGGATTTTTCGTCAACCTACAGCTGGTCTGGACGACAACTTCATGACCTAAATCAAGAAGCGCGTGTCTTTTTCGGAAGACTTTACTTCCTTTTAATGATGGAATTGATTCATCATGTAGATCCATCTCTTCATTTCTTTCATCGGGTAAAACAGTTTAGTTTAGTCCAAAGCAAAAGTATTTTCAGTTATTTGTTACAGATATATGTGACATATGTTTAAGATAACTTGGTAAATTTTCCCACACTTGGCTTTTATTTTCCTTTTTATCGTCCTCTATTCCATTTTAAATGAATTTTAACATTTTACTTTGTTTCTCAATTTATGTCCTTTCCGAGGTAACAATAATTTCGGTGTTAAAACCTAGTTTTATCGTTCATAAATATGTATAAACATGATTTTGAGTTCATTTAATTGAAAATTTTGAAAAATTTTACTAGAATTGGGTAGTCAGTATATAAGACTAGGGCTGTTCTTTTTTATCAGAGAGCACTAGATTCTAATACAACTATTGCTTTACTAGTATTTTTAATGGTAACCAAGTGTATAAAGTAAAAAGTTTTAAAATCCGGAAGAATTTAACCCCTTCCCACACTTAAGATCTTGCAATGCCCTCATTTGCAAGAAATCAGTAATAATTTAAATTATTGAGGGTGATTTGTGTGAAAATGATTAAATTTTTAACAAAGTTTCCAAATAAATTGGCGTTTATTTGCTGAATGATAAATGGTGCACATCATTTGTTCATTCCGTCTTGTTGTTATTTCACATATATTTTGCATCTTGTCGTCAAAATTAGTTGCTTTTGCTGAACTTAATGCCAGTCTTTGAAAATGCGTTGTTTTACCCTGTTGTGTACATAAGATAAAATGCAAACATATATACATATTTTTGAAGTTTGGTATATTACCCCACATTCAAAAATTATTAAAATCTAAGAATAAAAGTTAGACAATTATAAAAATTATTACAATATTAACAAAAGTATTAAACGTATCAATCATTACAAATTACAAAATAAATAAAACTAAGTATACTAGGGATGATACTGGTACCAATAGGGGTTCCAGGCATAACCATAGGTGCTATAGAATGCTTCGGCAGGGTTATACGTAGGATACGGTGGCTGCATCTCTATAGACCAGGGAGGGAAGATGGGTTTCGGTGTAGGAATATAGTTTCTACCTATATGTTGGCAATGAGCTATGATTTGGTTCTGATGAACTTGCCAATCTTCAAATGCTCTCTGTCTAGCATTTTCGTACTCCTGAGAAGCTATAAACCTTTGCATTTCTTGCATCTCATTCCCCCCTCCTACATTACCTTGCTGTTGGTTTCTCTCAACCTGTGGATGTCTACCATGGTATGGTACTGCGGCGTTATTTCGCCTCTTCAAAACTTTCGCACCATGGTATATATTTAAACCTATAGTATCGCGGGGTTCTAGTTCTTCTACTAATAATCCCCCCCGACTTATATCCACACCGAGATATTCACCAATCAAAGTAATAAAAATATCACCTCCTATTATGCTATGCGGTCTCATCCCCTGAACCATAGCTGATAAATAATAACCCACACAATATGGTATACTTACAGCGCTTTGTGGGTCTCGAATACACATATGGTAAAACAAATCCTGTTCATTTACTTTTTCCTTGTTCTTACCCCTTTGTATAATCGAATTAGCTAAAAACCTATGAATTACTCTTAATTCGGCTCTATCTATATCCAAATAAGAGTAATTTCCCCCTTTGAAACGGTGATGGCTTGTCATTTGACTCCACACACCGTGTGTATCAAAATTTTCATCTATCTTTCTACCGTTTAGTATCAACCCTCTACAATCGGCAGATGCTAACTCCTCAGGTGTAAAGCCTGAGCCATGTCTAGTAAAGACATGTGGCGCATCGAACCGCCTAACAAAAATCTAATAAAAGAACGATCGGTTAAACTAGCTACCCGATCATTCAACTCTATACTACATAACAATTCTTCACACCATACTTTATATACAGGTCTACGCATGGTGAATAGATGTACCCAGTCATTAAAAGTAGAATTACCATACCTCTGTACAAGTAATTCCCTAATTGGCCCGGCCAATTCTACAGCTTCTAAGGGTCCCCATTCTATGACCCTCGGTACCTCAACAACCTTAGAATGAAGAGTATGCAAACCCCTTTGATATTTTGGATAATCTATCCAAAGTCTGTCAAATCTCAGGTTCGGGTGTAACTCTTCCAAGTGCATATCAGAAAAAGTCATGACTGGATGAGGTATATCCTGCTTGTAGTAGTTATCCACCTCCTGTTGTTCTGCATTCTCAGCAGGAGCATTGCGAGCTTGGGATGAAGATTCACCCCTTTCAGTCTGCAAAACACATCAAACACAATTTTTGTGCATCCAAATATGCATTAGTGTCAGCAAAATCATCAATCAAAATAATTACAATGACATGATCAATTTATATCAAACTTAAGCTTATTTTCACATTTTTATCAAATCTACACTTTTTCAAATAAGCATATACGAAAATGCTCGCCAAGTTCATAAGCATTCAACTCAAATAACATGTCAAAATAATCATTACTATCAATTAAACAAGTCTCAAATGGCATTATCTTTCAAAAATCAAGTTCATGAATTTTAGACTTGAAAAAGTCCACTTTAATTCTCAAAATCATGTTTAGGCTCAAAGTTTGGATCATTTAACTACCTAGACATGTTACACTACTCAATTTAGCAACAATTCATGACAAAAATCGGTCATAACCTGTTTATATCAAAAAGCCCCAAATTTGCTCAAGAACACAAACCCTAGATTACTCAAAATTTGAAGTTTAAGGCTTCTAATCATGTTAAACAGCATCAATCTAGGTTATACAAGCATAATACATAAACAATTTAAGCCTAATTACACTAAAAAGCATCCAAATCAAATTGGGGAAAAAATTGCTCAAGAACACCAAATTTCGGATTAAATGGTGTTTAGGTGTAGAAATTTACCATTTTTCTTGAGTAATTCCTAGATAGCATCCTTCTCAACATGATTTTAGTAAAAAATTTGGTGATTAACGGTTAAAAATTGTGATTTTGGGGTGTATTTTTCGGTTTTTTTTCGAGCAGTTTTCGCAGTGTTTGTGTGTTTTGTGGGTTGGGACTGATCTGTTTCAGCTATATTTTTTTTCTGTAATCCGACCCCTCCGCGAGTCGCGGCATTTAAGCCTTCAAACTCCGCGACTCGCGGAGTTTGCTTTTTTTTTTTTTTTTTTTTTTTTTAAATTATCATTAACTTATAAAACAATTAAGTAAATAATTTTTTAAAATTTTGTTTCCCTTATTATTGAGGACGAGGTCGTTTCGGATCGATGTCCTAGTCCGTCCCTCGACAAAATTTTAAAATTTGTGTTTTTGTAGCGATTGTTTTAAAAGCTAAGATTTTTGGGGTTTTTTAATGTTTTTGGCATACTTTAATTCAATGAGATTAAAAATAATGATAATAAAAGTTCCCGTCCCTCTCTCGGGTAAAGCAATTTCGGTTCAAAGACCTAGTCTTCAACTTACGACGAATTTTAAAAATCATATTTTTAACTTAATGAGATAAAGTAAATTTTTGTTTTTAAATTCACACAACTTAAATATAAAATTCAAAATTAATATTAAAAATTCACACCAAACTTAAAATTTGAAATGCATAAAATTAAAATTTCATATTTTAAAAATTAAAAATTCACACCAAACTTAATTTAAAAATTTATAAATTCATACCAAACTTATATTAATTTTTCAAATATTTACAATTTTAAATATATTGTTTTTACAAAGTTTACAATATTAATTTAAGATTTAAATATTAATTTTAAAAACATGGTAAAAAATAAAATTAAAAATCTTTTTGGCTTTTTATCCCACTTTAATCAATCAAATATTATCAGAAATATGCGCCCCTCTTTTCGGTAAAGTAATTTCGGTTCCAAGACCTAATTTAACTCATGACGAATTTTTGAAATATTTTGGGTTGATTGATTAAAGATATTTATACCTTAAGAATAAACGTTAAATTTCGCAGTGATGTAATAAATTTTTGAATGATATCAATAATTTCGGTCGCCAAACCTAATTTTATTCAATACCAATTTAATACTTTATAGCGAACAAATTAGCGTTTATTATCAAAAGGTTAAAAATAAAAATAAAAAATAAAATAAAAAACTGTACAAACATACCTGTGAAATAGATTTCTTAGTTATATGATCTATCCCATTCATAAGATAGTCGGTTTACTTGGTTTTCCATAGCTACATAGGCGTAACCTCGAGCATTCAGTGTCTTTTCTTCTAAACATATGAACGGTCCGTCTCTGCATAAAGTAACAAATTCGGTATTTGAATAGGTTTGATTATTTGAACATTTACCTCCATGTGACCATTTTCCGCATTTGTGACATCTTTCTAGGTGTCGTGCTCTTCTTTTCGCTGCGGATTTTGATTTTCCTTTACCAAATTGTAACTTATTATCTTCGCATCTGGATTCTTTTCTAACTCCGTCCATTCTTTCTCTGATTACTGATACTAATTCACTCGGTAGTATGTCATTATTTCGTTTAGTGATCAAAGCGTGTAGCATTAGACCATGGTTTAGTTCACAGGCAGTCTTCATTTTGTAAAAACCTAAAAAAAATAAAAATTCAGAATGGGGGGAGAAGACTAGTTCTTTAGGGTCTGCTAGGGAAAGACCATTCGGGTTCCATTTTCGAGAACTACACGAAAACAGACAATCTAACTCTAACAGAAATACATAAACCCCTTTGATTCTCCCCACACTTAGTCAGCTGTGGTGTCGAAATTGTGATTAACATTATTTTCAATTGAATCATCAACAACTTGTATATCTTTGACTTTTACTTCAATCCATTTGTTGATTTCCTCCGTAACTTTCACAAATTCAACTAACATTGCCTTTTCTTTTGACGATAAATTGGATATTAATCGGTTATATAACTTAAAGTTTCCTTTAATCTTAGCATCGTGAATCCTTTTATAAAGTTTCTTCGTTGAACTGTTAAAAATGGGTTCATCTAATTTCGTATCATCAACGGCATTCTTTGTGATTGGATCATCATTAAGTGTTTCTTCATCTTCCCCACACTTATGCATTTTTATTGGTCTAACAGTTTTGGTTTGTGGAGATCTAAACTTTCGGTTCACAAAGGTGATCGATGTATCACCATCCCTAAGGGTTATTCTACCTTCTCTTACATCAATGAATGCCTCGGTAGTTGCTAAAAATTGGCGACCTAGAATTAGAGGAATATCGAGGTTTTCCTCCATATTAATCACTATGAAGTTTGCAACAAAGGTCAAACTTCCCACGTTAACAAGTAAATTATTTGCTATTCCAACCGGGTGTTTAATGGTTTGGTCAAATGATTGAACACCTATTTTGGTTGGTTTTAATTTACCCATGCCTAATCTTTTGTATAAGGAAAGAGGCATAATATTTGCACTTGCTCCTAAATCTGCGAGTCCATTATATACAGCGCCATCATTAAGTAAGCAAGAAATGATAAATTCACCCGGGTCTCCTGCTTTAGTAAGTCGAGTTGGTTTGTAAACCTTTTTCGGGTGTTCTTTCCTTGGTACTTTCATTTCTATTTGAATTTCTTGTTCACATTTTTCTTCGTTTCTTGGAATGGGAGGTTTGTATAGGAATTCTTCTTCATCACTCAAATTTGAATCCTCCCTATATTCCAGTTTTAATTTTTTATATGTTGTTGATAACATATTTATGTTTTCATTTTGAAGGTTTTCTTGGGTGGTGAAATTATGATTAACTTCATTGTCAACTTCCATCGGACCATGTATGTAATGTTTAACTCTGTGACCATTAACTTTAAATTCAATCCCATTTGAATTTATCAATTCTATCGTTCCGTATGGGAAAACTCTTTTGACTATGAATGGTCCAGACCATCTTGATTTCAATTTTCCAGGAAATAGCTTGAATTGTGAATTGAAAAGAAGAACTCTGTCTCCTTCTTTAAATTCTTTTGAACTTCTGATTCTTTTATCATGCCATTTCTTCGTTCTTTCTTTATAGATTAACGAATTATCGTATGCTTCATGTCTTAATTCTTCTAATTCGTTTAGTTGACTTAATCGTAGACGTCTGGCTTCATGTAAATCAAGATTACATGTCTTCAAAACCCAAAATGCTTTGTGTTCAATTTCTACTGGAAGATGACATGCTTTTCCATAAACAAGTCTAAAAGGTGTGGTTCCAATTGGAGTTTTGTAGGCTGTTCTAAAAGCCCAGAGTGCATCCTCCAATTTAATGGACCATTCCTTTAGATTTGATCCTACGGTTTTCTCTAGAATACGTTTTAAAGCTCGGTTGGTATTTTCAACTTGTCCACTTGTTTGTGGATGATATGCGGTGGAGATTTTATGAGTTACTCCATATCTTTTAAGAACTTTCTCAAGTTGATTATTACAGAAATGAGTACCCCGATCACTTATTAAAGCTTTCGGTGTTCCAAACCTTGCAAAAAGATGTTTTAAAAAGTTGACTACAACTCGTGCATCGTTAGTTGGGAGAGCTTGTGCTTCCGCCCATTTAGATACATAATCAATGGCTACGAGTATATATAGATTATTATGAGATTTTGGAAATGGACCCATAAAGTCAATACCCCAAATGTCAAATACTTCACATACTTGGATGACATTTTGTGGCATTTCATCACGTTGACTTATTTTTCCGGTCCTTTGACAAGCATCACAGGATTTGCAAAGAAGGTGTGCGTCTTTGTAAATTGTAGGCCAATAGAATCCAGCATCATAAACTTTTCTTGCTGTTAGTTGAGGCCCATAATGCCCTCCTGTTGGTCCTGTGTGACAATGGTTTAAAATTTTACTAGCTTCATCTCCAAATACACATCGGCGTATTATTCCATCGGGACAACTTTTAAACAGATGTGGATCTTCCCAAAAATAGTGTTTTATATCACTGAAGAATTTCTTTCGTCTTTGGTACGATAATCCTTTTTCAAGGAATCCACAAACTAAGTAGTTTGCATAGTCTGCAAACCATGGGATTTCATTATAATCTATCTTCAATAGATATTCATCAGGAAAGTTGTCTTGTATGGCCGATTCATTTAGAACTTCTAACTCAGGATTTTCAAGACGAGAAAGATGATCAGCGGCGAGATTTTCTGCTCCTCTTTTATCTCGGATTTCAATATCAAACTCTTGTAAGAGTAAGATCCAACGGATTAATCTTGGTTTAGCATCTTGTTTTGAAAATAAGTATCTAAGAGCAGAATGGTCGGTATAGACCACCGTTTTTGCTAGAACGAGATATGATCGAAATTTGTCAAAAGCAAAGACAATAGCAAGGAGTTATTTTTCAGTAGTTGTATAGTTCGTTTGTGCTCCTTGTAACGTCTTACTAGCATAATATATAGGTTGAAATCGTTTTTCAATCCTTTGTCCTAAAACGGCTCCCATTGCAAAATCACTTGCATCGCACATTAGTTCAAATGGTAGATTCCAATTTGGTGTTATCATGATCGGCGCATTAGTGAGTTTCTCTTTAAGAATATTAAAAGATTTGATACACTCATCTGAAAAGATGAATGGAGCATCCTTTTCTAGGAGTTTATTCATAGGAGTGGCAATTTTAGAAAAATCTTTTATGAAACGTCGGTAAAAACCGGCATGCCCTAGAAAACTCCTAACTCCTCTAACATTGGTGGGATGTGGAAGTTTAGCAATTACATCTACTTTAGCTCTATCCACTTCAATTCCTTCTTTTGAAATTTTATGTCCAAGAACGATGCCTTCTTTAACCATGAAATGGCATTTCTCCCAATTAAGTACTAGATTTGATTTTTCGCATCTAATAAGCATTCGTTCAAGATTAACTAGACATGATTCAAATGTATCACCGAAGACTGAAAAGTCATCCATGAATACTTCCATGCATTCTTCTATCATGTCGTGAAAAATCGCCATCATACACCTTTGAAAGGTTGCAGGGGCGTTACAAAGTCCAAATGGCATGCGTTTGTAAGCAAAAGTACCATAAGGGCACGTGAATGTGGTTTTCTCTTGGTCCTCGGGTGCTATTGGAATTTGAAAATATCCGGAAAATCCATCTAGAAAACAATAGTAACTATTTCCGGCTAATCTTTCCAACATTTGATCTATGAAAGGTAAGGGAAAGTGATCTTTTCTGGTGGCGTCATTTAATTTTCTATAATCAATACATACACGCCATCCTGTTACAGTCCTAGTAGGAATAAGCTCATTTTTCTCATTTGTAATGACAGTCATGCCACCCTTCTTAGGTACGCATTGAACTGGGCTTACCCATGGACTATCAGAAATTGGATAAATTAAACCTGCATCTAGCAGTTTAATAATCTCTTTCTTAACTACATCTTGCATATTAGGATTTAGTCTTCGTTGGCGTTGCACATACGTTTTATGACCTTCTTCCATAAGGATTTTATGTGTGCAATACGAAGGACTTATTCCTTTAATATCTTGAATCTTCCATGCAATGGCTGGTTTATGAGCTTTCAACACAGAAATGATTTGTGATTTCTCATTTTCAGTAAGAGAAGACAATATTATTGCAGGTAATTCAGATTCACCATGTAAATAAGCGTATTCCAAATGGTTTGGAAGTGGCTTTAACTCTAATTTCGGAGGTTCTTCTATCGATGATTTGTATCGATATCTGTCTTCTTCTTTTAGCATTTGAATTTCTTCTGTTGTTGGTTCATATCCATTAGCTATTAGTGTAGCTAACATTTCAGCTTCATCAATTGGTTCATTACCTTCTCCTAAAGAACATTCTCCTGTTCCTTGTAATTCTGGAAATTCTTCTAATAATTCTGCATGTGCATCTATAGTTTGAATATAATAACATGTATCATCTGCAGATTGTGGTTGTTGCATTGCTCTATCAACTAAAAAGGTAACACTCTCATCCTCTATACTTAGGGTCAATTTCTTACCGAACACGTCTATCATTGCTTTAGCCGTGTTTAAGAATGGTCTTCCTAATATGAGAGGAACTGGAGAATCTTCTTCCATGTCCAAAACAACAAAATCTACTGGAAATACTAAAGTACCAACTTTAACTAGCATGTTCTCCATTATCCCTCTAGGTAGACTTCCCGGTTTTCTTTCACCTATTAACCTTGCTAGGTTACTCACTTCTTGTTCCAGAATTTGAATAGAAGCTTGTTGATTTCTAAATGCTTGAGCATTTTGTTCATTGGTTTGTTTTTGAGATGTGAAAAACTGCGTTTGAGTTTCAACTAGCTTCGTCATCATATCTTCTAAATTCGGCTTTTTATCATCGGTTTGTTGTGGTGGTTTGTTTTGAAAATTAGGTCTTTGCTGATTGTAATTATTATTGGATACTTGTTGATTGCTAGGACCTTGTTGGTTGTTGTATGGAATATTTCGGTTATAATTCTGGTTTTGATTGTAAATCGGTCTTGGCGGTTGATAATTATTCTGATAATTATTTCCAGGCCTTTGGTTTATGTATGAAATATTCTCTCTTTGTTCCATTGTTAATTCAATACTGAGACAATCTTTTGTCAAATGTGGTCCTCCACACTGCTCACAACTAATTCGTATTGATTGAATATCTTTAGTCATCTTTTCCATTCGTCTCTCCACAACATCTATCTTTGCGGAAATGGAATCTAAGTCATGGCTAGAATCGGCTCTAGCTGCTTTAGATGATCTAATGATGTCTTTTTCTTGGTGCCACTCATGTGAGTGGGAAGCAGTGTTATCAATAATTTTGTAAGCATCAGTTTCGGTTTTCTTCATAATAGAACCACCAGCTGCTATATCTATGTCTTTTCTTGTAGTGATGTCCCATCCTTGGTAGAATATTTGTACTATTTGACAGGTGTCTAAACCATGTTGCGGACATCCTCTTAATAACTTTCCATATCTTGTCCATGCCTCATATAGAGTTTCATTTGGTTTCTGTGTGAACGTAACAATTTCTGCTTGAAGTCTTACGGCTTTAGATGCAGGAAAGAATTGTTTAAGAAATTTGTCAACTAAAACATCCCATGTATCAATCGCCCCTTCAGGTAACGATTCCAACCAATCTTTGGCTTCTCCCTTTAAAGTCCAGGGAAATAACATGAGATATATCTGTTCATCCTCCACTTCTCGGATTTTAAATAGTGTGCAGATCCTATTAAAGGTACGTAAATGTTCATTTGGATCTTCCTTCGGCGAACCACTAAATTGGCATTGATTAGTCACCATGTGTAGAATTTGTCCTTTGATTTCATAATCTGGCGCATTAATGTCTGGATGAGTAATTGCGTGACCTTGGCCAGTGCGTTTAGCTCTCATTCGGTCTTCCATACTTAAAGGTTCTAGATTCTCCATAATTGAATTTGTTGAATCGAAATCACTAGAGGATTCTGATTTAATGGTTCGTTCCTCAACAATCTCTGTTTGAATGATTGGTGGTTCCGGAGGAAAGTTTAGTGGTTCAGGATCTACGAACCGTTCCTGAATATTCTCCTGATTCTCCATTGTGAGGTCGGGTTCAAAAAATGGATTATCGGAAATTTGAACTGAAGTACTTGGTCGACTGGATGACGATTCTAAAGAAAAATCAACGGCGGTTATATTGGCTAAATGTCTTGATCTAGTTACAGGTGGTGAACGTACAAAAGGTGGTGATCGTCTTGCTCGGTGCATTCACTGAATATCCTATTAGTTTTTAAAAGGAAAGAAAAATTATAATAAGTTATCCAATCAATAGACTTTTCTGATTTTGCCCACGTTTCGAATAGCCAAAAGATGCAGCAGAGGGGCAGGATTCGTTTGGTCTCAATATAATTGAGGACTGTTTGGCTCCAATAACCCGGTCCACGTACAAATCCAACTATTACTACGAACCAGAAAATTTTGATGTCTATCAATTTAACCACTTAAAATAAATTTTCGTAATTTTAAGAAATTTAGATAAGAAGTAGAATAAAAATCTATGTCCTAAAACTAGAATAGCGAGAAATAAGAAAGAAAAAGAGTTCGTCGGAAAAGGTCGAAAAAGAAAAATGGTTGAAAAATAAAAGGTGACGGAAAAATAAAAGAAACTTATAAAACTTAAAAATACTTGACTAACCTAACCTTATTACTACAACTAACTTAAAATTATAATCGTAAATTGAAATTACTAATTGGAATGATAATTGATACATAGGTAAAAGGTGTCTAAAAATATTAAAGCTTACAGGAAAAACTATATCCCGAATGGAAATAACTTAAAAAGAAACTAAAACTTAAAAAGGCGTCGCAAAATTCTAAAGCACCTAAATCTTAGTCTAAATAAAAAGCACTTAAGGGATTTTACGGCAAAGCCTAAAAATCTAGAAGTAAAAATAACTATGGCAAAAACTAAGTTTAAAACTAAATATGAGCTAAAAATACAAATATTACGTTAAAACGATTAAAAAGGGACAAAATATAAAAATATATAAAAAGTTGTAAAAAGTACAATTTTTATAAAAATATTATTTTTATATTATTTATTTATTAAAACTACTAATTTTATAAATTAATTAAACTTAATAAACTAAAATATATAAATTAAATAAAAAGTAAAAGTAATAATAATAATAATAAAAACTAGGGTTAATAATAATAATAATTAATAATCACCCGTAATTAATGCTAATTTAGGGTTTTGTTGCCTGTCAGAAAATCTCCGCGAGTTGCGGTATTTAAAACACCAAACCCCGCGAGTCGCGGGGTTCCAGTTTTCAACTCTGGATCAGTTTGAAATTTTACGTGTTTTTTTTTTATTTCTGTTTTTAATTTTCTGTTTTAATAAAAGTATTTATATAATAAAAACTTATATCTAAAAACTAAAATAGAAATATTTTATAATTTTATAAATAAAAATCTTAAAACTAGAATTATATATATATATATATATATATATTTTTTTATGTTTTTAAATAAAAACAAAATAAATAAAACTTATATAAAAATAAAGAAACTTTATAAAACTTAAATATTTATCAAACTCCTAAAAGTATTTATATTTTTGTTTTTGTTTTTATATTTTCGAATATTTAAAACGTATTTTTACAAAAGCGACTTTTAATAGAAGTAAACTAAAAATCTTTTTTTTTTTTATATATTAGCGTTGCGCTTCCGGCGTTTAAGAAGCTCCCCGGCAGCGGCGCCAAAAATACTTGATGTGGTAGCGGAGGGGTATAAAATACTATTAAATTTTAGCAGGAAAATACTATTAAATACGATACAATTTTACACAAGATATTTATTTATTTATAGAACGGATATACTTAAACCTTGCTACAACACTTATAGGCAGTGTACCTAATCGTACAGTAGTGTAGTTTTTAGTAAGTCCGGTTCTTTCCACAGGGAAATCTTTAAACAAAGCTTAACGCTATATTAGTTTACTTTTATAAAAATACAAATATATATATATAAGTAATATTATTATAAAGGGGGGTTTTTACCGTTTAATGACCGGTTTGTCGATTTTAAAACTTTAGTCGCAGTTAAAACCAAATGTAAAATAATAAATATAAATACAAGACTTAAATTAAAGCGTAAAGTAAATAACGATAATGAAATTTTGAATAATAAAAGTGCGATAAAATAAACTTGCGATAATTAAAAAGTAAGATAATTAAAAGTGCAATTAAATACAATAACAATAAAAATGCGATAATTAGAAGTGCAATTAAATATAAAATAAAGAAAATTAAATATGAAATAAAAGAATTATGCTTATTTAAACTTCCGTAATCATGATGTTTGACGTGTTGATTTTAGTTTTATGCCCATGGGTTAATTGTCCTTTGTCCTGGATTATTTAATATGTCCATACGGATTTGTCCATAATAGTCCATCAGTCATAAATATAAAGAGCGAAAGTCTTCATCAAATTATTCTTATTCCCGAAGTCAAATATTCCAACTAATTGGGGATTCGAATTGTAACAAGGTTTTAATACTTTGTTTAATGAATACACCAGGTTATCGACTGCGTGTAAACCAAGGTTTTACTACTTTGTTAACAATTACACCAATTACCCTTGAATGTAATTCACCCCTGTTTCAACAAGTCTATTAACTATTAATCCAGTCCCGTATCCGGTAAAATGATTAATTATTGGTATTTATAGATATCCCGCCCACCGTACCCAGTCAAGCGTATGTGGTTATATATAAATACGTCGAATTATAAGTTTGTATATTAAATTAACAAGGTATTATTTAGTTAATATAAAACCCATTAATAGCCCATAGTCTAATTTCCACAAGTGTCGTTCTTTTGTCCAAACCCCAATTATGGTACAAAGCCCAATTACCCAATTTTAGTAATTAGCCCAACATCATGATTACTTCGGATTAAATAAGCATAATAATAACTTAGCTACGAGACATTAATGTAAAAAGGTTGAACATAACTTATAATGATTAAAAATAGCGTAGCGTTACACGGACAGAATTTCGACTTACACCCTTACAATATTCGCTAACATACCCTTATTATTAGAATTATAATTAAAATTAAAATATAAATTATAAATATATATATATATATATATATATATTTTACGTATGAATGAGGAGAAGAAAAAGATGGATTTTTGCGATCAGAATTCGGTTGCTTTTATAAGGATTTTTGAAACTTGGGGCTCCGCGACTCGCGGCCTTTTTGGCCTTCAAACTCCGCGAGTCGCGGAGTTTGAAATTACAGCTCAGATACTTTGGAGTCTTTCTTGCCGACAGATTTATAAATATATATAATATATTAAATAATTATAAGAATTATTTAAATATTATATTATATTTATGTGCATAGTTGATTTGTAATTTTTAGTCCGTTGCGTCGAGCGTTGAGAGTTGACTCTAGTCCCGGTTCCGGATTTTCGAACGTCCTTGCGTAAAATTTAATATCTTGTACTTTGCGTTTTTAATCTTGTACTCTTGTAATTTCGAGACGTTTCTTATCAATAATTGGAACCTCTTTGATTGTCAATTGTACTTTTGAGCTTTTTGGTCGTTTGCGTCTTCAATTCGTCGAATCTGTCTTTTGTCTTCACCTTTTAATATTTAAACGAATATCACTTGTAAATAGAACAATTGCAACTAAAAGCTTGTCTTTCATGAGGAATAATGCTATGAAATATATGTTCGTTTTTAGCATTATCACATAGACAATAACCCCAAAATGATAGAGGTAACAAGCTTCTAGCCATCATAGATCGAACCATATCCATTAGGGTTCGGTTCCTCCTTTCGGAAACTCCATTTAGTTGGGGTGTTCCAGGAGGAGTGAGTTGCGAGATAATCCCACAACTTCTAAGATGATTTTGGAAAGCTTCGCTTAGGTATTCACCTCCTCTATCAGTACGAAGTACCTTGATTGTCTTATTGAGTTGATTTTGTACTTCGTTTTGATACTCTTTGAATGCTTCAAAAGTTTCGTCCTTATGTCTTAATAAGTAGACATATCCGAAATGACTAAAGTCATCAATGAAAGTAACGAAGTATCTTTCACCATTCCTAGTTATGGGCTTAAAGGGTCCACATACATCCGAATGTATTAATCCCAATAAGTCCTTAGCCCTTTCATAGGTCCATTTGAAAGGTGCTTTAGTCATTTTGCCTTGTAAACAAGATTCACATACATCAAACGAGTCTAGTTCATTTGATTTCAAAAGGCCATTCTTTTGAAGTGTATGCATTCGATTCTTGTTTATGTGACCAAGGCGACAATGCCATAAGTAGGAATCACTCAAATCCCTTTTGAGTTTCTTGGTGTTTGTATGGAACATTGAGCTATTGTATGATGTGTCATCATGAACCAATTCATAAATACCATTCGAAGGCGAAGCCTTAAAATAGAACACATTATCTAAAGAAATATGGATATCATCATTAATGAAATTAAGATTAAAACCATATTGTTTCAAACGGGATACAGAAATAATGTTTCGTGATAAATTGGGTGCATACAAAACATTTTTAAAAATAAGCTCCAAACCACTTGGTAGCTTCAAAACAAAGTCTCCTTGAGCTTTCACTTGCACACTTGCTCCATTTCCTATGAAGAGACTTGTTGTTCCCGCATCTTGATCACTTCTTTTGAACCCCTGCAAAGAATTACAAATATGAGTTCCACATCCTGTGTCTAATACCCATGTATTAGAAGAAGTAATACTAAGCTCAATGTATACCATATATACATTACCTGAGGTTTGCCCTGCATCCCTCTTTTCCTTCAACTCCTTAAGGTAGACCGGGCAGTTTCGTTTCCAGTGACCCATTTCACCGCAACTGAAGCACGGATTTTCCTTGGGGTTAGCTTTACCGGCAACCTTTTGCTTCTTATTATTATTAGTTGGGGTAACCATTTTCCCTTTTCCCTTGCCCTTGCCATGGTAGGAGGGTCCTTTCCTCATAGCCGCCTTTGGCTTAGAAGTGTTATTGTTTTTGGACCCACCTTCATTGATCATAAACATGGGTGAAGCCCTTTTACCCATGCTCGCTTCGGCCGTCTTAAGCATGGCATGTAATTCGCCAATGCTTTTATCCCAACCATTCATGTTATAATTTAACACGAATGTGTCAAACCTCTTTGACAATGAGTTAAGGATAAGGTCCGTGGCTAATTCATTAGACACGTTGCAATTTAGACGGTTTGCTCAATCAATCAGGCTTTTCATCTTAAGGACATAAGATGAAACGGATTGGGTGTCGTCCATCCGACATGCATGAAGTGCTCGGACCGCTTCAAAGCGCTCGACACGAGCTTGTTGAAGGAACATCTCCTTCAACTGTGTGATCATGTCATATGCACTATGATGCTCAAAATCATTTTGGAGTTCGGGTATCATAGTCCCAAGCATGAGGCAAGAAACTTGCAACGAATCGGTGCAATATTTCTCCCAATAAGCCATGCCTTTCGTATCATCCTCGTCCGGTTGATCGGGAATGGGGTCTTCCAACACATACGCCCTATCCTCTAGTTTGAGGACAATTCTTAGATTGCAGAACCAATCCATGAAGTTCGTATGGTTAAGTTTTTCTTTTTCGAGGATTGATCTCAACGATAGGTTGTTAAAGTTGATAGGTGCGTTAGGAATGTTGTTGTTGTTATTGGCGGCCATCTACAAAATTTAACAAAGTTGTTTAAGTATCAATTTTAATTTAACAATCAATACCCTTTAAATCCAATTGATATTTTTAAATTTTAGAATCCAACGGTAAACCAAATTTCGATTAGGTGACCTTTATCCCGTCATTTGATTTAGCTAGGTAGTCATTATATGACAATTGCAATCCTTTTGCAACTTCTAAGTTATGGGATCATGCAATCCTTTTGCATGGCATATTATCCCATCAACGCCTATTTGTTCATCATGCTTCGCTGACCCTAAGTTCATGATTTCCAAATCAAGTCGTCCTACTTGTATAGACATGTAAACTTAACATACAAGTGGTTAGGTGACCTTTATCCCACAAGTGTGTGAAATTTTCCTTAATCATATTAGTTTGCTCATGATGGTTAAGTGACCTTTATCCCATTATAAGTTCCCTAATACGTCTAAGTGTCATACAATAGGATGACATTAAACTTGTTAACCTAGTGTGAAAAGGGTTTTAAGTTTTCTTTAATTCTTGTTTGAGAAAACTTTTATACCATATACCAACATGTATTTAGTGTATGGTTCATTTGAAATCCATTTTCATGTGATGTAATATTAGCCAATTACTTAATATAAACCATTTAATATATATGATCCTTATCATGTTCTTAATAACCGTTTATTAATGTTCTTTTAGCCATTTTTAATTTAACCATTTAAATTGACGTTTTGCATGTCGTTAATAATGTTTAATTTACCAATTAAATTTCTATTTTGCTTGTTGTTAACTTGTGTGATTAACTTATGGCATACAAACATACAATCCACAATCATACAATAAACAACCATGCATGCAAAATGTGTTCACAATCAAGCCAATTTGGTAGACATTTGTTTAGCCGAAAACAAATGCCACCGGTAAGGGTTATAACACAAAGTAGGAGATTTCAAATCTCCCACTTAATCTTGCATCTTCCATGTCTTCATCTTGCATCTTCATTTTTACAAAAAAAATATATCCTAATACATTTTTCTAAAAAATGAAAATACAACCTAATCTATTTTACATACCAAATATAAAATAAATTACATAACCAAAGTAATATTATTACAAACCAATTGAATAAATATTATTACAAACCAAATGAATAATAAATAATCATCCAACATGTAACCAAACAACCACAAGGTCTAGGAATTGATTGTGAACATGAACATACAATAAAATATGAAAAAATGGAAGCACCCAAAACCCATTTTGGGTCTCCAAATTTTCGGCCAAAATTAGATACCCACCCAAACCCGACAATTTTTGTATTCCATTTTCATGCATGTACTTGGAATGCATATATAGTGGGTTTAAAGACAATATTGAAGCATATTTCAACAACTTTGGCTCTAGATACCATTGTTGGAATTCAATATAACAACATGTTCTTAATGTTAACATAATCACTAAACCATTTTAGTAAGATTTATATTAAGCGGAAGCATGATTTATTAAGAAAACAAGTGTATATATTTAACCATTTATTTGAATTCCAAGTAGATATCAAGTCTTGATAATATGCTTACAAAATAAAATGATGTTTGGAGATTATACCTTCTCCAAGTTAGGAGGTTAATAAGTGATGATGAAGATGATGAACAAGTGTGTGAACCCCAAGCTTTTGATGTACCAACACCACCCTTGAACTTGGTTATGTTTTAGACACTTAATCACCTTAAAACCAAGCTAGAAACCCACTTCCTTTGAACCCAAAATTCTGGACAGCAAACAGTTCCAGGAATGAAGATGAATGTAAGCTCCAAAACTATGAAACCTCAAGAGATAATACCCCAAGCCAACCTCCAACACCTAGTACTTTAGTTAGGATTTAATTAGACACTTGAATTGAGCTTGCATATGATCTTTGAGACCCTTATTTCTGCCCTATTCAGGTCGTGATACAGCAGCAAGAAAAAGGGAGAGGTTTTTGAACTTGCAAGTCATATTTTGATTCAAACACTTGGTATATGATACAAGCATGCATCATGTGGAAGTGTGTTCTTGAAAGCAACAAGAATAATACATGGGATGGTCTTTCTTGGAGCCTACAAAACTGCCCATCATCTTTTATTTTATAACAAGATTTAATTTTATAAAACTTGTAATAATTTTATAAAACTTGTATAAAATAAACATGTATTTGTTACTTGCAATAATTTTATAAACCATTTTATAAAATATAACACAACATAATTGTTTGAACCTATAAATAATTACATATAAATTATCTAAATAATTTATCCCAAGTGATGACATTTTAGAAAACCGATTTCCTAAAGCTCAAGTGTCGCATATTTATTTAACAATCCAACCATTAAAATAAATATATATAAAGTGTTGTTAAGCTTGTTATTGGGTAAGACCCGACTTGGATCATAACATAGTGACAACGTTAATTTAATATGTCTCTCGGGCATACGAAATACCTTCAATTACTTCGACTCAAATAAGCATAATAATAACTTAAATACGAGACATTAATTTAAAAAGGAGGAACATAGCTTACAGTGATTATTAAACGCGTAGCTTTACACAGACAGAACTTCGACTTTAAAACCCGTAAAATAACCGTTACATTACCCAAACTAACTATTATAAAACTAAACTAATATATATTATAAATATAATATATATATATATATATATATATATATATATATATATATATATATATATATATATATATATATATATATATATATATATATATATATATATATATATATATATATATATATAGAAACAGAGAGATTGAATTGATATGGGGTAAGAGGTCGAGCAGAATGGTTCAGCTTTTATAGCGAAATTTGAGTGTGGTGTGCTCCGCGATCGCGATTGTTTTAGCCTTGGTATCTCCACGATCGCGGGGATCAAGTTTCCAGCTCATGCGATTTTGTTTCCTAGCCTTGCCGACATAATATATATATATATATATATATATATATATATATATATATATATATATTATTGTGCATAGTTGACTTGTAATTTTAGGTCCATTGTCTCGTACGTTGATACTCGGTTTATGTCTCGGTTCCGAATTTTCGAACGTCCTTTCGTACGCATAGATATCTTGTACTTTGCGTTTTACAATTTATAATTTGCACAAAAAATTATTTTCCTTAACTCCCAAAATCCGCACAAGTCTTTAACTCACTTTTAGTGGCACTTTTGAGTGCACTATGGCTTTAGTGGCACTTTTCAGGCTTTAGTGATATTTTTTCTTCAATTCTTTAATCATCGTGCTTCGTCTTCACATTTATTTATTTAAATGATTAAAACTTAAAATTATAATAATTGCAACTAAAAACTTTACATATTTGGATGATATTGCGACTAAATATATGTTTATTTGGAGCACTATCAGTAACTTTAAAATTGATTACAATTTAGATAAGATAAAATTTGAGAATTTAAAACTTATCTAAAACATTTAAACTATAACATATCTAAAATATTAAATGAAGAGATAGTGTTATATAATAATATACAATAACATATAAACTTATCTATTATTATCACATCCTAGTTTAATTAAGTTATATTTATCATATAATCTTTTACTAATAGTAATGTATAATTCAAATAAACTATTAAGTATAATAATATTATATATAATATTAAACGTGTTGTATTCTTATACACACATAATACGTGAAAACGATAATCATACCGATAACGTATGACTTATACAAACTTCACCGCTACTTACGATCATAGGATGATGTCGCAGAGTGCTTATGGGAATAAAGTTTTGGATTAAACGAAAGGTTGTAGACTAAGTCTAGCCGAAAGTTCCTGACCCCGCATCTGGTCATCTTTTGACTTACTTGATAGCACCGAGGTTTGGGCAAAGTTGTACAACCTCTAAACTTGATTATAGTGGACATAACTTGATTGAAAACTCAACAATTCATAAGATTCTTATTTGTCCGATTGAATAAACTAATGACCAAACTTACATCTCTAGGTTGAGATCCCGATCGTTTACTCTTGTTCATTTACATCCGTGGAATAAACTTCAAAATCTGCTGTTTAGGTGAACTTCATAGCCCCATTTTTTTACTATTTCTTAACTGTTTTACAAACTTTGGGTGAGATACATGCTTGCTTTTAAATTGTTTTATGTTTTATACACAAGTACTCAAACTATAACTATGCTGCCATGCATCTTTCATGCTAAATTCCCGCCATGATATCGTTAGTTGTTATGCATAACGCAAACTTAATTATTGTGAGTAGGCCTATTGAGAGTGACATCTCTAACCATTTAACCGTTGGTCTTTGGTTATATAATAATGATTTCAACGACACCGACAGTTCAAGGTGTCATGGGGTAAACTCATTTAGTTTCGATATCATACACTTCAACACTACTTTTAACTGATATGTCTATATCAACTGCTTATAACTAAATCTTATGGTCTAAAAACTTTGGTAGTTTACTAACATAAACCTATGAATTCACCAACCAATTTTAGTTGACACTTTTAAGCATGTTTTGTCTCAGGTGATGATTGCTAAAGATTACTTGCTACTTGGACTATGTTGCTATGTAGTACACATTTATATTTATGTTCTTGCATTTAAAAAATTACAATTTACATTTTGGGTTTTCATTTGTAATGACAATTTAATTCCGCTACTTTGATACATTTGATTTTAATAAAAACGTCTCATTTAGAGTTGTTCTCGCTTTACACTTGTGTTTTGGTATTGGTTAGTCACAATTACCCCCGGTCCCACTTAGGGGTGTGACATTAGGGTTTAGATATTAGGGATAATGGCACCAAAATGCATTGAATTTTCATCAAAATCCTATTGTATGCATTCAACTTTCAAAAGTCCTATTGTATGCATTCAACTTTATATTTTCTCCTATTGTATGCATCCAACCTGTTATAATAGGTTACCTTCTAGGTCACCTTCTAAATATTTAGATCTTTAGTCCCTCATATTTGTAAATTCTAATTTTATTAGTCCTTCTGTTAAACAAAACATTTAAATCTTCATACATTCATTATCTTCATCTTGTCTAAATTATATATTAATTATATATCCATAAATAAGTGTGTAATATTGATCATTTTAGGTACTAATTAAATTGGTACTAATTAGAAAAGTTTGTTGATCAACTAAAAATTCAGACATGACTTCTAGTAATGCTAAACGTTATATTAATCCAAGAATCTTATAAATTGTTTGTGCCTGTTGTGACTGGGGGTGTCAAAATGGGCTATCGTGCAGGTCCAAAATGTTGAACCTGCTCTACCTTTATGAGTAAAATGTTATTAATGTACAAATAATAACTAGTTCAGAATGAAACTCTTTCTCGCCTTGTTTCGAATTAGTTGCAAGAACTTTAACAGCAACAGTCTCACAGGTGTTCATCTCAGCTTTGTAAACAGGACCAAAAGCCCTTGGCCTATTATAGACGTAAAATTACACGTTAGTTTCTGTAAATCTCTGTTACAACCAGCCGAAAAAAAATAAACAGGTAAGATTATGCTTGAAAAGTTAAACAAAAATACAAAAACTAACAGGATAAACTTACTTGTAAGGATACTCAAGAATCCCAGAAGCTGCAACAACATGAGACTTTTTCGACCCACCAAACCAAAAAGAATAATAGCCATTATTATTATTATTCATCGATGATGATCTAGCTGACTCTGTACCAGTTGATGAATCGGATAAAACTGCACATGAATCAGCACCGTTTGCTCGAATGGGGACAGTTGATGCTCGCCTAGAACTGCTGTTACCAATCTGAGATCGTCTCCGATGAAACCTAAAGCAAACTAGTCCAAGTATAGCCGAAAGCACTCCAATCACTACCCCAATCGATATTCCAATCACTACCCCTATGAAGATATAAATGTTTTGTTTAACAGAAGGACTAATGAAATTAGAATTTACAAATATGAGGGACTAAAGATGTAAATATTTAGAAGGTGACCTAGAAGGTAACCTATTATAACATGTTGGATGCATACAATAGGAGAAAATATAAAGTTGAATGCATACAATAGGACTTTTGAAAGTTGAATGCATACAATAGGATTTTGATGAAAGTTCAATGCATTTTGGTGCCATTATCCCTAGATATTAGGGTTTAGAAATTTAGGGTTTAGGGTTTAGATTTAGGATTAAGATTGAGTTTTTAACACGAACGATTTAGAGTTTAGGGTTTAGGTTTTAGTATTTTGGGTTTAGATACTAAACCCAAAACATGAAAAAAGTACTTCACAAAACTTGAAGAAAAAAAACGTTAACATTTTTCACGATCAATATTATCTTGAATGTTATTTTTGTCGATCGTTTTTTGCCTAAATAATAACATTCATCATGAAGTGTCTTTTTTAAATGTTCATATTTTCGTGTGATCTTGATGTCTGAAAAAAATCCAAAAAAAGGAAAAAAATAATAATTTTTTGCTTCCACCGGCTTTCTCCCGATTGGTTACTTCCCCATTGTACTTGCCCCTATATATATATATATATATATATATATATATATATATATATATATATATATATATATATATATATATATATATATATATGTATGTATGTATATATATGTATATATGTATGTATATATATATGTGTGTGTGTATATATATATATATATATATATACTATATTAATACTGTATATCTAATAATATATACACGGATTATATAATAGTATATATACGTATATATTTTAAAGGGAATATATATTAAGGCATATACTACATTAATACAGGTTATATATATATATACATATATATATATATATATATATATATACATATATATATATATATACATATACATATATATATATATATACATACATACATATATATATATATATATATATATATATATATATATATATATATATATATAGTCATAATCAAGAGGAAAGCACTTTTTTGGGGGGAAGGGGGAAGCAAAAAAAAAATTTCATTTTTTGAAAAACTTTGTTCACGAACATTATATATTAGATGAAAATATGAACATTTAAAAAAGACACTTTGTGATGAATGTCATTATTTTGGCGGGAAAACGCTCGAAGGAAAAAATAAAAACATTCAATGCATTGAATGTTTTGCTGCTGAGTTTATTTGCATCATTTTGTTTTCATCTTGTATCAAGTGTTTTTTTTTTTGAATTTAGCCCGATTTAGAGTTTAGGGTTTAGGGTTTTGAATTTTCGGGTTTACTCCGTAAGCCCTCAACCCAAAACCCTAAATCCTAAACTCTAAACCGTTCGTGTTAAATGTTCAATCTAAACCCTAATTTCTAAACCCTAAACCCTAATTTCCAAACGTAAAACCCTAATTTCTAAACCCTAATAGCTAAACCCTAATTTTTAACCCCCTAATTTCTAAATCCTAATTTCTAAAACCCTAATTTCTAACCCTTAAAAAAAACTCAAAATCAAAACATTCAATTCATTGAATGTTTTCATTTTTTTCTTCGAGCGTTTTACCTCTAAAATAATAACATTCATCACAAAGTTTTTTTTTTTTTAAATGTTCATATTTTCATGTGATCTTGATGCCTGAAAAAAAATTCGGAAAAAAATTACTTCCCCCCTAAAAAAGTGCTTCCCTCTTGATTTTATATATATATATATATATATATATATATATATATATATATATATATATATATTGAAATAAATAATTATTAATATATAAGGTAATAGTTTTCTTACCAATCGTTAAGTGGAGCGTATGCGTCTCCAGGCGCAATCTTTCAACCATAGCAGTAATAAGTGACCAGTCTTGTCTTTGTTTACCCAATTTAAAAACTAAACCTAACTCGATATTATCAAGGTACACTTGGACCCCCGCATGTATTATTTCGTTTTTCAAGACCCGTAATATGCTGCCAAAAGCTGGGATCACATCTTCTTGGTTTAATTAACACGTCCTCTTCAATCTTCTTGGTAAATATTGAACATGATCTATGACTCTTTTTAGCTTGTAAGAACAATAGAGAACTATCAATCATGACCGATCTAGCAGGAACTTGATTCATTTGAGCCATTTTTATAATTCGGGTTTTTTTTTTTGCAGAATAACTCTGATTTTGGTTTGATGTGTGTGAAATCGAAGTTCCAAAATTCGGATTTTATAAACAAGGAAACCGAAGTTTGAAACTTCCGTTTCCACGTGACAGTAATTTATTGGCTAGTTTTTATTTACACGGATCATGGGGTTAAATGAGCATTAAAATTATGGTTGCAACATTTTGAATGAAACCAAAGTTCTAAACTTCAGTTTTGCCACGTATTATATTCGTTTGACCACCTGTGTTGTCAAAAAGGGTAAAAACCGAAGTTCCAAACCTCGGTTTTACCAAATCCGAAGTTTGAAACTTCGCTTTTACTATATTTATGTAAAACGTTATGTTTAATTTCTATTTTTGTAAGGTCTTTTAAAAATCTACTATTTTAAAAAAAATCATCCATTGAGGCTACAAAAATCAAAGAATAACATCCTCAATAATTCGGTAAACGGTATATATATTACTAGTGAAATGACCCGTGGAAACACGGGTTTGTTTATACGAAATAGTTTAATGATATGTTGTAGGTATTAAGTGAATGTAAATGTTAAAGTCGTTTAGTTTATTGCCCCGTGGAACCACGGATTCTGACTAAGAAACTTGTCGTTGATTTTACAAACATAAAGTTCGCTCAAAGTTGAAAATTTATATTTATATTTTTAATAATAATAATAATAATTGTTATGATATCATTGACTATACAAGATATGAAATCTAAGAGTGAATGACCAATATTATTACCCCATATCTTATCTTCATACTGTTCCTCATTTGAAAAATGAACATGAATAGTTTTTGTATAGTGATTCTTGTAGTATAAATATGCATACAATTGTAAGCATATGATGCATCCATTCTTACACTATATGCAAGTCTTATTCTTTACTCTCCATTCAACTCTTATATAATAAGAAGTCTTATTGCTAAGCATATGCCACTAAAGGTAGTTATAAGCCTACTGAATTATAATACGTTATCAGCACGAAGTGCTCCGTATAATCAAGGTTTATCTAAGCAAGCACACGTCATTAATCAAGGTAAGAAAGTGTTTAACTTTTATTAACTTCAATAACATTTATATTTATGTTATTTAAGTTATATATGGTCGGTTATACCGCCTGAATTATATTTTTGTAATCTAACTCTTATTAACTTCACTAACATTTATATTTATGTTATTTAAGTTATATATGGTCGGTTATACCGCCTGAATTATATTTCTGTAATCTAACTTTTATTAACTTCACTAACATTTATATTTATGTTATTTAAGTTATATATGGTCGGTTATACCGTCTGAATTATATTTCTGTAATCTAACTTTTATTAACTTCACTAACATTTATATTTATGTTATTTAAGTTATATATGGTCGGTTATACCGCCTGAATTATATTTCTGTAATCTAACTCTTATTAACTTCACTAACATTTATATTTATGTTATCTAACATTTATGATTACTTATGCAATTAATCATTATTTATTTCATGCATACTAATGTTTAAGCTTAAAATTTATTATTTATGCATAATATGTTTATTCTCTTAATCTTCATATTTATACTAAACGTATTTATACTAAATATATTTATAGTAATCGTATTTGTACTAATAAAATTCTTTTATTAAAAATTATTATTAATACAACGAGTACATAACAGTCGTTAACGTCAACTAACGACGTTACAACGGTCATATATACATAACGGTTGTTAACGTCAACTGACGATGTTACAACGACTATATTTTTCAAATATAAAATAAACATCTCCGTTTTCATATTTTCACAAATCAATCTTCATTTTCTCAGATTACCACCATCAAATTATTTTTTGTAAAGATGATTCACACAAGGATGATTTTTCCTATTGTATTGGTCATACTAACTATCATAATTGTTACTAATATACCATCGGGTGAACCTATATTCTATCCTGCTCTTGTGATTTTATCATTTATAATCATGCCATTATTCTGTTGTTTGCTACTTATGAATTTAAAATAATTCTAATTTCATTTTATTATTTGTCTATGATTAGAAATTGATTATGATTATAATTTATGTTGTTCATCTTTCTGAAAATAGAAAATGTCAAACTTATCAAAGCTTGAGTTTGATGCCCTAGACGTATCAGGAATAAACTACACATCATGGGTCATGGATGTAGAAATAAATCTTGGATCATTGGGTATTCTAGAAACTTTAAAAGAAAATAATACTTGTTCTGATCAAGATAAATTAAAATCAATTGCTTTTATTCGCAAACATATTAATATCACCTTAAAACATATGTATCTCACTATCAAAGATCCACATGTTTTATGGGAAAGTATCAAGAGTAGATTCGATAATCAAAAGGAAATATTACTCCCAGCTGCGAGGGAAGAATGGAGAAATCTAAGGTTCCAAGACTTTAAAAAGGTAAGTGAATATAGCTCGGCCATGTTCAAGATCCGTTCAAAGCTTCAATTCTGTGGTCAAGAAATAAGTGATGCTGATATGATGGAAAAAACTTTCTCCACAATGCATTCTGCAAACATTACTATACAAGAAAATTTAAGATAGCAGAATTACAAAACTTTTTCCAAACTTCAAACTTATCTCTTAGTCGCATAAGTGAATAAAGAATTACTGATGAAGAATCAAGAATCTCATCCTACGGGTGCGCTAGCATTCCCTGAAGCTAATTGTAGTGACCCGAACTTTTCCATGTTTATATATATATTAAATGAAATTGTTATTTACATGATTAAGTGTTTCCAACATATTAAGCAATCAAACTTGTTAAGACTTGATTAATTGAAATAGGTTTCATATAGACAATTGACCACCCAAGTTGACCGGTGATTCACGAACGTTAAAACTTGTAAAAACTATACGATGACATATATATGGTTATATATATAGTTAACATGATTTTATTATAAGTATGTATCTCATTAGGTATTTTAACAATGAGTTATATACATAAAAATGAGACTATTAATTTAAGAAACTCGAAAACGATATATATAACGATTATCGTTATAACAACGTCTTACTAGGTACATATGAATCAGATTAAGATATTGATACACTTGGTTAATTATATTAAATGATAAGTAAATATATTATTAAGTGTATTAACAATGAAATACATATGTAAAAATAAGACCACTAAGTTAATGATTTCGAAACGAGACATATATGTAACGATTATCGTTGTAACGACATTTAACTGTATATATATCATACTAAGATATATTATATATCATAATATCATGATAATATAACAATTTAAAATCTCATTTGTTATAATAAACAATGGGTTAACAACATTCAACAAGATCGTTAACCTAAAGGTTTCAAAACAACATTTACATGTAACGACTAACGATGACTTAACGACTCAGTTAAAATGTATATACATGTAGTGTTTTAATATGTATTCATACACTTTTGAAAGACTTTAAGACACTTATCAAAATACTTCTACTTAACAAAAATGCTTACAATTACATCCTCGTTCAGTTTCATCAACAATTCTACTCGTATGCACCCGTATTCGTACTCGTACAATACCCATCTTTTAGATGTATGTACTATTGGTATATACACTCCAATGATCAGTTCTTAGCAGCCCATGTAAGTCACCTAACACATGTGGGAACCATCATTTGGCAACTAGCATGAAATATCTCATAAAATTACAAAAATATGAGTAATCATTCATGACTTATTTACATGAAAACAAAATTACATATCCTTTATATCTAATCCATACACCAACGACCAAAAACACCTACAAACACTTTCATTCTTCAATTTTCTTCATCTAATTAATCTCTCTCAAGTTCTATCTTCAAGTTCTAAGTGTTCTTCATAAATTCCAAAAGTTCTAGTTTCATAAAATCAAGAATACTTCCAAGATTGCAAGTTTACTTCCAAGTTTTCTAAATCCATTCCAAGTAATCATCCAAGATCAAGAAACCTTTGTTACTTATAGTAGGTTATCTTTCTAATACAAGGTAATAATCATATTCAAACTTTAATTCAATTTCTATAACTATAACAATCTTATTTCGAGTGGAAATCTTACTTGAAATTGTTTTCGTGTCATGATTCTGCTTCAAGAACTTTCAAGCCATCCAAGGATCCTTTGAAGCTAGATCTATTTTTCTCATTTCCAGTAGGTTTATCCAAGGAACTTGAGGTAGTAATGATGTTCATAACATCATTCGATTCATACATATAAAGCTATCTTATTCGAAGGTTTAAACTTGTAATCACTAGAATATAGTTTAGTTAATTCTAAAATTGTTCGCAAATAAAAGTTAATCCTTTTAAATTGACTTTTAAAATCAACTAAACACATGTTCTATATCTATATGATATACTAACTTAATGATTTAAAACCTGGAAACACGAAAAACACCGTAAAACCGGATTTACGCCGTCGTAGTAACACCGCAGGCTGTTTTGGGTTAGTTAATTAAAAACTATGATAAACTTTGATTTAAAAGTTGTTATTCTGAGAAAATGATTTTTATTATGAACATGAAACTATATCCAAAAATTATGGTTAAACTCAAAGTGGAATTATGTTTTCTAAAATGGTCATCTAGACGTCGTTCTTTCGACTGAAATGACTACCTTTACAAAAACGACTTGTAACTTATTTTTCCGTCTATAAACCTGTACTTTTTCTGTTTATATTCATAAAATAGAGTTCAATATGAAACCATAGCAATTTGATTCACTCAAAACGGATTTAAAATGAAGAAGTTATGGGTAAAACAAGATTGGATAATTTTTCTCATTTTAGCTACGTGAAAATTGGTAACAAATCTATTCCAACCATAACTTAATCAACTTGTATTGTATATTATGTAATCTTGAGATACCATAGACACGTATACAATGTTTCGACCTATCATGTCGACACATCTATATATATTTCGAAACAACCATAGACACTCTATATGTGAATGTTGGAGTTAGCTATACAGGGTTGAGGTTGATTCCAAAATATATATAGTTTGAGCTGTGATCAATACTGAGATACGTATACACTGGGTCGTGGATTGATTCAAGATAATATTTATCGATTTATTTCTATACATCTAACTGTGGACAACTAGTTGTAGGATTACTAACGAGGACAGCTGACTTAATAAACTTAAAACATCAAAATATATTAAAAGTGTTGTAAATATATTTTGAACATACTTTGATATATATGTATATATTGTTATAGGTTCGTAAATCAACCAGTGGCCAAGTCTTACTTCTCGACGAAGTAAAAATCTGTGAAAGTGAGTTTCATTATTCCCTTTTTAAATGCTTTTGCAATATATATATTTTTGGGACTGAGAATACATGCGCTGTTTTATAAATGTTTTACGAGATAGACACAAGTAATCGAAACTACATTATATGGTTGAATGATCGAAATTGAATATGCCCCTTTTTATTAAGTCTGGTAATCTAAGAATTAGGGAACAGACACCCTAATTGACGCGAATCCTAAAGATAGATCTATTGGGCCTAACAAACCCCATCCAAAGTACCGGATGCTTTAGTACTTTGAAATTTATATCATATCCGAAGGGTTTCCCGGAATGATGGGGATATTCTTATATATGCATCTTGTTAATGTCGGTTACCAGGTGTTCACCATATGAATGATTTTTATCTCTATGTATGGGATGTGTATTGAAATATGAAATCTTGTGGTCTATTGTTACGATTTGATATATATAGGTTAAACCTATAACTCACCAACATTTTTGTTGACGTTTAAAGCATGTTTATTCTCAGGTGAATACTAAGAGCTTCCGCTGTTGCATACTAAAATAAGGACAAGATTTGGAGTCCATGTTTGTATGATATTGTGTAAAAACTGCATTCAAGAAACTGATTTCGATGTAACATATTTGTATTGTAAACCATTATGTAATGGTCGTGTGTAAACAGGATATTTTAGATTATCATTATTTGATAATCTACGTAAAGCTTTTTAAACCTTTATTTATGAAATAAAGGTTATGGTTTGTTTTAAAAATGAGTGCAGTCTTTGAAAAACGTCTCATATAGAGGTCAAAACCTCGCAACGAAATCAATTAATATGGAACGTTTTTAATCAATAAGAACGGGACATTTCACTAATGCTGTTAACAATAATAATAAAAAAAGAAATGCACCTGGACTAGGACGTGGGTGAGGTCGTGTTCATATTGGCCAAAACCATCATCATGGAAATTACCATAATAATAATAAAAATCATAACTATGTTCGAAATCACCCTTATGGTAATGGTCGTGGTGGTGGTCGTGGTCGTAATGGTTACGGTGGTCGTGGTCGTGGACAAAGAAATAATAATCCACAAAATTATAAATTTCAACCACCATAAAATCCCACAAATCATAATGTTGAAGGAAGCTCTTCAAAGAATATTGAAGATTCTTGTTATCGATATGGTAAAATTGGACATTGGTCTAAAAACTGTCGAACAAATCAATATTCTGTTAATCAATATCAGGAATCCCTAAAAGGAAAAGGAAAAGAGGCAAACTTTGTGGATGACCTTGATACAAAAATCACTGAGCCAACAAGTGACTACTTTAATGAATAAATTTCCTATTATATGTCCATATCAAATAAATGGATGTAGATTTACGATCTATACCATATCTACTTTACTATATGTTTCCTTATTATGTATTTTCGTTTATAACATATTTTTGAATGTAATATATTGATGAATTATGTACTCATTATTTGTTTCTCATATTTTGAAGTTCATGATGTACACTACTGGAGTGCAAAATCAGTCAAATGGTGGGGATCTTTGTATTGCAGACAGTGGTACCACACACACTATACTCAAATCTAAAAAATATTTCACTGATTTTAAAACAACAGAAGGAACGGTACATACTATATCAGGTCCTGCGGATTTAATAAAAGGAATGGGAAAGGAAAAATTCATATTACCAAATGGTACAAATTTTCTGATAAAAAATGCCTTATTTTCTCCCATGTCAAAAAGAAATTTGTTAAGCTTCTCTGACATATACCAAAATGGATATGATTATCAGTCAGTGACTACAGAAAATGATAAATATTTAAGTATCACTGACAAGAAGCATGTGATTGAAAAACTACCAAGACTTAGTTCTGGTTTACATTATACATATATAAATGTACCAGAAACACACATAGTAGTTAATGAAAAGGCATGTGATCCTGTAATGATAAATCTGTGGCATGAAAGATTAGGCCACCCAGGATCAACAATGATGAAAAGAATAATTCAAAATACACATGGACATCCATTGACGGATCAAAAGATCCCTCATGATGCAATTATCCCATGTACATCATGCTCACTTGAAAAATTGATAATAAGACCATCACCTCTTAAGGTTGAAAAATAATCACCAATGTTTCTTTAAAGAATTCAAGGTGATATATGTGGGCTAATTCATTCACCATGTGGACCATTTAGATATTTCATGGTCCTAATAGACGCATCTAGTAGATGGTCTCATGTTTGTCTATTATCAAGTCGAAACATGGCATTTGCAAAATTTCTTGCTCAAATTATTAAATTGAGAGCACATTTCCCTGATTATACTATTAAAAGGGTGAGATTGGATAATGCTGGTGAGTTTACATCTCAAGCATTTAATGATTTTTGCATGTCTATTGGGATTTTTGTTGAACATCATGTTGCTCATGTACATACACAAAATGGTTTAGCCGAATCACTAATTAAACGATTGCAGTTAATAGCTAGACCATGATAATAAGAACAAAACTCCCAGTATCTGTATGGGGTCATGCAATTTTACATGCTGCATCATTAATTCGCATTACACTAAGTGCAAGTCATACATATTCTCCCTTGCAACTTGCTTTAGGCCATCAGCCAAATATTTCCCACCTTAGAACATTTGGTTGTGCTGTTTATGTTCCTATCGCACCACCACAGCGCACTAAAATGGGTCCTCAAAGAAGGATGGGAATATATGTTAGATATAAAACATCTTCAATCATAAGATATATTGAACCCATGACGGGTGATGTTTTTACAGCACGTTTTGCTGATTGTCACTTTAATGAAACATTGTTCCCTAGATTAGGGGGAGAAATAAAAAATAAATAAAATGATATTTCATGGTGTGAACCTCAATTAATGTATCTTGATCCTCGCACAAAAGAATGCGAGACCGAAGTTCAAAAAATAACGCATATGCAAGAACTTGAGAATAAATTGCCTGATGCATTTACAGATACAAAAAGAGTGACTAAATCATATATACCAGCAGTAAATGCTCCAGCTCGAATTAAAATTCCAAAAGCTGAAAATAATGTCACTCTTGAGTCTTTGCCACGCCAGAAACGTGGGAGACCAATTGGTTCCAAAGATAAAAATCCTCGAAAAAAAATCAGCTGATAATGACGTAAAAGAAAGTGTTCAAGAAGAACCACAAATCAATACTCCTTCTGCAGAGGAGATTGATGATGTCAATACAGAATTTTCAATCAATTATGCACATTCAAAAATATTATGAAATCGAAATGAAATGAAAAATCTTGATGAGATATTTTCATATAATGTTGCATATGACATCATGAATGATGATGATGATGATCCAGAACCAAAATCTGTCATGAAATGTCAAAATAGACATGATTAGGATCATTGGAAAGGAGCAATACGAGCTGAATTTGAATCGCTCAATAAAAGAAAAGTTTTCAGATCTATCATTCTCACACCTAAAGATGTGAAACCTGTGGGATATAGATGGGTTTTTGTGCGAAAAAGAAATGAGAAAAATGAAGTTACAAGGTATAAAGCTAGACTTGTAGCTCAAGGTTTTTCTCAAAGACCAGGAGTTGATTATGTGGAAACTTATTCTCCTGTTATGGATGCAATTACTTTTAGTTACTTAATCAGTCTGGCAGTTTCTAAAAATTTAGAAATGCATCTCATGGATGTTGTGATGCTTATCTGTATGGATCAATTGATAGTGATATATATATGAAGATACCTGAAGGATTTAAGGTATCAGAAGCAACCAATGCAAAACCCAAAGAAATGTACTCAATCAAGTTACAAAGGTCTTTATATGGGTTGAAACAATCGGGTCGCATGTGGTATAAACGATTAAGTGATTACTTGATAAGCAAAGGGTATACCAATAATCTTATTTGCCCATGTGTTTTCATTAAGAAAACAACATCCGGATATGTGATCATAACTGTTTATGTTGATGATTTTAACATTATAGGTACAAATAAAGAAATCCATGAAGCCATTCAACTTCTAAAGAAAAAATTTGAAATGAAAGATCTCAGAAAAACCAAGTATTGCCTTGGTTTACAAATTGAGCATATGCCTAATGGTTTACTTGTACATCAAACAACATATACTGAAAATATTTTAAAACGTTTCAATATGGACAAGGCAAAACCATTAAGTACTCCTATGGTTGTTAGATCACTTAATGTTGACACTGATCCATTTCGTCCCTGTGAAGATCATGAAGATATCCTGGGACCAGAAGTACCATATCTTAGTGCAATTGGAGCTCTTATGTATCTTACAAATTGTACAAGACCTAATATTTCTTTTGCAGTTAATTTGTTGGCAAGGTTCAACTCAGCTCCTACCACAAGACACTGGAATGGGATCAAACACATATTTCGATACCTTCGAGGAACTACTGATTTAGGATTATTTTATTCTAACGAATCAAAACAAGATTTGGTTGGTTATGCAGATGCAGGTTATTTATCTGATCCACATAAAGCTAAATCTCAAAATGGATATGTATTCCTAATGTGGCGACCCGACAAAATCGTCATTAACGGCGCCGTTAACTTAGGTCCCGTTACATGATCGTAGTCCCTATATGAGACACGTTTGACCAAAATTATGTCGCATTCATTTAAAACGCACAAAACTTACAAAGTTTAGTTTACAAAACCGTTCGACAACAATTTTAAGTTTGCAAAAGTATAAATTATAAATGAGATAACTTGCGACATAATTAGTTTAAAATCACGGTTGCTATAAATAGCGTAAGTATGTAAACGATATGTTTAAATCCAAAGGTGCTATCACTAGCGTATGTATGTATGTATGCTTGACCCCAAGCAAGTATGAGTGTACGCGGAAGCATGTATCAAATAGCCAAGTATGAACCTGAGAAACATATAGAAAACTGTCAACGAAAAACGTTGGTGAAATCATAGGTGTTTTAGTAAACGTTGTATTTGAACCACAAGATTTAGTATAAGATGATTATCAAAATCATTTGCATTCCAAAGTTGTTGTTTGTATCCCGGGCACCCAATTATCAAACTTAACTGTTTTGCACCCTTTGCGTAGTGTTAGAACATACACTAGACCCGAAAATATATTTCATCTGCTAACGGTAGCGAACCGCCCGAATGAGGCTCGTCAAGCCCATGTGATCACATAATATAAGTTCACGTTTACACCCTTCAAGTGTAACTAATGATAATTGAATTGAGGCTTTTTGTTCAAACCCGTACATGGAATGTTCGTTTTCGTACTTGTGTTCAAAGTGTAAAAGTATGATACGTATATGTTTCTCATCCCATAGTTTAAAGCATAAAAGATGTTTGAAAGATGGGACTATGATCTCACCTCGAGTGCACGAGTATAAAAGTACTTCACAAAGTAAACGTGTGCATGAAAGTTGCTTAGCCTTGACCTAAACAAGTAAGTTGTATCAATTAACCGGTTACGACACAAGGTCGGGTGAAATGTGTTCAATTAGTCCTATGGCTCGTTACGACTCGATTAAAATAGCATGTGAATCAATTTGTCAAGTTTCATGCAAGATACAAGTATAGAAACAAGCTAGGAAGGTTGCATAATCATTTGGTTAAGTTTGACAAAAAGTCAAACTTTGGTCGGTCAAAGTCAACGAAAAAGTCAACACGTTCGGGTCGGGTCCCGAACTATTTTTCTGAGGTTTTTATTCATATATAAGCATGTTAGAACAGGTCTCATGTGAATCGGAGGTCCATAGCGTGCCAAACATTTTTCTTATTTTGACCAAGGAGGTCAGAACCAAACCATGCCTATTGTCGCGCTGCGACAAAGGCTGGCCGCGCCGCGGCGAATAACGGGTGCTGGTACCTGGTCAGTCTCAATTGTTCAAGTCTTTTCCAAAACTCAATTTACCACAAAATACAAACCGTAAACACTTAGAATGCGTATCTTATAACGTTGGAAAGCCCTTTTGACAAGGAACACAACTAAGTACATATTATCAATCAAAACATGCATTTAAAATAATCAAATTCTCGTCAAATGTTCAATGAACGTTCATAATCAAAGTTTCAAGTTTGTAAAACGCATTTCATGATTCGGGCAACCAATTTACATGTATGATATACAGTTTTGAAGGTAATGAAACATACAATACAATTAAATACTTACTAACAACATTAACAAGCATTCAATGCATCAAAATCCCGTTTTAAAGTTCATCAAACCCTAACCAAAATCATGAATTCAACCATTTTGTAAATGAAGCTTTTCTAAATCAACTTACACATCAAAAATGAAGCTAATGATGCTAGTAACACTTTTAATACATGAACTTTAACATTTAAACAATATTAACTCATCCAAAATCAAAGATTAAGCACACCCATTTCAAGTTCATGCTAGTTACTCCAAAAACAACAAATCGAGCAAACCAAACATATATTCATGTTAGACTTGAACCATAGACACTAACTAACACCATTTCAAGTATATAAAATGAATTTAGAGAAATCTAGAGTTTTTAGAAACCTTACCCCAAGTAGTGAAATTGGTACCAAATCGAAGAGGATGAAGAGAGGATTCCAAATATGTAATTTGTTTTGATGTTTGCTTGCTAAATCCGATTTAGATGATGAATTAGTGAGTTAGTTGAAGTTGATGTTCTTGGTGACTAGAGAGAAAAAGGAAGTAGGAGATAGATGGAAATGAATGGTGGAAAGAGTGGGTTGACTAGTTGACCTAGTCAACTAGTTTGTCCACTTGGCAACTTCGGTCCCTCAATTTTGAAAGCGGGTGTGTGAATTAACCAAACGAATATTTAAAAAAACGCTCGAGTAACCAAGTGATGTTATAATTAAATAGCGGAAATATTATGAACGTTAGTCAACGGAAACTACGAATTTAAATAACGAAAGATATTATTTAAAAAAAAGATAGTGTTAAAAATAAATTTAACGGGAAAAACGCGGGATGTTACATTACCTACACCTTAAAAGAAATTTCGTCCCGAATATTAGTTGGAAGTAGTAGTTGTTGTTTCTCCCTCGAGATCTTGCGTTGCAAATTCTACGGATATGTGAAGGTACTTCCTTGGGCATTTCAACGAACTTTAACAATCGGGATTTTACGTTGGTTTAAAGTTTGGTTTCACGATTTATAGTTTCAACCGGTCCTCCTAGGGAGCGAAGTTTATCGTTGATAGTAAGTTCATCGAAGAGGATAACAAGTTCTTGTTTCGCAAGACACGCCTTTAAGTTTGATACACAGAATGTAGGATGAACGGAATTTGTTTGAGTCGGAAGTTCGAAACGCTAAGCAACGGGCACAACACGCCCCAAGATTTCAAAAGGATTAAAAATATCGCGGATTTAGCTTTCTATGTTTCCGAAACGGACTACACCTTTTCAAGGTGCGACTTTTAACGTTACATGGTTTCCCACATGGAATTCGAAAGGTTTACGTCTAACATTGGCATAGCTCCTTTGGCGACTACGGGCCGTCTCGAGCCTTTCTCGGATTGGAACGATCTTAACAGTTACTTCATGAATGAGTTCGGGTCCGATGACTTGATTATCATTTACTTGGTTCTACAAAAGGAGAATGACGTTTCCGGTCACATAAGTTTTCAAAAGGTGTGACGTTAAGACTTGAATGATAACCCTTGTCGTAAGAGAATTTAGTTAAAGGCAAAAACTTTTCTCAAGTAAATTTGAAGTTGATAACACAACTCGTATTATGGTTTCCAAGGTTCGAATCGTATGTTTTTTTGGTCCATCGGTTTGTGATTGGTGTGTTGTACTCATGTCTAAACGTGGTCCCGAGGCTTTTTGTAAGGCACTCCAAAATTTAGAAGTGAAACGAGGATCTCGATCCGAAATGAGGTACATTTCATTAAGGTATGTTTGAAAAAAGTTTGTTAGGACTTGAAAATGTTTGTTGGAACAAGTTTCTGTTTCTCAAGAATTTCGCGCCGCGGAAGATTTATCGGTTTCCGAAAACGTTCGTTAGAGCATGTTTCTTATCGGGTTCTGAAAAACGTTCCTTAGGACTATTCACCCTCGTGACGAATACTGGTATAACGTGAAGAGTCTCTCTCTCCATTGAGAATTTAGAATAAAGATTTCCTTAAACGGGAGTATGAGTATAAGGCGAGAGAAGCTTCCGTCTCGATGTGAGCATAATAAGCATATTGTAGTTCGTCGATAAAACTGTGCGAAAACGAGATAGTATACACGTGTAACATATGTTTGAAGTTGAAAGAATTTGTCATTCCTTCGGAAGCATGGGTATGGTTCGACAATAATCGAAGATCTGTCCCTGGTATGGTTGTTATCAACATTCTCGGAGTTTTCGGATATTCAAACAAGAAAAATGAAGTCATGTACATGGCACATGGTGGTGATTAGGTTGATCGAGTCCAATCACCATCACGAGTCATTAGAACTTTGGTATGACTTATCATAATATAACCACGTTGATCGAGTGTCGTTATATTACGCTAACTCATACCTCCATCCCCACATCACTCCATAGATTCAGGTTCGTGTAATCGTGAAGTTTTAAAATGAACAAAGCATAGCGACATCACCAACGTGACTAGTATTTAATCGCAAGAATTAGTGCAACTCTAAAGAAGCGTTCCCCGAGGGAAGTGTATAAATGATTGTTCACGTCAATGCGGTTCAAGTCAAACGATAATGTATTTCGGTGCGAGAAGTATAACGAATAGTACACAACCGTAGTGTTAAGTATTGATGACGATACTCACCTGGAGTAGTGATAGTAGTAACAAGAAGTGGTAGATAGTAAGGAACACCGGTGTGACACCGATAGTAAGTTGAAATGGTGGCAAATAACAATCTGGGAGACAGAGTTCCCGAACAAGTGTGACTAATGAAGTCGTCGTGGTCATCCTTACGCGTATGAATCTTGAATTTACGTGTGTTACCAGAAAGTGGCAGAATACGGATTCGTATGACGAAAGTTTGGTACCATTATGGAGTTCACCTAAGAAAGATTCAAGTATATATGCACAAGTAGTCAAGTAAGTGCTATCTATAGCAAATGCAAGTCAGGATGCAATGATTAACTATCCGGTTGTAGTCTAGATTCACTAATGCGTCATAACGACCCCGTCAGACACACTAATGCACATCCTAGTCCCCTACAACCAATGCTCTGATACCATCTGTGGCGACCTGACAAAATCATCATTGACGGCGCCGTTAACTTAGGTTCCGTTACGTGGTCGTAGTCCCTATATGAGACACGTTTGAAAAAAATTATGTCGCATTCATTTGAAACGTACAAAACTTACAAAGTTTAGTTTACAAAACCGTTCGACAACAATTTTAAGTTTGCAAAAGTATAAATTATAAATGAGATAACTTGCGACATAATTAGTTTAAAATCACGGTTGCTATAAATAGCGTAAGTATGTAAACGATATGTTTGAATCCAAAGGTGCTATCACTAGCGTATGTATGTATGTATGCTTGACCCTAAGCAAGTATGAGTGTACGCGGAAGCATGTATCAAATAGCCAAGTATGAACCTGAGAAACATATAGAAAACTGTCAACGAAAAACGTTGGTGAAATCATAGGTGTTTTAGTAAACGTTGTATTTGAACCACAAGATTTAGTATAAGATGATTATCAAAATCATTTGCATTCCAAAGTTGTTGTTTGTATCCCGGGCACCCAATTATCAAACTTAACTGTTTTGCACCCTTTGCGTAGTGTTAGAACATACACTAGACCCGAAAATATATTTCATCCGCTAACGGTAGCGAACCGCCCGAATGAGGCTCGTCAAGCCCATGTGATCACATAATATAAGTTCACGTTTACACCCTGCAAGTGTAACTAATGATAATTGAATTGAGGCTTTTTGTTCAAACCCGTACGTGGAATGTTCGTTTTCGTACTTGTGTTCAAAGTGTAAAAGTATGATACGTATATGTTTCTCATCCCATAGTTTAAAGCATAAAAGATGTTTGAAAGATGGGACTATGATCTCACCTCGAGTGCACGAGTATAAAAGTACTTCACAAAGTAAACGTGTGCATGAAAGTTGCTTAGCCTTGACCTAAACAAGTAAGTTGTATCAATTAACCGGTTACGACACAAGGTCGGGTGAAATGTGTTCAATTAGTCATATGGCTCGTTACGACTCGATTAAAATAGTATGTGAATTAATTTGTCAAGTTTCATGCAAGATACAAGTATAGAAACAAGCTAGGAAGGTTGCATAATCATTTGGTTAAGTTTGCCAAAAAGTCAAACTTTGGTCGGTCAAAGTCAACGATAAAGTCAACACGTTCGGGTCGGGTCCCGAACTATTTTTCTGAGGTTTTTATTCATATATAAGCATGTTAGAACAGGTCTCATGTGAATCGGAGGTCCATAGCGTGCCAAACATTTTTCTTATTTTGACCAAGGAGGTCAGAACCAAACCATGCCTATTGTCGCGCCGCGACAAAGGCTGGCCGCGCCGCGGCGAATAACGGGTGCTGGTACCTGGTTAGTCTCAATTGTTCAAGTCTTTTCCAAAACTCAATTTAGCACAAAATACAAACCGTAAACACTTAGAATGCGTATCTTATATCGTTGGAAAGCTCTTTTGACAAGGAACACAACTAAGTACATATTATCAATCAAAACATGCATTTAAAATAATCAAATTCTCGTCAAATGTTCAATGAACGTTCATAATCAAAGTTTCAAGTTTGTAAAATGCATTTCATGATTCGGGCAACCAATTTACATGTATGATATGCCGTTTTGAAGGTAATGAAATATACAATACAATTAAATACTTACTAACAACATTAACAAGCATTCAATGCATCCCGTTTTAAAGTTCATCAAACCCTAACCAAAATCATGAATTCAACCATTCTGTAAATGAAGCTTTTCTAAATCAACTTACACATCAAAATGAAGCTAATGATGCTAGTAACACTTTTAATACATGAACTTTAACATTTAAACAACATTAACTCATATAAAATCAAAGATTAAGCACACCCATTTCAAGTTCATGCTAGTTACTCCAAAAACAACAAATCGAGCAAACCAAACATATATTCATGTTAGACTTGAGCCATAGACACTAACTAACACTATTTCAAGTATATAAAACGAATTTAGAGAAATCTAGAGTTTTTAGAAACCTTACCCCAAGTAGTGAAATTGGTACCAAATCGAAGAGGATGAAGAGAGGATTCCAAATATGTAATTTGTTTTGATGTTTGCTTGCTAAATCCGATTTAGATGATGAATTAGTGAGTTGGTTGAAGTTGATGTTCTTGGTGACTAGAGAGAAAAAGGAAGTAGGAGATAGATGGAAATGAATGATGGAAAGAGTGGGTTGACTAGTTGACCTAGTCAACTAGTTTGCCCACTTGGCAACTTCGGTCCCTCAATTTTGAAAGCGGGTGTGTGAATTAACCAAACGAATATTTAAAAAAACGCTCGAGTAACCGAGTGATGTTATAATTAAATAGCGGAAATATTATGAACGTTAGTCAACGGAAACTACGAATTTAAATAACGAAAGATATTATTTTAAAAAAAAGACAGTGTTAAAAATAAATTTAACGGAAAAAATGCGGGATGTTACACCTAAATGGAGGTACCGCAATATCATGGCGTTCTCAAAAACAAACACTTGTTGCAACATCATCAAATCATGCCGAAGTGATCGCATTACATGAAGCTACTCGGGAATGTTTTTGGTTGAGATCAATGACACAACTCATTACTGATTCTTGTGGAGTAGAACACGATAAATGTCCAACAACTATCTATGAAGATAATGCAGCTTGCATAGCACAGATGAAAGAAGGATATATCAAAAGTGACCGAACAAAACACATACCTCCAAGATTTTTCTCATATACTCAAAATCTCATTAAAGACAACCAGATTGAAATGAAATATGTTCAATCCAGTAACAACTCTGCCGACCTTTTCACCAAATCACTCCCAACTGCTACTTTCAGAAAATACGTTCACAATATTGGCATTAGGCATGTTCAAAAGATGTAACAGCTCAGCGATGTCCACTTCAGGGGGAGTCAACTCTATGCTGCACTCTTTTTCCCTTAGCTAAAGTTTTTTCCCAATGGGTTTTCTTTAGCAAGGTTTTTAATGAGGCAGTACTAGTTGTTCTCTAATAAAATTGTCATTCAAGGAGGAGTGTTATGATATCATTGACTATACAAGATATGAAATCTAAGATTGAATGACCAAATATTATTACCCCATATCTTATCTTCATACTGTTCCTCATTTGAAAAATGAACATGAATAGTTTTTGTATAGTGATTCTTGTAGTATAAATATGCATACAATTGTAAGCATATGCTGCACCCATTCTTACACTATATGTAAGTCTTATTCTTTACTCTCCATTCAAATCTTATATAATAAGAAGTCTTATTGCTAAGCATAGACCACTAAAGGTAGTTATAAGCCTACTTAATTATAACAATAACAATAATAATAATAATAATAATAATAATAATAATAATAATTAATAATAATAAATGCCTTTTAAATTTTTTTTAAAAAAATTACAATTTAGGAGAGATTAATATATCCTTTTATAAAAGATTTTGTATTATTTTTTTAATTAAATTAATATATAATTATGACATCATCATTATGAAAAGTAAAGGATAATTTAGCTTAATGATAACGTCATCATTTTAGAGGTTTATTAGACTATATAGAATATAGATGTCATATCATTTTCAAGTGAAAACAGAGGATTGCAATAGCGTTCCTTTCCCCGTCTTTGTATTCATGGACATTTGATGTTTAATACGTGAGAGTACGAAGTCACCTACCTATAAGATCATTGTATTATGTGTGTTTGGACGAACTAGCTGGAGATAGAGCTGCAAACTTATAGTGGGAGCTGTAAGCTAGAAGCTGGAGTTTATTTTTTTTAGTGGGAAGCTGAAACTTATTTTTTTGTAAGTGTTTAATAAAGTAGCTAGAGCTTATAGTTGTGAATGGACCTAAAAGGACTCAATTATAAATTGTAAACTGTAAAAGTATATGATAAAGGGTACAACAACAACAATACCCAATCCCGCACATGCGAGGTATGAGGGAGGTGAGATGTAGACAATCCTTCCTCTACACTGGAATAAAAGAGAAGTCATTTCCTTAACCACGAATCGAGAAAATGAATTCTCCACCCACAGGAAAAAGAAAGTCATCCCCCTCTCCACTCCAGGGTAAAGAGATTGCTTCCGTAAGGACCTCCGGCAAAAAAAAAATTAAGTAAATAAATAGAAAAGAAGAATAATAAAATTAAAATTAAAATTAAAATAAGAAAACGTCATGAAAATGGTAGAATCAAATTTCCATGAGTTTTAGTAATTCTATTATCATAAGCTCTACATTTTTGTAGAAACTAATTTTAAGAGCTTAGAAAATTAGAGCTTATTTTTTCTATAAGCTCTACTTTTTATTGTCTACCAAAGAAAGTTATATGGCTTGTAGCTTAATAAATTCACTACAACAAATTTATCAATTGTTCACGCATATTTTTACACACTTGTAAGAAAGTGTGAGTTTTTTTATCAAATTCCTCACACTTATAAATACGTATAAGTTTGTTACATTTATAAATGTTGAATGTTATTCAAATTTCACACTTAAAATTGTAGGAAAATTTTGTTTACACTTATTAGTGTGTACAAACACAAATTTAATCACATTTAAAAATGTGAGTAAAATTTGTTACACCTCATTTCTTCACACAAGGGGGAGCGTGAACAAATCTAGAGCAACAAAATCAACTTAACACTCTTAAGTGTGATTATATTTATAATTTTACACACAAATTAGTGTGAACTTTTTTCCCTACACTTTTATGTGTGAAACTATAGTGATATTCTACACTTATAAGTGTAATACATTAACACACATTTACAAGTGTGAGGAATTTAATAAAAAGTACACACTTTTTAAAAGTGTGTACATTTATGCGTGGTTAAATAGCAAATTTGTTGTGGTGATTATAAGCTTAAGCTCTCGTAGGTTCCTAGAAATTAGTCACCCAAACACACCCTTAAACTATTTATGGTAAATTGGTAACCACTTGAACAACAGCCACATAAGAATAGAGAAAGGACAAAGACTACCTTCACAGTCCAATTCTTGTTGACGAGAAGATTTGAAGACTTCAAATATCGGTGAATCATTAATAATAAGATTAAATTCAAAAATAGAAGTTTTCTTGTAAACAATATGTATCATGCTACTTTATGACGTTTGTTACCTCGTGTGGGTTGGGTTGGTAGTTGGGTTCAGAGACATTTTGCACACGACAACTATTGACCCGACCAAAAACAAAAACATACATTAGTGTAGGAGCTATTCGGATCTTCGGATCGATGTTCTAGCGAATCGTTGACTTTCGGGTGTCGATTTAGTCGAACCGGATCGTGTAGATCGGATTAGATCAACGCCTAGAGTCGTTATTCGACTTGGGTGGGTTTTGGATCTGCTGTAACTAGAGAGAAAACCGATTGGAACAAATGATACGATCAAATCATCAAATGAAGCCTTGAACCTCTATTTATACTCATTGGGCTTCGGTCATTCGTTTGGCCCGAATGTCTTTTGTCAGACCCGTTCAACTTGATTAGCGTCGGTTGATATGAACTAGGGACTTATATGCACCACCAAACTCCCCCTAGGACCTAGTTCTATTAATAATCTTTCTTTAGCCAGACTTATACACCATCATTGAGGATTAACACACTCCCCCTAGGATGTGGCGTTACTTTTAGCTTCACTTGACTTTTCATTATGCACCAATAAACTCCCTTGTATGGTACATACTTTCTCTCTTCATCTTTATCCTTGTAATAATCCAATTATAATCGCAAGTTGACACGATCATCTGGAAATACATTTTCGTTGAACCTTTGAGTAAAATCTCTTTAGATACCCGGAGAGTTATACTCAACAATATTCAAAGCACACCAGTCATTAGATTAACCCTAAATTATGACTGTTGTGACTTCAGGTTCTTCAATCTCTTCAAATCTTCTTAAAAGCAGCAGAATTTTAAGATTTGACATTGTTTGGGTCATAAATAATCAGACGATTCTGATTACCCCACATTAACTTCAATATCTTTCTAAAGCTTCATAACCTGCACATGTAAACATCACAGAGTACAATGACATATATAATCATGAGCACGTTAGACATAATCAATCTCTCGTTTCTTTACATCGTAAACATTATAAACATCGAGACAATTAATTAAGCAGCTTTCTTCCTTTTTTCATGTACGACATTCCTTCACTTCATCAGAACTCCAGAAGCTCCCACTTTAACTTCTTCTTACAATTAACATGGCTCGTACATATATCAACTTTGAAAAAATATTGATCAGATCAAACATTCAGTTCAAACACACACTGGTTTAACCATTTTGACGCAACATTCTTCACAAACATTCAAAACAAATTGTTAAAACATTTTCAAAACACTTTAACTTTTCAAATAAAACTTTAGCTACAGTCTGATACGTCAATTTGAATTCACATAACTAACCAAAAATAAATAAGACGGAAAATATTTTTGAATTTTCTAAAATTTATGCTAAAATACACTAAAAAATATTTTTGTATTTTTCATAGTATAAATGCATGTATGAAAAGCAGATGCAATTACACTAAAATACTAACAAACATTTTAACGGAAACAAAATCACATATTTTTGTGAGATGTTGATCTTAACATGGAATCAATACTAAACTATAGTAGCAAATCATCATCGTTCAATTCTTAAGATTAAGTACCTATAGATTAAAACTCTGATTATAGATATCAAGTCACATTAAGCTTTCATATTCTTTCCTCATAGACATTTTGATGATCACGTTGATTAATTACTTTAACATATTTCTATGCTAGATTAGATCATAGAATCAGTCCTCATTTGAGATCGCACGATGTATCAGGTAGTCAATTGAGCACTAAACTCCAGACGCTGTCTGTTATCACTAGCACATACTTTTGATCTAATTGATTAGGAGGTACTCTCACAGTATTTTGAATATTCCTGTCAGCCTTGGGCTTCTACTGTAATGACCCGTCCTAATCCATAAAAATGAATACAATAACATATGATTACATTGCAAGGTACTTGACCTCTATATGATACATTTTACAAACATTGCATTCATTTTTAAACGACAAACTTTCATTACAACGAAAGTTGACAGGCATGCATACCATTTCATAATATATCCAATTATAATTGACTTAATCATAATCTTTACTGAACTCAACGACTTGAATGCAACGTCTTTTGAAATATGTCATGAACGACTCAAAGTAATATCTCTAATATGAGCAAATGCACAGCGGAAGATTTCTTTTATACCTGAGAATAAACATTCTTTAAAGTGTCAACCAAAAGGTTGGTGAGTTCATTTAATTCCCTTTTACTCTTTACATTTTGTACCTACCCGTTAAAGAAATTTCATCCCGAAATTTGAGTGAGGTGATCATGGCTAACAATAAAAATATTTTCATGACGAATATGAGTTGATAAATAAAGTTTTATCATCATCGAGTAATGTGGATAAAACAATTTGATTACTCGAAAAGTACGAATGAACCTATCACAAAAGAATGAAATGAGTAAATGCAGATTTGCCTTAACCAGTGACGTAGTCATGGTTGATTTCTGGAAATCAAGGAATTTAGAAGAAAATCTTCGAAATCTAAAAGATTTGATTCTTCGACGAGTAAGGAAATTAAGATTTCTATAATTAAATACGGTGATCTGCCTCGATTACTCTGTCTGCTATTTTCATTATAAATTAAACTCTTCCGTTCCATTATTCTCACCATTCCTATATTTTCTTTCTTAGTTCATACATCCAAAAGATTGTGAAAATGCTTAATCCAGTTCTGATCCTTGATATTTTCCTAATTATCATTTCTATCATCCTTCTTTTCAATCTTCCACCAGAAGAATCTGTTTACTTCTACTATTACCTTGGGGTGATACTATTCTTAATTCTACCGTGTCTTTATATTGTTATTCGTATTAATATCCAAGGTTTGTAACCTCCGTGTTGTTATTGGGCTTTATATTTTCTCTTATATTTCGAAGTTCCGTGCTTTTGTTTCTTCTTCCTGACTTTAAGTCAAGCGAGTAACGGTCCAGAATTCGTAAGTGTAAAGTTTCGAATAATCGTAATATACTTTGCAAAAAGGAAAAGTAATAGCACGATTTGATTTGTCGATTTTTTTTCAGAATCACGGAAAAGACCGAATCATCAGGAGAAATATTTTCTTGATGTTTTCAGAGGTTAAGTAGAATGAAAGAGTTATGTAACATGGCACATGATGGCGTTATAATCTGTGAGTCATCACGTTCCATTAGAAACTCAGCATGACTTACTGTAATATAATTACGTTGATTAAGTGTCATTATATTATACTAATTCATGCTTCAGTTCCCAACACTACTTCAGAATTCATTCATAGTTTATACTTAGATTTTACAGAAATTTCCAATATAATGTATTGTAGATAGTACGAAGAGGTATATAATTTCGGACGATAATATTTATGAAAATATCCTCAGAAATATCAAAGATATTTATGATGATATTTTGGAATTTCTAAGTTCGAAGGTTGATGAAGAAAAATTTTCCGCAAGATTTTAACATGACCTCGGAGCAAGATATTCTCTAAAGATTTCATCGGATCCAGAATTACCTAGATCCTTTGAATATAGGGTTTGGTCCTTGTATTTGTCCTTGGTCTCCTTCATGGTTAGCTCAATCTGTTTTTCAGTACCAAATTTTCTATCGAGCGTTCCTAACACTCCTTTCTTTATCATCAAAACTTTGACCGTTTAGACCATCTACCATTTTTCTGTTTCCTCTGCTTTAATGCTATGATATTTGATTCATCGGTTATCAATCCGAGGTGGTTTCAGGAGAATTGTGTTTTTAGATGATTAAACGCTGATGGTAATATGGTGGAATATGAAAGGTTCCCCGGTAACAATAAAAGAGCACGCATATATATATCAAAGTTATAATAAAGTTGTTTCGAACGAAAAGTCAAAATTGTCTTGATGGAGTTGTGACAAAATTTGCTACTTTGAAAGTAGTTATTAAGTTATTTTGGGTAATAACAACACCAAAGGAGCTGGCACAGATACGTGTTAAACGTTTACTCAGGTTCCGAGTGTTTTCAAGTGCATAACTATATGCATCAATCTTTTCTTCCGTAGATGAAATGCGGTTGGTTCATTCTCTCGATTGAGGTGTTTTCAAGAATTATGAAAGGTTTGAACGCAGATTGTAATTGTCAAGATACAAATGAGGGTTAAGATGAAATCAAGTGGCAAACTTAAAGAAATGTTTAGTTTCATATGTTATAATCAATATTTTAATTCATTTTAATTGTCCAATGTTATTAGTCCACAGTCGATAGTCCACAGTTAACAGTCCGATAATTCATATATAGTTTAATATACAATATTCAAATTAATTAATACGTATCGTGACCCGTGTACATGTCTCAGACTCGATCACAACTCAAAGTATATATATTATTATAGAATCAACCTCAACCCTGTATAGCTAACTCGATCATTACTGCATATAGAGTGTCTATAGTTATTCCAAATAATATATATAGATGCGTCGAAATTGAAATGTCCCGTACTTATTGATTAAAAACGTTCCATATTAATTGATTTCGCTGCGAGGTTTTGACCTCTATATGAGACGTTTTTCAAAGACTGCATTCATTTTAAAACAAACCATAACCTTTATTTCATCAATAAAGGTTTAAAAAGCTTTACGTAGATTATCAAATAATGATAATCTAAAATATACTGTTTACACACGACCATTACATAATGGTTTACAATACAAATATGTTACAACAAAATAAGTTTCTTGAATGCAGTTTTTACACAATATCATACAAGCATGGACTCCAAATCTCGTCCTTATTTAAGTATGCGACATCGGAAGCTCTTAATAATCACCTGAGAATAAACATGCTTAAAACGTCAACAAAAATGTTGGTGAGCTATAGGTTTAACCTATATATTATCAAATCATAATAATAGACCACAAGATTTCATATTTCAATACACATCCCATACATAGAGATAAAAATCATTCATATGGTGAACACCTGGTAACCGACATTAACAAGATGCATATATAAGAATATCCCCATCATTCCGGGACACCCTTCGGATATGATATAAATTTCGAAGTACTAAAGCATCCGGTACTTTGGATGGGGTTTGTTAGGCCCAATAGATCTATCTTTAGGATTCGCGTCAATTAGAGTGTCTGTTTCCTAATTTTTAGATTACAAGACTTAATAAAAAGGGGCATATTCGATTTTGATAATTCAACCATAGAATGTAGTTTCACGTACTTGTGTCTATTTTGTAAATCATTTATAAAACCTGCATGTATTCTCATCCCAAAAATATTAGATTTTAAAAGTGGGACTATAACTCACTTTCATAGATTTTTACTTCGTCGGGAAGTAAGACTTGGCCACTGGTTGATTCACGAACCTATAACAATATATACATATATATCAAAGTATGTTCAAAATATATTTACAACACTTTTAATATATTTTGATGTTTTAAGTTTATTAAGTCAGCTGTCCTCGTTAGTAACCTACAACTAGTTGTCCACAGTTAGATGTACAGAAATAAATCGATAAATATTATCTTGAATCAATCCACGACCCAGGGTATACGTATCTCAGTATTGATCACAACTCAAACTATATATATTTTGGAATCAACCTCAACCCTGTATAGCTAACTCCAACATTCACATATAGAGTGTCTATGGTTGTTCCGAAATATATATAGATGTGTCGACATGATAGGTTGAAACATTGTATACGTGTCTATGGTATCTCAAGATTACATAATATACAATACAAGTTGATTAAGTTATGGTTGGAATAGATTTGTTACCAATTTTCACGTAGCTAAAATGAGAAAAATTATCCAATCTTGTTTTACCCATAACTTCTTCATTTTAAATCCGTTTTGAGTGAATCAAATTGCTATGGTTTCATATTGAACTCTATTTTATGAATCTAAACAGAAAAAGTATAGGTTTATAGTCAAAAAAATAAGTTACAAGTCATTTTTGTAAAGGTAGTCATTTCAGTCGAAAGAACGACGTCTAGATGACCATTTTAGAAAACATACTTCCACTTTGAGTTTAACCATAATTTTTGGATATAGTTTCATGTTCATAATAAAAATCATTTTCCCAGAATAACAACTTTTAAATCAAAGTTTATCATAGTTTTTTAATTAACTAACCCAAAACAGCCCGAGGTGTTACTATGACGGCGTAAATCCGGCTTTACGGTGTTTTTCGTGTTTCCAGGTTTTAAATCATTAAGTTAGCATATCGTATAGATATAGAACATATGTTTAGTTGATTTTAAAGGTCAAGTTAGAAGGATTAACTTTTATTTGCGAACAAGTTTAGAATTAACTAAACTATGTTCTAGTGATTACAAGTTTAAACCTTCGAATAAGATAGCTTTATATGTATGAATGGAATGATGTTATGAACATCATTACTACCTCAAGTTCCTTGGATAAACCTACCGGAAGTGAGAAAAATAGATCTAGCTTCAAAGGATCCTTGGATGGCTTGAAAGTTCTTGAAGAGAATCATGACACGAAAACAATTTCAAGTAAGATTTCCACTCGAAATAAGATTGTTATAGTTATAGAAATTGAATTAAAGTTTGAATATGATTATTACCTTGTATTAGAAAGATAACCTACTGTAAGTAACAAAGGTTTCTTGATCTTGGATGATTACTTGGAATGGATTTAGAAAACTTGGAAGTAAACTTGCAATCTTGGAAGTATTCTTGATTTTATGAAACTAGAACTTTTGGAATTTATGAAGAACACTTAGAACTTGAATATAGAACTTGAGAGAGATCAATTAGATAAAGAAAATTAAAGAATGAAAGTGTTTGTAGGTGTTTTTGGTCGTTGGTGTATGGATTAGATATAAAGGATATGTAATTTTGTTTTCATGTAAATAAGTCATGAATGTTACTCATATTTTTGTAATTTTATGAGATATTTCATGCTAGTTGCCAAATGATGGTTCCCACATGTGTTAGGTGACTCACATGGGCTGCTAAGAGCTGATCATTAGAGTGTATATACCAATAGTACATACATCTAAAAGCTGTGTATTGTACGAGTACGAATACGGGTGCATACGAGTAGAATTGTTGATGAAACTGAACGAGGATGTAATTGTAAGCATTTTTGTTAAGTAGAAGTATTTTGATAAGTGTCTTAAAGTCTTTCAAAATTGTATGAATACATATTAAAACACTACATGTATATACATTTTAACTGAGTCGTTAAGTCATCGTTAGTCGTTACATGTAAATGTTGTTTTGAAACCTTTAGGTTAACGATCTTGTTGAATGTTGTTAACCCATTGCTTATTATAACAAATGAGATGTTAAATTGTTATATTATCATGATATTATGATATATAATATATCTTAGTATGATATATATACAGTTAAATGTCGTTACAACGATAATCGTTACATATATGTCTCGTTTCGAAATCATTAAGTTAGTAGTCTTATTTTTACATATGTATTTCATTGTTAATACACTTAATAATATATTTACTTATCATTTAACATAATTAACCAAGTGTATCAATATCTTAATATGATGCATATGTACCTAGTAAGACGTTGTTATAACGATAATCGTTATATATATCGTTTTCGAGTTTCTTAAATTAATAGTCTCATTTTTATGTATATAACTCATTGTTAAAATACCTAATGAGATACATACTTATAATAAAATCATGTTAACTATATATATAACCATATATATGTCATCGTATAGTTTTTACAAGTTTTAACGTTCGTGAATCACCGGTCAACTTGGGTGGTCAATTGTCTATATGAAACCTATTTCAATTAATCAAGTCTTAACAAGTTTGATTGCTTAACATGTTGGAAACACTTAATCATGTAAATAACAATTTCATTTAATATATATATATAAACATGGAAAAGTTCGGGTCACTACAGAAATGATATGTCAAAACCTTGTATATGTGTCCCGATATTTGAAGTGCGTAAAATAAATAACAGAAATTAAATGACGATAAATAAAATTGCGAGAATATAAATTGCGATAATTAAATTGCGATAAATAAAATGTAACCAGTTAGCTAGGAACAGTTAACTAGGAACAATTAGCGTGGATTCTTAACAAAGTTCTTCTCATAGTTAATTTGTTTGTTTCTAACAAATTTTATTTTGTCCAATGTTTTCTTCATTATGTCACTTATTGGATTCTGATAGGTCAAAATCCAAATATGAAATTGAATGAAAATGGTTATTCTGTGGTGAATAGATTCGTATATCTGTGGATGTAGGTAGGATAGTAAATGACTGTTAAATCAGATTCGAAGAATGTACAATGTAACTTATTAATGTGAAATCTAAATATTCCTCGGGTATTACCTACCCGTTAAAATATTTTCACCATTAACTGTTTGTACAAAAGAATTTTTAATTATAATCTTTATGAAAATATATATACATATATATTTTCTTTAGATGTAATCATGGATTTAATGAGTCAATATGATATTAATCTCATTTGATTTACCGTTAGAACTAGAATATATAGTCTCTAAAACATTAGAGATTACATAACCGTCATGTCGAACGAAGATAAATGATATAGAACGTCATGTAGAACGATGATTATACTCGAGGTACAGAATGAGATGTTGAGGCATGTGATGTTGAAACTTGGGTTGTTGGTGGTATTGGTATTGATATTGGTGATACTATTGGTGCCGGTGATGTTGTTGAAGCTGGTACGTTTTGCACTATATTTTTCAAGGCTACAACTCGGGTGCGAAGCTCGTTGACTTCTTCTATTATACCGGGATGATTGTCGGTACGGATGAGCCGATGAATGAGGTTTAGAATCTGAGATAGTATATGATCGTGATGAGATACTCTGGAAATGAGAGAGAGAATGGTGTCTCGAATAGGTTCGCGGTAAACGCTTCAGGTTCATTGTCAAGAGGTGAATTCGGTTGGTGGAAGGAATTGTCTTCTTCGCGTCTCCATTGATTAAGTTGACTACGAACCCATCAGATGAATTGGGGATGGCTGATTGATTGATTCATTATGGTGACACCGCTTTCGGAGCTTAGGTGAATATCTATGTCGGAATAGTTGTCGGAATAACTATCGGAATAGCTATCAAAATCTGAGGGACTCGAACTGGTTGTGGGATTCATCTCGTACGATCAGATGAAGGATTTTCGATAAGAAATAGATTATAGGATGTAGATTAGTACCCTGCAATACATAATTTACATTTGCATATATAATACTAAAATCCCATAAGTTACGGAGGAATCTACGAAAGCTGTCAGGCAAAGGTAACAATAACAGATACGCTAAGATATGAATTTATCTATACACTGTCTATGCAATAGAGGTAGTAAGACGTGTCTAGACTTTAAGGATGATAAGCAAATAATTTTCAACACTAAATGATAAGCAAAACTTTTGACATGCAGACACGGTCGAAGTCCAGACCCACTAATGCATCTAAACAACTATCAGTTAGACACACTAATGCAAGACCTGGTTCGCTAAGACCACCGCTCTGATACCACATGTAATGACCCGTCCTAATCCATAAGAACGAATACAATAACATATGATTACATCGCGAGGTACTTGACCTCTATATGATACATTTTATAAACATTGCCTTCGTTTTTAAAAGACAAACTTTCATTACAACGAAAGTTGACAGGCATGCATACCATTTCATAATATATCCAATTATAATTTAATTAATCATAATCTTTACTGAACTCAACGACTTGAATGCAACATCTTTTGAAATATTCCATGAACGACTCCAAGTAATATCTCTAATATGAGCAAATGCACAGCGGAAGATTTCTTTCATACCTGAGAATAAACATGCTTTAAAGTGTCAACCAAAAGGTTGGTGAGTTCATTAGTTTATCATAATCAATCATTTCCATCATTTTAATAGACCACAAGATTTTCATTTTCATTTCTCATAAATATACGTCTCATGCATAGAGACAAAAATAATCATTCATATGGTGAACACCTGGTAACCGACATTAACAAGATGCATATAAGAATATCCCCTATCATTCTGGAAAATCCTTCGGACATGATAAAAACAACATCGAAGTACTAAAGCATCCGGTACATTGGATGGGGTTCGTTAGGCCCAATAGATCTATCTTTAGGATTCGCGTCAATTAGTAGATCGGTTTACTAATTCTTAGGTTACCAAGCAAAAGGGGCATATTCGGCTTCGGTCATTCACCCATATAATGTAGTTTCAATTACTTGTGTCTATTTCGTAAAACATTTATAAAAATTGTGCATGTATTCTCAGCCCAAAAATATAAAGGGTAAAAAGGCAAATGAAACTCACTATCCAATATTTTGTAGTAAAAATATTCATACGACGATACTGAACAATGCAGGGTTGGCCTCGGATTCACGAACCTATATCAAGTATATATATTAACACATTGTAATATTAATCAACTAAGTTTATATATATATTTTATAATATATATAGATTAATATCCTTATATTTTATTGTATTAATCCTTATTATTTGTTATAATACTTATATGGTATATATATACTTTAATAAATGTGAGATTAATATAAATAACATTATATTAGTTAATATATTAAAAATCTAATATTAGTATACTTATGATATATGTAATATATATATATTTTCATATAGATATCTTTTGTTTGTAAAAAAAATGATAATTATAATAATAATAAAATAATGATAATAATAATAATAATAATAATAATAATAATAATAATAATAATAATAATAATAATAATAATAATAATAATAATAATAATAATAATAATAATAATAATAATACTTATAATAATAATAACAAAGATAATTAATAAAGAATACTTTTGTTAAAAATATTAATTTTTAAAAATGATAATTTTAATGGTAATACTAATAATAATATTAATATTAATAATTATAATAATAGTACTGATAATAACTATAATAACTATAATAATAATTTTACTAATAATCATAATAATGATATTAATTATAATATATTTATTTTAATAATAATAATGATATTAATGATAATAATAATACTACTTTTTAATACTTTATGCTAATATTTATTAATGATAATAATATTAATCATATAACAACAATAATTAATAATAATAATAATAATAATAATAATAATAATAATAATAATAATAATAATAATAATAATATTTATAAGAAAAGAAACTACCTTATAAAGCTTTTCTAAAAAAAATGCCCTGAACCGGGCTCGAACCCCCGACCTCTCTTTCCCCATCAACACACTAGACCATGGCTCCGCTGCTTACTTTTCTGCTTTAATCTAGACTTTAATTTATAAAAACCCGTATTTTCTGTTTTCTTAAAACCCACTTACAACATGTCTGGCCCAATTGCAAAACAATACATGGCCCAAAATAAACTCTAGTAGCCTGCGGCCCAACAGGCCCACGATGCAACCCCTTCAAACCAAACCGTAGCCCAAATATAAACAAGATCATACGGTTTCTTTGTTTCCTGTAATCGTTAATTTGGACATAGAATCCCTACCACTTAATATCAATCATTCATTTATTTTTATAATTGTTTCTTTTCTTTATCATCACTCATCATCAGATCATCCTCATTATCTTACTTATTATCATAAACATCATCCCCATCTTAATCATAATCGAACCATTTCATCACCATCGAGTCATCACCTTCGAATGATTTCATCATCATCATCATCATCATCACATCATCATCGTTTACAGATATGGAACCGTATAGTTACAGCAGCAGTAACACGTAGCAATATACAATGATGATGATGATTATAAAATAGAAACAAAAAGAAAAGGTATGCATCAGCAGGAGTAATACTCCGGTGGTGTTCTTGGGTTCATGAAAGTGGTGGTTGGGTTCTAATCAAGAAAACAGGAATAATTTATATGCAGGTGGTGTGTATGTGAACCAAGTGATGGTACGATCATGATGATGATTTTCTAGTGAATTCATGATGGTGGTTTTCATGGTAACGAAAACAGTAATATCAAAGTGGTGTTGGCTATGGTTTGATTACGGTTTTAAAACGAAAAGAGGGAGAGGGAGTGAAGGTTGAAGGTGGAATGGTGACTAGGGTTGATCGTGGTGGAGGTTGGTGAACCAAAGGTGGTGTTGGCTATGGTTTGATTACGGATTTAAAATGAAAAGAGGGAGAGGGAGTGAAGGTTGAAAGTGGAATGGTGGCTAGGGTTGATCGTGGTGGAGGGTGGTGAACCAAAGGTGGTGTTCGTATGAAAACAGGAAAAGGAATGGGTGGTTGTGGGTTGTTTACGACAGCGAGTTAGAAACAAACTGCATAGCAGCAGCATTCGAGCAGTAGCAGTAGCTGCAAAGAAGAAGTTGCAGCAATGGTAGTTTGATAGAGGTGTTTGATGGCAGTTTTTCAACAAGAGATAGAGATGGTAGTTTTATTAGCGTTCAAACAATAAAACAAAAAAACAGACTCACGATGGTGGTTTAATGAAATGGTGGTGATGGTTGTTTCATGATCTTTGGTGTTTGTTTTGATGGTGTATTCGATGGTGATTGAGTTGGGTATTTACAACAGAAACATAAACAGAATAGTGTAGTGTAGGTATTAGGAAACTCATGAGGTGGTGGATGTGGGTTGAGTCGAAGGTCATATAGTAACATTCGATGGTTCTCTGGTTGTTTAAAGATGGTGATGAAGGTGGTTTCGAGCTGCAAACAGGAAGGAGTAGCAGGTAGTTCGAAAGTAGTTGCATCAGATTGATATTAGGGTGGTTTTGGGTTTGGTTGTTCATGATTGATGGTATAGTGATTGTCGATTTAAGAAAAGAAGAAAGAAGGAAGAAACTAAAGGGAATGGGTTGTCGGTTGTGGTGGTTTTGAGGTTCACAAAGAAAGAACCAAAGAAAGAAGAAGAAGATATGGGTTTTGTAGTGACCCAAACTTTTCCATGTTTATATATATTAATTGAGATTGATATTTACATGATTAAATGTTTCCAACATGTTAAGCAATCAAACTTGTTAAGACTTGATTAATTGAAATATGTTTCATATAGACAATTGACCACCCAAGTTGACTAGCGATTCACGAACGTTAAAACTTGTAAAAACGACATGACGATATATATATGGATATACATATGGTTAACATGAGATTATGATAAGTAAGTATCTCCATAAGTATATTAACAATGAGTTATATACATATAAACAAGACTACTAACTTAAGGATTTCGAAACGAGACATATATGTAACGATTATCGTTGTAACGACATTTAAATGTATATATATCATATTAAGATATATTAATATATCATAATATCATGATAATATAATAATTTAACATCTCATTAGATATAATAAACAATGGGTTAACAACATTAATTGAGATCGTTAACTTAAAGGTTTCAAAACAACACTTACATGTAACGACTAACGATGACTTAACGACTCAGTTAAAATGTATATACATGTAGCGTATTTAGATGTATTAAAATACTTTTGGAAGACTTCAAGACATATATCAAAACACTCATACTTAACGAAAATGGTTACAGTTACTTTTCCATTCTTTTCTTTCATCAAGAATTCTAGTCGTATTCATACCCGTATTATACACAGCTTCAAAACGTACTTACTATGAGTATATACCAATAGGAACTAGCATGGGATTCCACTCTTGATTATGTCATGTATGACTAATCAATTTTAACTTCTACCATGAGCTAGTCAACTAACTAGAACTCCTTTTAACCCCACTCACCACTCACCAATTACCACTCATCATTCACTCCATTTCACTTCCAATTCTCTTTCTAATTCTCTCTCAACACACACACACTATTATGAACGTATTTTTCCAGTAGTTAATCATCATCTTCATCAAAAATCACTTCAAGAATCAAGCTATAATCATCATAGGAAGAACACTTCAAGAACACTTCAAAAATCCCTTCAAGTTTACTAATTTACTTCCAAGCTTTCTAATCCATTCCAAGTAATCATCTAAGATCAAGAAACCTTTGTTATATACAGTAGGTTATCTTTCTTATTCAAGGTAATATTCATATTCAAACTTTGATTCAATTTCTATAACTATAAACTATCTTAATTCGAGTAAAAATCTTACTTGAACTTGTTTTTGTGTCATGATCCTACTTCAAGAACTTTCAAGCCATCCAAGATCCTTTGAAGCTAGATCATTTCTTGTCACTTCCAGTAGGTTTACCTACTAAACTTGAGGTAGTAATGATGTTCATAACATCATTCGATTCATATATATAAAACTATCTTATTCGAAGGTTTAAACTCGTAATCACTAGAACATAGTTTAGTTAATTCTAAAATTGTTCGCAAACAAAAGTTAATCCTTCTAACTTGACTTTTAAAATTAACTACACACATGTTCTATATCTATATGATATGCTAACTTAATGATTTAAAACCTGGAAACACGAAAAACACCGTAAAACCGGATTTACGCCGTCGTAGTAACACCGCGGGCTGTTTTGGGTTAGTTAATTAAAAACTATGATAAACTTTGATTTAAAAGTTGTTATTCTGAGAAAATGATTTTTATTATGAACATGAAACTATATCCAAAAATTATGGTTAAACTCAAAGTGGAAGTATGTTTTCTAAAATGGTCATCTAGACGTCGTTCTTTCGACTGAAATGACTACCTTTACAAAAACGACTTGTAACTTATTTTTCCGACTATAAACCTATACTTTTCTGTTTAGATTCATAAAATAGAGTTCAATATGAAACCATAGCAATTTGATTCACTCAAAACGGATTTAAAATGAAGAAGTTATGGGTAAAACAAGATTGGATAATTTTTCTCATTTTAGCTACGTGAAAATTGGTAACAAATCTATTCCAACCATAACTTAATCAACTTGTATTGTATATTATCTAATCTTGAGATACCATAGACATGTATACAATGTTTCGACCTATCATGTCGACACATCTATATATATTTCGGAACAACCATAGACACTCTATATGTGAATGTTGGAGTTAGCTATACAGGGTTGAGGTTGATTCCAAAATATATATAGTTTGAGTTGTGATCAATACTGAGATACATATACACTGGGTCGTGGATTGATTCAAGATAATATTTATCGATTTATTTCTGTACATCTAACTGTGGACAACTAGTTGTAGGTTACTAACGAGGACAGCTGACTTAATAAACTTAAAACATCAAAATATATTAAAAGTGTTGTAAATATATTTTAAACATACTTTGATATATATGTATATATTGTTATAGGTTCGTGAATCAACCAGTGGCCAAGTCTTACTTCCCGACGAAGTAAAAATTTGTGAAAGTGAGTTATAGTCCCACTTTTAAAATCTAATATTTTTGGGATGAGAATACATGCAGGTTTTATAAATGATTTACAAAATAGACACAAGTACGTGAAACTACGTTCTATGGTTGAATGATCGAAACTGAATATGCCCCTTTTTATTAAGTCTGGTAATCTAAGAATTTGGGAACAGACACCCTAATTGACGTGAACTCTAAAGATAGATCTATTGGGCCTAACAAACCCCATCCAAAGTACCGGATGCTTTAGTACTTCGAAATTTATATCATATCCGAAGAGTGTCACGGAATGATGGGGATATTCTTATATATATGCATCTTGTTAATGTCAGTTACCAGGTGTTCACCATATGAATGATTTTTATCTCTATGTATGGGATGTGTATTGAAATATGAAATCTTGTGGTCTATTGTTACGATTTGATATATATAGGTTAAACCTATAACTCACCAACATTTTTGTTGACGTTTAAAGCGTGTTTATTCTCAGGTGAATACTAAGAGCTTCCGCTATTGCATACTAAAATAAGGACAAGATTTGGAGTCCATGTTTGTATGATATTGTGTAAAAACTGCATTCAAGAAACTGATTTCGATGTAACATATTTGTATTTTAAACCATTATGTAATGGTCGTGTGTAAACAGGATATTTTAGATTATCATTATTTGATAATCTACGTAAAGCTTTTTAAACCTTTATTTATGAAATAAAGGTTATGGTTTGTTTTAAAAATGAATGCAGTCTTTGAAAAACGTCTCATATAGAGGTCAAAACCTCGCAACAAAATCAATTAATATGAAACGTTTTTAATCAATAAGAACGGGACATTTCAGTTGGTATCCGAGCGTTGGTCTTAGAGAACCAGAAAATTTGCATTAGTGTGTCTTATCGAGTTTGTTAGGATGCATTAGTGAGTCTGGACTTCGACCGTGTTTTCTTTAAAAATGATTGCTTAACATTTTTGTTGGAAACTATATATTTTTAACATATGAATATTATGTGATATATTAATCTCTTAACGTGTTTGATATTATGTGATAGATGTCTACCTCTAGAACAAGTCCCATTGACTCACCTAATAATAATGAAGAGTCGAATGTAAATTGGAATGATTCGTGGACTGATTCACAAGTTCCCGAAGAGGAACCGGAAGAAGAGTCGGAACCGGAAGAAGAATCGGAACCGGAAGAAGAATCGGAACCGGAAGAAGAATCGGAACCGGAAGAAGAAATAGAACCGGTGGGAGAAATAATAAAACGGTTAAGTAAAAGAGAATCCTCAACCAACCGACCAAGGTTAATTATGGTCAATGGTGTTTCCGCCAAGGAAGCAAAATATTGGGAGGATTACCAATTCTCCGATGAATCGGATTCCGACGAGAATTCCGATGATGTTATAGAAATTACCCCAACTGAATTTAAAAAGGCAAAAGAAAATAATAAGGGAAAGGTGTAACGACCCGGAAATTTTCGACCAAATTTAAACCCTAAACTCTATATGTTTCCGACACGGTAAGCAAAAACCCTAATGTTGAGTCTAGAAAGCCTCAAATCTATATCTGGACGATTAGGTATTCTTTTGACCGAGCCTGACGATTCACGAACGTTTATGTGTTTATGTGTTATATATTTATTTATAGTTAACTATAACAAAGTAATAGATATAATAGGTTTCGATATAAGAATATTATATTTAATAGTGAGAATAAAAGATAATAAGATTTTACAAATATCTAAATCTGTCTTTGTCAAAATATTAACGAGTCGTTTTAATAAAATAAAGGTTTTAATGTTATTCTAAAAATCGTAATTTTTCTTGAAATCTTTTGTTAAACGATAAATGTAACGGTCCGTGATTTTATAAAAACAAATACTTAATAAAACGTGTTCATTAAATATATATATGTGTATTTTACAAAATAATATTAAACGTTTTCAATTTAAAAATATATTTTAAAAAAAATAATTAAACTTTGTTTTATACGAGTAAATGACCACAATATTTAAAAGATTAAGTTACATTTTTTTTTTGTGAGATTGTTTTATAATTTAAAACTCATTATTTTGATAAAGGTACGAGTCTTAGAATGTAAAATGTTATTTTTCTCAGCGTACGAAACGTGTTCTGAAAAACTGGAACCGGGACCTTTGTCAAATGACAAGGTAAAGGTAATTTTTGGTTAAAAATATATTTTTACCCTAAATATATATAATATATAATTAATTATTTAAATTAATTAATAAATATAAAATATAATTAATAAATATGTCGGCAGCCATTTTAAAGGTGGAATACAGCTGGCAGCAAATAGGCGCGAGTCGCGGCCATTTCTATGAGATACTGGCGCGAGTCGCGGCCCTGTGGGGCCCTGGTCAGGTTTATAAAAACGTGTGCTTTGCAGTGCAAGTAAACTTTATTTTTTTTTTCCTTTTTCGATTCTGTCTTCCTTTTTGATATCAAGTACTCCGTAAAACTTATTTAATTATTATAATTAATATTATGATTATTATTATTATGATTAATAATCTTAATATTATTATTAGACTAGGATTAAGATTAATATTATCATTAATCTTAGGAATTAGGGGTGTCGTCGGTATCAAAAATACCTAAAATTCTATGACGGGGTTCTGCCCAAGTGTTCCAAAACTTATTTCATGAGTGGGATAAGATTAAGAAAATTATGGGTCAAATCTATGAAAGCTATGGGTATGGATCGGGGGTTTTGCTCGTGAGACAAACTAGTGTTTATCATCTCCGTTGTGTTTATATATCTTCCTGCAATATTGATCTCAATATTGATACGTGAGCACTCTAAACTTAACTTTTATTTATTTTTAGTGTATCCCTGACTAGTGCTCGAGAATTGAGGATTGTGCATGTTCGAGTATTTATTTTTGTCAAAATATAATTTAGGATAGAATCTGAATTAATTACTCTTGTGGCTAAATAAAGGTATATGATATATATGTTTTTGGAAAGGTGGCGATAAACTATAAACTTTTCATTTAGATGACGAATGGGTTCGACGGACGGATTTGAAGTTATAACCAATTGAACTTTTGTACAAACCATTAAAAATGAATATTTTTATTTTTACGTCGTCAAAATCGTTATTGTTGTTTGATTATTATTATTATTATCAAAATATTATTATGATTGTTATTATCTAAAAACATTTAAGATTTTAATCAAAAACTATTAAATTACCATTTTCGATCATTATTATTGTTAAAACTTTCAACTTATGAATTCTTATTATTATTAACATAAAAATTATTATTTTAATAAAAGTATATTTTTTTAATGAAAATATTAATATTATTATGATTATCATTATTAAAATAAATAATATATTTTATCAAATTATTATATTTGATCAATAAAACTGTTAAATTATTATTATTAATATATTTATTACAAATATTATTTTAATGAAATTATTTTAGTAACTTATCATTTTGGTATATTTTTAAATAAAGTTTATTTAACAATAAATATGTTATATTATTTACTTAATGAATTTTGAGAAAATATTTAGAAATATAACATAACGATATTTAACTATATTTAAATAGGTATAAACTTTTGAAAAGCATTTTGAGTTAAAAACATTTTGAATTAAAAACATTTTTGATGCATATTAGTCTTGAGCATTAGGATTGAGGAACACTACGACTTAACTTTATTTGTTAAATAGATATTAACCAATTTATAAATATATAATTAATTAGGTTCGTGAATCGAAGGCCAACCTTATAAGTTACCAATGGTGTTATATGTATTTTTACTACAAAATACATTAGGTGAGTATATAGTCCCTTTTTGAACTTTAAATATTTTTGGGATGAGAATACATGCACTGTTTTTATAAATGATTTACGTTATGGACACAAGTAACTGAAAAATATATTCTATGTTGAGTTGTACCACTGGCATACTTCCCTGTAGCTTGGTAACTATTATTTACAGCGGTATTGTAAACGCGAATCCTGTTGATAGATCTATCGGGCCTGACAACCCCAACCGGACTGGACGACCAGTATTCAACGGTTGCACAGTACTTCGTTTCGTGACTACACTTGGTACAGTGTAGTAAGATTTCATATTAAAGGGAATATGCGACGTGATTAAATGTTAAGTATGGTTACCAAGTGCTCAACCACTTAGAATATTTTTTTTATTTAAACGCTTATGAATATGAAATCTTGTGGTCCATTGTTATAACGCTGCTAGCATCAAACCTATATATCTCACCAACTTTATGTTGACGTTTTAAAGCATGTTATTCTCAGGTACGAATTAAGTCTTCCGCTGTGCATTAGCTCATGTTAAGGATACTACTTGGGACCATTTAAACCATGATACAAGAACGTTGCATTTGAGTCATTGAAGATCATTAAAGACATTTATTAAGTAAATAACAGAATAGGTCATTCGAATATCGAGAAATGTTAGACGAGTTTATTAATGTTTGATGTAAAGATAGATTGCCTTTTAAGAATAAATGCAACGTTTGTAAAATGTATCATATAGAGGTCAAGTACCTCGCGATGTTATCAACTGTTGTAATTCGTTTGTAATCAATATGGACATCGTCCGGATGATTAGTTTCGGATCCTTTCAGTTGGTATCAGAGCGTTGGTCTTAGCGAACCAGGTCACCCATTAGTGTGTCTAACTGGTAGTTGTTAGGATACATTAGTGAGACTGGACTTTGACCGTGTCTGCCTGTCAAAAATTTTTGCTTATCATTTCTAGTCGGAAACCATCTGCTTATCTTCCTTAGGAAATTGCCTGCTTATCATTCTTTAGTCTAGACACGTCTTACTGCCTTTAGTGCATCGATAGTGTATAGACAAAAATTCATATCTTAGCGCATCCTAGATTTGCCGGACATATGCCGTAAATTCCTTTGAAGTCTATGAAATCTTCGGTAATATATATAGATATCCTATATAATTAGAATATCATACGACATCCGAAAATCATTTCACATCGAGGAACCTTTCCATCCACTAAATTATCCTTTTGGCGATAAACCTGAAACACTTACCGACGAACATGTTCGAGAAACCATTTCTTTTTCCCTTTTTACGGATATCTCATCATAATTACAAACCATCTCATATTCCGAATTCTATACATCCGCTCGCTTCAATCGCCAATCATTTCGGTGTACAAGCATAAGTTAACAAACTTCGCGCTCGTGTGACGGCTTTGAAAAATATGGTGCGACGGTTACAAACACCAGCAGCAGCCACAACCACGTCGTAAACTTCAACGTCATAAACTATACCTTGAGTATAGTCACCGTTCCACGTATCGTTCTATCTACTAAATTTTCGTTTGACATATCGTTTTATATCGATTACCTTCGCTTTACGTTTTACCTCATATATCTTCGTTCGACATGGCAATCATGTAATCTCTAATGTTTTAGAGAACATGTAATCCGGTACTAACGATAAATCAAATGAGTTTAATATCTTATTGACTCATTAAATCCATGATTTCATCCGATGAAAATATATATGCAAGTATATTTTCATAAAGAATGTAATTAAAAATTCTTTTGTACAAACTGTTAATGATAAAAATATTTTAACGGGTGGGTAGTACCCAAGGAATATTTAAAATTCACATTAACAAGTTACACTGTACATTCCTCGAATCTGATTCAACGGTCATTTACTATCCTACTTACAATCACCGATATACGTATACGTTCCTCACAGAATAACCATTTCCATTCAAATTTCTTATTTGGATTTTTACCTATCCGAATCCAACAAGTGGCATAACGAAGAAAACATTGGACAAAAATAAAAAGTGTTCGAAACAAACGAATTAATTAATTGGAATTGTGATAGGATTTCACGCTAACTGTTCCGGCTAACTGATCCCAGCTAACTGATTAACATTTAATTTATCGCAATTTACATTCTCGCAATTTTATTTATTGTCATTTAATTTCTGTTATTTACTTTTACGCACTTTAAATAACGGGACACGTATACAAGGTTTCGACTTATCATATCGACCCATCTATATATATATTTCGGAACAACCATTGACACTCTATATGTGAAGGTGGGAGTTGGCTATACAGGGTTGGAATTGATTCCAAAATATATATATACTTTGAGTTGTGATCGACACCGAGACCGGTGCACGGGTCACGATACGTATTATTTAATTCGAATATTATATATTAAATTATATATGAATCATTGAACCATCGGACTATTGGACTGCTAACTTTGGACAATTAAAACGAATTAAATTAAAATATTGATTATAACATATGAAACTAAATAATTCTTCAAGCTTGCCACTTGATTTCATCTTAAACCTCATATATATCTCGACAATTACAATGCGTGTTCAAATCTTTCATGATTCTTGAAAACCCCTCAATCGAGAGGATGAACCAACCGCGTTTCATCTACGGAAGAAAAGACTTATGCTCCTGTAAGACTCTCGGAGACTGAGTCAACGTTTAACACGCAGCAGTGTTAATTTCTTTAGTGTTATTATTACCCAAAATAACTTTGCAATCCCTTTTCAAATTAGTCAATTTTGTCACAGCTCCAACAAGTTAACCTCGACTTCTCAGAAAGGTTAGTTTCGATATATATACACGTTATTCTTTTGCTGTCGTTACCGGAGAATCTTTTATATTCCATCATCAGCGTTTAACCATCTAAAAACACAATTCTCTTGAAACCACCTCAGTTTGATAACCGATGACCCAGATCCGTTAACTTTGAGAATGCTGACGAAGCAGCATGTTGTAGATGGTCTTAATAGCCAAAAGTTGATGATAAAGAACGGAGTATTGGCAACACTCAATAGAAAATTTAGTATCAAAAAGCGGATTATGCGAAACTATGAAGTAAGCCGTGGACAAATCACAAAGAATAAGTTTGACTTCAAAGAATTTAAAAGATTCAGTGCCTGCAAAAATCCTTAGTACATACCCTACTCCTTACTCTATAACCTTTGTTGACACTATTCTTCATCATCATCCTTCGGCATTAGAAGTTCCAAGATATTATCATATCTTTCATTATAAATATCCTCAATGTTTCTGAAGATATTTTTATAACTATTCTTATCGGAAATCATCTATCTTCTCGCGCTATCTGTATCACATCATAAAAGAAACTGTGTTAGTTTCTAAATTCTGAAACCTTCGAATTTAAAATATGAATGTTTTAAAGTAGTGTTGGGAACTGATGCATGAATTAGTATAATATAATGAAACTTGATCAACTTCATTATATTACAGTAAATCATGTTAAGTTTCTAATGGAATGTGATGATTCACAGTACCATCATCATGTGCCATGATACACGGCTCTTACATTCTACCCAATTCCGAAACATATTAAGAACATATCATCTTGAAAAGTTCTAATTTTCTGGATATTCTGGTAATTTGACAAATCAAAATCGTGCCACTTCCATTTCTTTCTAAGAGCATCAGCTATGTTCATTTTGAAATTTCATACCTATAAATTCCGGACCATTGCTCGCTTAACTCGAGGACGGGAAGAAGAAACAAAAGGGACAAGGCCCCGAAATAGAAATTAGGACAAAAATTGCAGCAAATAGGAGGAGATATTAACTATGGATGACAATGATTATAGAAAACATATGTAGGGGCATTGAAATATAAGTGAAGATATAAAACCCAATAGCAACCCTGAAACTACAAACCGTGCATATCAATACGTATTGCCACGTAAAGGCACGGGAGAATTAATAACACTATAATCCCAAGAAAATAGTAGAAGTAAATAGATTCTTCTGGTGGTAAATGAAAAAGAAGAATGACAGATGTGAAAATTAAGAGAATATCAAGAATCAGAATGGGATGGAGCATTTCAAAGAATACTCTAAAGGTATGAATTGGGGATAGAAGATATGGGAAGTAAGGAAGGAAAGGAGGTGGATTTATAGTAAAATATCCGACAGAGAAATCAAAACAGATTGCAGCATTAAATCAAAGAAGATCCTGTTTTCCTAAATCGCCAAAGAACCAAATCTTATCACAAAAGATTTTCTTTAAATCTCGTAAATTCCGAAAATCAAACATACTCACGTCATTAATTAAAACGATACCATATTACTCTTTTCACTCTCTTTTGTGATAGCTTCGCTCGTACGCTTCACATGATCGAAATGTTTCATCTATATCTATCAATAATGATAAAACTTCATTATCACCTCATAATTATCATAAAAACATTCCTATTGTTATTTATGACAACCTCTACCAAATTTCGGGGACGAAATTTCTTTAACGGGTGGGTACTGTAACGACCCGGAAATTTTCGACCAAATTTAAACCCTAAACTCTATATGTTTCCGACACGGTAAGCAAAAACCCTAATGTTGAGTCTAGAAAGCCTCAAATCTATATCTGGACGATTAGTTATTCTTTTGACCGAGCCTGACGATTCACGAACGTTTATGTGTTTATGTGTTATATATTTATTTATAGTTAACTATAACAAAGTAATAGATATAATAGGTTTCGATATAAGAATATTATATTTAATAGTGAGAATAAAAGATAATAAGATTTTACAAATATCTAAATCTGTCTTTGTCAAAATATTAACGAGTCGTTTTAATAAAATAAAGGTTTTAATGTTATTCTAAAAATCGTAATTTTTCTTGAAATCTTTTGTTAAACGATAAATGTAACGGTCCATGATTTTATAAAAACAAATACTTAATAAAACGTGTTCATTAAATATATATATGTGTATTTTACAAAATAATATTAAACGTTTTCAATTTAAAAATATATTTTGAAAAAAAATAATTAAACTTTGTTTTATACGAGTAAATGACCACAATATTTAAAAGATTAAGTTACATTTTTTTTTGTGAGATTGTTTTATAATTTAAAACTCATTATTTTGATAAAGGTACGAGTCTTAGAATGTAAAATGTTATTTTTTTCAGCGTACGAAACGTGTTCTGAAAAACTGGAACCGGGACCTTTGTCAAATGACAAGGTAAAGGTAATTTTTGTAAAAATATATTTTTACCCTAAATATATATAATATATAATTAATTATTTAAATTAATTAATAAATATAAAATATAATTAATAAATATGTCGGCAGCCATTTTAAAGGTGGAATACAGCTGGCAGCAAATAGGCGCGAGTCGCGGCCATTTCTATGAGATACTGGTTTGTTTTAAAAATGAATGCAGTCTTTGAAAAAAAAACGTCTCATATAGAGGTCAAAACCTCGCAACGAAATCAATTAATATGGAACGTTTTTAATCAATAAGAACGGGACATTTCAGTTGGTATCAGAGCGTTGGTCTTAGAGAACCAGAATTTTGCATTAGTGTGTCTTATCGAGTTTGTTAGGATGCATTAGTGAGTCTGGACTTCGACCGTGTTTACTTGAAAAATGATTGCTTAACAAATTTTGTTGGAAACTATATATTTTTAACATGTGAATATTATGTGATATATTAATCTCTTAACGCGTTTGATATTATGTGATAGATGTCTACCTCTAGAACAAGTTCCATTGACTCACCTAATAATAATGAAGGGTCAAATGTAAATTGGAATGATTCGTGGACTGATTCACAAGTTCCCGAAGAGGAACCGGAAGAAGAGTCGGAACCGGAAGAAGAATCGGAATCGGAAGAAGAATCGGAACCGGGTAAAGAAATAGAACCGGTGGGGGAAATAATAAAACGGTTAAGTAAAAGAAAATCCTCAACCAACCGACCAAGGTTAATTATGGTCACTGGTGTTTCCGCCAAGGAAGAAAAATATTGGGAGGATTACCAATTCTCCAATGAATCGGATTCTGACGAGAATTCCGATGATGTTATAGAAATTAACCCAACTGAATTTAAAAAGGCAAAAGAAAATAATAAGGGAAAGGGCATAAAAATAGAGAAATCTAATTCCAACCCCGATGAACTTTATATGTATCGTCAACCCCCGAAGTCCTTAAGTTGTAACAATGACCCGGGAACCTCTAAACCACCAGGTTTTTCTAAACCAATGTGGAAAATTACGGCTCGTATTAGGGGAACATCATATATCCCTAGAAACTTGGCAAAACGAACCAAAACTGAAGAAGAAGAAACAAGCGAGTCGGAATAAGATAGTTGTATTCGTGTGGTGTAATATATGTAATATAGTGTGCTTATGCTTTATGATATATGTAAAAATTGCTTGTATTAAATAAGTATTTTTTTATGAAGCTAACTCTTATCTATTTTACAGTATAAAAACACAAAATGGATAGACAACCCAATATTTTAAGAGACCTACCCAAATAGACCTACCCGGAGACATGATTGATGAAATCTTGTCTAGAGTCGGTCAGAATTCTGCGGCACAACTATTTAAGGCGAGATCAGTTTGTAAGACATTCGAAGAACGTTCCAAGAATGCCTTGGTTTATAAAAGGCTTTCGTTCGAAAGATGGGGGATATCACATTGGGAAATCCATAAGTTACGATGTGTTTACTTTGACGCATATATTGCGGGGAACCCAAATGCTATTTTACGCAATGGGTTAAGAAATTATTTTGACTCAATATATCCGAATATTGGACTTCGTGATTTAGAAAAAGCGGCTAACATGCAACATAAAGAAGCATGTTATGCTTACGGATTAGTAATGTTCGCTTCTCACCAAAGTGAGAACAAGAACATCGGCCTACAATTATTAAACAAAACGTTCCCACAAGTGACGGAGTCGGTAATTGGGGTAAGAAATGAGGTTTTTAGATTGTTACGGGACTGTTGGACATTACGTAACCCTCGTCCCTTTGACGACGTTACAACACGCTGTCTTATCAACGGCCATAACGGTTATGTTCCACAAGACCAAGGATGGGAAGTAATCCTAGTAAAACCAGAATGCATGACTTGTTTCTGGACGTATGAATTACGTGTCTTTATTGCCTTTGCTGAACGACTTGTGTACTAGCTAGAATTATCTTCACAACTATCTTGTATCAAAGTTATTGTGTGCTATATTTCATGCTTTATGTAACATAAGCGGTATTGTAAGTTTGTAAAATATTGTATAAAAGTTTGAACGCGAAATATTATTATAATCAGTTTTTCATATAGAATTGTAGTAGTTGAATTGTATATTAGCTACTAAGTATGAACTTAACGGGTAGGTACTACCCGAATTTAAACTTATAAAACGCTAATATGAAGAAAAAGCTTTTATAAATGAGTTCATATTATGCTACGAAATACTATTAACTACTCTTAATATTCTGTATGATTAACTTGTTCCATTTGACTATTTTGAAGGAAATAGCACCGACTACTCGACACACCGTGAATATGAATGAAGAGGAATTCCGTACTTTTCTAGCTTCAAACATAGCCGCAGTACAGGCTGCGCTACATACCAACAATAACCTTGGATCTAGCAGTACAGGAAATCGTGTAGGATGCACCTACAAAGAATTCACTGCCTGCAAACCTTTGGAATTTGATGGAACCGAAGGACCGATCGGATTGAAACGGTGGACCGAGAAGGTCGAATCGGTGTTTGCCATAAGTAAGTGTACTGAAGAGGACAAAGTGAAGTACGCTACGCATACCTTCACAGGTTCTGCGTTAACATGGTGGAATACCTATCTAGAGCAAGTGGGACAAGACGATGCGTACGCACTACCGTGGTCAGCATTCAAGCACTTGATGAACGAGAAGTACCGTCCCAGAACTGAGGTCAATAAGCTCAAGACAGAACTTAGAGGGTTACGAACCCAAGGATTTGATATTACCACGTACGAAAGACGATTCACAGAATTGTGCCTATTGTGTCCGGGAGCATTCGAAGATGAGGAAGAGAAGATCGACGCGTTTGTGAAAGGATTACCGGAAAGAATCCAAGAAGATATAAGTTCACACGAGCCCGCCTCCATACAACAGGCATGTAGAATGGCTCACAAACTAGTGAACCAGATTGAAGAAAGAATTAAAGAACAGACTGCTGAAGAGGCCAATGTGAAGCAAGTCAAAAGAAAGTGGGAGGAAAATGGTGATAAGAATCACCAATACAACAACAACAACAATCGCAACATCAATCGCAACTACAACAAACGGCTCAACAACAACAACAACAACAACAACAACAACAACAACAATAGCAACTACAACAATCATCCCAACAACAATAATAACCGCAACAACAACAACAATCAGAAACAGCTATGCCAAAGGTGTGAAAAGTATCACTCGGGGTTCTGCACCAAATTTTGCAACAAGTGTAAAAGAAATGGTCATAGCGCGGCGAAGTGTGAGGTCTACGGATAAAGGGGTTAATAGAACAAAAGGAACAAATGGTGTCGGAACGAGTAATGGCGGAGCAAGTAGTGTCGGAGCAAGCTATGCCAATGTAGTTTGTTATAAATGTGGAAAACCGGGCCACATTATTAGAAATTGCCCGAACCAGGAGAACACGAATGGACAAGGCCGCGGAAGAGTTTTCAATATTAATTCGGCAGAGGCACAGGAAGACCCGGAGCTTGTTACGGGTACGTTTCTTATTGACAATAAATCTGCTTACGTTTTATTTGATTCGGGTGCGGATAGAAGCTATATGAGTAGAGATTTTTGTGCTAAATTAAGTTGTCCATTGACGCCTTTGGATAGTAAATTTTTACTCGAATTAGCAAATGGTAAATTAATTTCAGCAGATAATATATGTCGGAATCGAGAAATTAAACTGGTTAGCGAAACATTTAAGATTGATTTGATACCAGTAGAGTTAGGGAGTTTTGATGTGATAATCGGTATGGACTGGTTGAAAGAAGTGAAAGCAGAGATCGTTTGTTACAAAAATGCAATTCGCATTATACGAGAAAAAGGAAAACCCTTAATGGTGTACGGAGAAAAGGGCAACATGAAGCTACATCTTATTAGTAATTTGAAGGCACAAAAACTAATAAGAAAAGGTTGCTATGCTGTTCTAGCACACGTCGAGAAAGTACAAACTGAAGAAAAGAGCATCAATGATGTTCCCATTGAAAAAGAATTTCCCGATGTATTTCCGAAAGAATTACCGGGATTACCCCCACATCGATCCGTTGAATTTCAAATAGATCTTGTACCAGGACCTGCACCAATAGCTCGTGCTCCTTACAGACTCGCACTCAACGAGATGAAAGAACTGCAAAGCCAATTACAAGAACTTTTAGAGCGTGGTTTCATTCGACCAAGCACATCACCGTGGGGAGCTCCTGTTTTGTTTGTCAAGAAGAAAGATGGTACATTCAGGTTGTGTATCGACTACCGAGAGCTGAACAAAATTACCATCAAGAACCGCTACCCACTACCGAGAATCGACGACTTATTTGATCAACTACAAGGCTCGACTGTTTATTCAAAGATTGACTTACGTTCCGGGTATCATCAAATGCGGGTGAAAGAAGATTATATTCCAAAGACTGCTTTCAGAACCCGTTACGGTCATTACGAGTTTATGGTCATGCCATTTGGTTTAACTAATGCACCAGCTGTGTTCATGGACCTTATGAACCGAGTGTGTGGACCATACCTTGACAAGTTTGTCATTGTTTTCATTGATGACATACTTATTTACTCAAAGAATGACCAAGAACACGGTGAACATTTGAGAAAGGTGTTAGAATTATTGAGGAAGGAAGAATTGTACGCTAAGTTTTCAAAGTGTGCATTTTGGTTGGAAGAAGTTCAATTCCTCGGTCACATAGTGAACAAAGAAGGTATTAAGGTGGATCCGGCAAAGATAGAAACTGTTGAAAAGTGGGAAACCCCGAAAACTCCGAAACACATACGCCAGTTTTTAGGACTAGCTGGTTACTACAGAAGGTTCATCCAAGACTTTTCCAGAATAGCAAAACCCTTGACTGCATTAACGCATAAAGGGAAGAAATTTGAATGGAATGATGAACAAGAGAAAGCGTTTCAGTTATTGAAGAAAAAGCTAACTACGGCACCTATATTGTCATTGCCTGAAGGGAATGATGATTTTGTGATTCATTGTGACGCATCAAAGCAAGGTCTCGGTTGTGTATTAATGCAACGAACGAAGGTGATTGCTTATGCGTCTAGACAATTGAAGATTCACGAACAAAATTATACGACGCATGATTTGGAATTAGGCGCAGTTGTTTTTGCATTAAAGACTTGGAGGCACTACTTATATGGGGTCAAAAGTATTATATATACCGACCACAAAAGTCTTCAACACATATTTAATCAGAAACAACTGAATATGAGGCAGCGTAGGTGGATTGAATTATTGAATGATTACGACTTTGAGATTCGTTACCACCCGGGGAAGGCAAATGTGGTAGCCGATGCCTTGAGCAGGAAGGACAGAGAACCCATTCGAGTAAAATCTATGAATATAATGATTCATAATAACCTTACTACTCAAATAAAGGAGGCGCAACAAGGAGTTTTAAAAGAGGGAAATTTAAAGGATGAAATACCCAAAGGATCGGAGAAGCATCTTAATATTCGGGAAGACGGAACCCGGTATAGGGCTGAAAGGATTTGGGTACCAAAATTTGGAGATATGAGAGAAATGGTACTTAGAGAAGCTCATAAAACCAGATACTCAATACATCCTGGAACGGGGAAGATGTACAAGGATCTCAAGAAACATTTTTGGTGGCCGGGTATGAAAGCCGATGTTGCTAAATACGTAGGAGAATGTTTGACGTGTTCTAAGGTCAAAGCTGAGCATCAGAAACCATCAGGTCTACTTCAACAACCCGAAATCCCGGAATGGAAATGGGAAAACATTACCATGGATTTCATCACTAAATTGCCAAGGACTGCAAGTGGTTTTGATACTATTTGGGTAATAGTTGATCGTCTCACCAAATCAGCACACTTCCTACCAATAAGAGAAGATGACAAGATGGAGAAGTTAGCACGACTGTATTTGAAGGAAGTCGTCTCCAGACATGGAATACCAATCTCTATTATCTCTGATAGGGATGGCAGATTTATTTCAAGATTCTGGCAGACATTACAGCAAGCATTAGGAACTCGTCTAGACATGAGTACTGCCTATCATCCACAAACTGATGAACAGAGCGAAAGGACGATACAAACGCTTGAAGACATGCTAGGAGCATGTGTTATTGATTTCGGAAACAGTTGGGATCGACATCTACCGTTAGCAGAATTTTCCTACAACAACAGCTACCATTCAAGCATTGAGATGGCGCCGTTTGAAGCACTTTATGGTAAAAAGTGCAGGTCTCCGATTTGTTGGAGTGAAGTGGGGGATAGACAGATTACGGGTCCGGATATTATACAAGAAACTACCGAGAAGATCATCCAAATTCAACAACGGTTGAAAACCGCCCAAAGTCGACAAAAGAGCTACGCTGACATTAAAAGAAAAGATATAGAATTTGAAATTGGAGAGATGGTCATGCTTAAAGTTGCACCTTGGAAAGGCGTTGTTCGATTTGGTAAACGAGGGAAATTAAATCCAAGGTATATTGGACCATTCAAGATTATTGATCGTGTCGGACCAGTAGCGTACCGACTTGAGTTACCTCAACAACTCGCGGCTGTACATAACACTTTCCACGTCTCGAATTTGAAGAAATGTTTTGCTAAAGAAGATCTCACTATTCCGTTAGATGAAATCCAAATCAACGAAAAACTCCAGTTCATCGAAGAACCCGTCGAAATAATGGATCGTGAGGTTAAAAGACTTAAGCAAAACAAGATACCAATTGTTAAGGTTCGATGGAATGCTCGTAGAGGACCCGAGTTCACCTGGGAGCGTGAAGATCAGATGAAGAAGAAATACCCGCATCTATTTCCAGAAGATTCGTCAACACCTTCAACAACTTAAAATTTCAGGACGAAATTTATTTAACGGGTAGGTACTGTAGTGACCCGAACTTTTCCATGTTTATATATATTAATTGAGATTGATATTTACATGATTAAATGTTTCCAACATGTTAAGCACTCAAACTTGTTAAGACTTGATTAATTGAAATATGTTTCATATAGACAATTGACCACCCAAGTTGACCGGTGATTCACGAACGTTAAAACTTGTAAAAACTATATGATGACATATATATGGATATATATATATAGTTAACATGATACTATGATAAGTAAACATATCATTAAGTATATTAACAATGAACTACATATGTAAAAACAAGACTACTAACTTAATGATTTTTAAACGAGACATATATGTAACGATTATCGTTGTAAAGACATTTAATGTATATATATCATATTAAGAGATATTCATACATGATAATATCATGATAATATAATAATTTAAAATCTCATTTGATATTATAAACATTGGGTTAACAACATTTAACAAGATCGTTAACCTAAAGGTTTCAAAACAACACTTACATGTAACGACTAACGATGACTTAACGACTCAGTTAAAAATGTATATACATGTAGTGTTTTAATATGTATTTATACACTTTTGAAAGACTTAAATACACTTATCAAAATACTTCTACTTAACAAAAATGCTTACAATTACATCCTCGTTCAGTTTCATCAACAATTCTACTCGTATGCACCCGTATTCGTACTCGTACAATACACAGCTTTTAGATGTATGTACTATTGGTATATACACTCTAATGATCAGCTCTTAGCAGCCCATGTGAGTCACCTAACACATGTGGGAACCATCATTTGGCAACTAGCATGAAATATCTCATAAAATTACAAAAATATGAGTAATCATTCATGACTTATTTACATGAAAACAAAATTACATATCCTTTATATCTAATCCATACACCAACGACCAAAAACACCTACAAACACTTTCATTCTTCAATTTTCTTCATCTAATTGATCTCTCTCAAGTTCTATCTTCAAGTTCTAAGTGTTCTTCATAAATTCCAAAAGTTCTAGTTTCATAAAATCAAGAATAGTTTCAAGTTTGCTAGCTCACTTCCAATCTTGTAAGGTGATCATCCAACCTCAAGAAATCTTTGTTTCTTACAGTAGGTTATCATTCTAATACAAGGTAATAATCATATTCAAACTTTGGTTCAATTTCTATAACTATAACAATCTTATTTCAAGTGATGATCTTACTTGAACTTATTTTCGTGTCATAATTCTGCTTCAAGAACTTCGAGCCATCCAAGGATCCGTTGAAGCTAGATCCATTTTTCTCTTTTCCAGTAGGTTTATCCAAGGAACTTAAGGTAGTAATGATGTTCATAACATCATTCGATTCATACATATAAAGCTATCTTATTCGAAGGTTTAAACTTGTAATCACTAGAACATAGTTTAGTTAATTCTAAACTTGTTCGCAAACAAAAGTTAATCCTTCTAACTTGACTTTTAAAATCAACTAAACACATGTTCTATATCTATATGATATGCTAACTTAATGATTTAAAACCTGGAAACACGAAAAACACCGTAAAACCGGATTTACGCCGTCGTAGTAACACCGCGGGCTGTTTTGGGTTAGTTAATTAAAAACTATGATAAACTTTGATTTAAAAGTTGTTATTCTGAGAAAATGATTTTTATTATGAACATGAAACTATATCCAAAAATTATGGTTAAACTCAAAGTGGAAGTATGTTTTCTAAAATGGTCATCTAGACGTCGTTCTTTCGACTGAAATGACTACCTTTACAAAAACGACTTGTAACTTATTTTTCCGACTATAAACCTATACTTTTTCTGTTTAGATTCATAAAATAGAGTTCAATATGAAACCATAGAAATTTGATTCACTCAAAACGGATTTAAAATGAAGAAGTTATGGGTAAAACAAGATTGGATAATTTTTCTCATTTTAGCTACGTGAAAATTGGTAACAAATCTATTCCAACCATAACTTAATCAACTTGTATTGTATATTATGTAATCTTGAGATACCATAGACACGTATACAATGTTTCGACCTATCATGTCGACACATCTATATATATTTCGGAACAACCATAGACACTCTATATGTGAATGTTGGAGTTAGCTATACAGGGTTGAGGTTGATTCCAAAATATATATAGTTTGAGTTGTGATCAATACTGAGATACGTATACACTGGGTCGTGGATTGATTCAAGATAATATTTATCGATTTATTTCTGTACATCTAACTGTGGACAACTAGTTGTAGGTTACTAACGAGGACAGCTGACTTAATAAACTTAAAACATCAAAATATATTAAAAGTGTTGTAAATATATTTTAAACATACTTTGATATATATGTATATATTGTTATAGGTTCGTGAATCAACCAGTGGCCAAGTCTTACTTCCCGACGAAGTAAAAATTTGTGAAAGTGAGTTATAGTCCCACTTTTAAAATCTAATATTTTTGGGATGAGAATACATGCAGGTTTTATAAATGATTTACAAAATAGACACAAGTACGTGAAACTACGTTCTATGGTTGAATGATCGAAACTGAATATGCCCCTTTTTATTAAGTCTGGTAATCTAAGAATTAGGGAACAGACACCCTAATTGACGCGAATCCTAAAGATAGATCTATTGGGCCTAACAAACCCCATCCAAAGTACCGGATGCTTTAGTACTTCGAAATTTATATCATATCCGAAGGGTGTCCCGGAATGATGGGGATATTCTTATATATGCATCTTGTTAATGTCGGTTACTAGGTGTTCACCATATGAATGATTTTTATCTCTATGTATGGGATGTGTATTGAAATATGAAATCTTGTGGTCTATTGTTACGATTTGATATATATAGGTTAAACCTATAACTCACCAACATTTTTGTTGACGTTTAAAGCATGTTTATTCTCAGGTGAATATTAAGAGCTTCCGCTGTTGCATACTAAAATAAGGACAAGATTTGGAGTCCATGTTTGTATGATATTGTGTAAAAACTGCATTCAAGAAACTGATTTCGATGTAACATATTTGTATTGTAAACCATTATGTAATGGTCGTGTGTAAACAGGATATTTTAGATTATCATTATTTGATAATCTACGTAAACCTTTTTAAACCTTTATTTATGAAATAAAGGTTATGGTTTGTTTTAAAAATGAATGCAGTCTTTGAAAAAAAAACGTCTCATATAGAGGTCAAAACCTCGCAACGAAATCAATTAATATGGAACGTTTTTAATCAATAAGAACGGGACATTTCAGACTACACTTGGTACAGTGTAGTAAGATTTCATATTAAAGGGAATATGCGACGTGATTAAATGTTAAGTATGGTTACCAAGTGCTCAACCACTTAGAATATTTTTTTTATTTAAACGCTTATGAATATGAAATCTTGTGGTCCATTGTTATAACGCTGCTAGCATCAAACCTATATATCTCACCAACTTTATGTTGACGTTTTAAAGCATGTTATTCTCAGGTACGAATTAAGTCTTCCGCTGTGCATTAGCTCATGTTAAGGATACTACTTGGGACCATTTAAACCATGATACAAGAACGTTGCATTTGAGTCATTGAAGATCATTAAAGACATTTATTAAGTAAATAACAGAATAGGTCATTCGAATATCGAGAAATGTTAGACGAGTTTATTAATGTTTGATGTAAAGATAGATTGCCTTTTAAGAATAAATGCAACGTTTGTAAAATGTATCATATAGAGGTCAAGTACCTCGCGATGTTATCAACTGTTGTAATTCGTTTGTAATCAATATGGACATCGTCCGGATGATTAGTTTCGGATCCTTTCAAAAGGGCATAAAAATAGAGAAATCTAATTCCAACCCCGATGAACTTTATATGTATCATCAACCCCCGAAGTCCTTAAGTTGTAACAATGACCCGGGAACCTCTAAACCACCAGGTTTTTCTAAACCAATGTGGACAACGACGGCTCGTATTAGGGGAACATCATATATCCCTAGAAACTTGGCAAAACGAACCAAAAGCGAACAAGAAGAAATGAGCGAGTCGGAATAAGATAGTTGTATTCGTGTGGTGTAATATATGTAATATAGTGTGCTTATGCTTTATGATATATGTAAAAATTGCTCGTATTAATAAGTATTTTTTTTATGAATCTAACTCTTGTCTATTTTACAGTATAAAAACACAAAATGGATAGACAACCCAATATTTTAAGAGACCTACCCGAAAACATGATTGATGAAATCTTGTCTAGAGTCGGTCAGAATTCCTCGGCACAACTATTTAAGGCGAGATCAGTTTGTAAGACATTCGAAGAACGTTCTAAGAATGCCTTGGTTTATAAAAGGCTTTCGTTCGAAAGATGGGGGATATCACATTGGGAAATCCATAAGTTACGATGTGTTTACTTTGACGCATATATTGCGGGGAACCCAAATGCTATTTTACGCAACGGGTTAAGAAATTATTTTGACTCAGTATATCCGAATATAGGACTTCGTGATTTAAAAAAAGCGGCTAACATGCAACATAAAGAAGCATGTTATGCTTACGGGTTAGTAATGTTCGCTTCTCACCAAAGTGAGAACAAGAACATCGGGCTACAACTATTAAACAAAACGTTCCCACAAGTGACGGAGTCGGTAATTGGGGTAAGAAATGAGGTTTTTAGGTTATTACGAGACTGTTGGTCATTACGTAACCCTCGTCCCTTTGACGACGTTACAACACGCTGTCTTATCAACGGCCATAACGGTTATGTTCCACAAGACCAAGGATGGGAAGTAGTCCTAGTAAAACCAGAATGCATGACTTGTTTCTGGACGCATGAATTACGTGTCTTTATTGCCTTTGCTGAACGACTTGTGTACTAGCTAGAATTATCTTCACAACTATCTTGTATCAAAGTTATTATGTGCTATTTTTCATGCTTTATGTAAAATAAGCGGTATTGTAAGTTTGTAAAATATTGTATAAAAGTTTGAACGCGAAATATTATTACAATCAGTTTTTCATATAGAATTGTAGTAGTTGAATTGTATATTAGCTACTAAGTATGAACTTAACGGGTAGGTACTACCCGAATTTAAACTTATAAAACGCTAATATGAAGAAAAAGCTTTTATAAATGAGTTCATATTATGCTACGAAATACTATTAACTACTCTTAATATTTTGTATGATTAACTTGTTCCATTTGACTATTTTGAAGGAAATGGCACCGACTACTCGACACACCGTGAATATGAATGAAGAGGAATTCCGTACTTTTCTAGCTTCAAACATAGCCGCAGTACAGGCTGCGCTACATACCAACAATAACCTTGGATCTGGCAGTACAGGAAATCGTGTAGGATGCACCTACAAAGAATTCACTGCCTGCAAACCTTTGGAATTTGATGGAACCGAAGGACCGATCGGATTGAAACGGTGGACCGAGAAGGTCGAATCGGTGTTTGCCATAAGTAAGTGTACTGAAGAGGACAAAGTGAAGTACGCTACGCATACCTTCACATTTTCTGCGTTAACATGGTGGAATACCTATCTAGAGCAAGTGGGACAAGATGATGCGTACGCACTACCGTGGTCAGCATTCAAGCACTTGATGAACGAGAAGTACCGTCCCAGAACCGAGGTCAATAAGCTCAAGACAGAACTTAGAGGGTTACGAACCCAAGGATTTGATATTACTACGTACGAAAGACGATTCACAGAATTGTGCCTATTGTATCCGGGAGCATTCGAAGATGAGGAAGAGAAGATCGACGCGTTTGTGAAAGGATTACCGGAAAGAATCCAAGAAGATATAAGTTCACACGAGCCCGCCTCCATACAACAGGCATGTAGAATGGCTCACAAACTAGTGAACCAGATTGAAGAAAGAATTAAAGAACAGACTGCTGAAGAGGCCAATGTGAAGCAAGTCAAAAGAAAGTGGGAGGAAAACGGTGATAAGAATCACCAACACAACAACAACAGCAATTACAACAATAATCGCAACAATTATCCCAACAATCGCAACATCAATCGCAACTACAACAAACGGCCCAACAACAACAACAACAACAACAACAACTACAACAATCATCCCAACAACAATAATAACCGCAACAACAACAATAATCAGAAGCAGCTATGCCAAAGGTGTGAAAAGTATCACTCGGGGTTCTGCACCAAATTTTGCAACAAGTGTAAAAGAAATGGTCATAGCGCGGCGAAGTGTGAGGTCTACAGACCAGGGGTTAATAGAACGAAAGGAACAAATGGTGTCGGAACGAGTAATGGCGGAGCAAGTAGTGTCGGAGCAAGTTATGCCAATGTAGTTTGTTATAAATGTGGAAAACCGGGCCACATTATTAAAAATTGCCCGAACCAGGAGAACACAAATGGACAAGGCCGCGGAAGAGTTTTCAATATTAATGCGGCAGAGGCACAGGTAGACCCGGAGCTTGTTACGGGTACGTTTCTTATTGACAATAAATCTGCTTACGTTTTATTTGATTCGGGTGCGGATAGAAGCTATATGAGTAGAGATTTTTGTGCTAAATTAAATTGTCCATTGACGCCTTTGGATAGTAAATTTTTACTCGAATTAGCAAATGGTAAATTAATTTCAGCAGATAATATATGTCGGAATCGAGAAATTAAACTGGTTAGCGAAACATTTAAGATTGATTTGATACCAGTAGAGTTAGGGAGTTTTGATGTGATAATCGGTATGGACTGGTTGAAAGAAGTGAAAGTAGAGATCGTTTGTTACAAAAATGCAATTCGCATTATACGAGAAAAAGGAAAACCCTTAATGGTGTACGGAGAAAAGGGCAACACGAAGCTACATATTATTAGTAATTTGAAGGCACAAAAACTAATAAGAATAGGTTGCTATGCTGTTCTAGCACACGTCGAGAAAATACAAACTGAAGAAAAGAGCATCAATGATGTTCCCATTGCAAAAGAATTTCCCGATGTATTTCCGAAAGAATTACCGGGATTACCCCCACAGCGATCCGTTGAATTTCAAATAGATCTTGTACCAGGAGCTGCACCAATAGCTCGTGCTCCTTACAGACTCGCACCCAGCGAGATGAAAGAACTGCAAAGCCAATTACAAGAACTTTTAGAGCATGGTTTCATTCGACCAAGTACATCACCGTGGGGAGCTCCTGTTTTGTTTGTCAAGAAGAAAGATGGTACATTCAGGTTGTGTATCGACTACCGAGAGTTGAACAAAATTACCATCAAGAACCGCTACCCACTACCGAGAATCGACGACTTATTTGATCAACTACAAGGCTCGTCTGTTTATTCAAAGATTGACTTACGTTCCGGGTATCATCAAATGCGGGTGAAAGAAGATGATATTCCAAAGACTGCTTTCAGAACACGTTACGGTCATTACGAGTTTATGGTCATGCCGTTTGGTTTAACTAATACACCAGCTGTGTTCATGGACCTTATGAACTGAGTGTGTGGACCATACCTTGACAAGTTTTTCATTGTTTTCATTGATGACATACTTATTTACTCAAAGAATGACCAAGAACACGGTGAACATTTGAGAAAGGTGTTAGAAGTATTGAGGAAGGAAGAATTGTACGCTAAGTTTTCAAAGTGTGCATTTTGGTTGGAAGAAGTTCAATTCCTCGGTCACATAGTGAACAAAGAAGGTATTAAGGTGGATCCGGCAAAGATAGAAACTATTAAAAAGTGGGAAACCCCGAAAACTCCGAAACACATACGCCAGTTTTTAGGACTAGCTGGTTACTACAGAAGGTTCATCCAAGACTTTTCCAGAATAGCAAAACCCTTGACTGCATTAACGCATAAAGGGAAGAAATTTGAATGGAATGATGAACAAGAGAAAGCGTTTCAGTTATTGAAGAAAAAGCTAACTACGGCACCTATATTGTCATTGCCTGAAGGGAATGATGATTTTGTGATTTATTGTGACGCATCAAAGCAAGGTCTCGGTTGTGTATTAATGCAACGAAAGAAGGTGATTGCTTATGCGTCTAGACAATTGAAGATTCACGAACAAAATTATACGACGCATGATTTGGAATTAGGCGCGGTTGTTTTTGCATTAAAGACTTGGAGGCACTACTTATATGGGGTCAAAAGTATTATATATACCGACCACAAAAGTCTTCAACACATATTTAATCAGAAACAACTGAATATGAGGCAGCGTAGGTGGATTGAATTATTGAATGATTACGACTTTGAGATTCGTTACCACCCGGGGAAGGCAAATGTGGTAGCCGATGCCTTGAGCAGGAAGGACAGAGAACCCATTCGAATAAAATCTATGAATATAATGATTCATAATAACCTTACTACTCAAATAAAGGAGGCGCAACAAGGAGTTTTAAAAGAGGGAAATTTAAAGGATGAAATACCCAAAGGATCGGAGAAACATCTTAATATTCGGGAAGACGGAACCCGGTATAGGGCTGAAAGGATTTGGGTACCAAAATTTGGAGATATGAGAGAAATGGTACTTAGAGAAGCTCATAAAACCAGATACTCAATACATCCTGGAACGGGGAAGATGTACAAGGATCTCAGGAAATATTTTTGGTGGCCGGGTATGAAAGCCGATGTTGCTAAATACGTAGGAGAATGTTTGACGTGTTCTAAGGTCAAAGCTGAGCATCAGAAACCATCAGGTCTACTTCAACAACCCGAAATCCCAGAATGGAAATGGGAAAACATTACCATGGATTTCATCACTAAATTGCCAAGGACTGCAAGTGGTTTTGATACTATTTGGGTAATAGTTGATCGTCTCACCAAATCAGCACATTTCCTGCCAATAAGAGAAGATGACAAGATGGAGAAGTTAGCACGACTGTATTTGAAGGAAGTCGTCTCCAGACATGGAATACCAATCACTATTATCTCTGATAGGGATGGCAGATTTATTTCAAGATTCTGGCAGACATTACAGCAAGCATTAGGAACTCGTCTAGACATGAGTACTGCCTATCATCCACAAACTGATGGGCAGAGCGAAAGGACGATACAAACACATGAAGACATGCTACGAGCATGTGTTATTGATTTCAGAAACAGTTGGGATCGACATCTACCATTAGCAGAATTTTCCTACAACAACAGCTACCATTCAAGCATTGAGATGGCGCCGTTTAAAGCACTTTATGGTAGAAAGTGCAGGTCTCCGATTTGTTGGAGTGAAGTGGGGGATAGACAGATTACGGGTCCGGAGATTATACAAGAAACTACCGAGAAGATCATCCAAATTCAACAACGGTTGAAAACCGCCCAAAGTCGACAAAAGAGCTACGCTGACATTAAAAGAAAAGATATAGAATTTGAAATTGGAGAGATGGTCATGCTTAAAGTTGCACCTTGGAAAGGCGTTGTTCGATTTGGTAAACGAGGGAAATTAAATCCAAGGTATATTGGACCATTCAAGATTATTGATCGTGTCGGACCAGTAGCTTACCGACTTGAGTTACCTCAACAACTCGCGGCTGTACATAACACTTTCCACGTCTCGAATTTGAAGAAATGTTTTGCTAAAGAAGATCTCACTATTCCGTTAGATGAAATCCAAATCAACGAAAAACTCCAATTCATCGAAGAACCCGTCGAAATAATGGATCGTGAGGTTAAAAGACTTAAGCAAAACAAGATACCAATTGTTAAGGTTCGATGGAATGCTCGTAGAGGACCCGAGTTCACCTGGGAGTGTGAAGATCAGATGAAGAAGAAATACCCGCATCTATTTCCAGAAGATTCGTCAACACCTTCAACAGCTTAAAATTTCGGGACGAAATTTATTTAACGGGTAGGTACTGTAGTGACCCGAACTTTTCCATGTTTATATATATTAATTGATATTGATATTTACATGATTAAATGTTTCCAACATGTTAAGCAATCAAACCTTTTAAAACTTGATTAATTGAAATATGTTTCATATAGACAATTGACCACCCAAGTTGACCGGCGATTCACGAACGTTAAAACTTGTAAAAACGACATGACGATATATATATGGATATACATATGGTTAACATGAGATTATGATAAGTAAGTATCTCCATAAGTATATTAACAATGAGTTATATACATATAAACAAGACTACTAACTTAAGGATTTCGAAACGAGACATATATGTAACGATTATCGTTGTAACGACATTTAAATGTATATATATCATATTAAGATATATTAATATATCATAATATCACGATAATATAATAATTTAACATCTCATTAGATATAATAAACAATGGGTTAACAACATTAATTGAGATCGTTAACTTAAAGGTTTCAAAACAACACTTACATGTAACGACTAACGATGACTTAACGACTCAGTTAAAATGTATATACATGTAGTGTATTTAGATGTATTAAAATACTTTTGGAAGACTTCAAGACATATATCAAAACACTCATACTTAACGAAAATGGTTACAGTTACTTTTCCATTCTTTTCTTTCATCAAGAATTCTAGTCGTATTCTTACCCGTATTATACACAGCTTCAAAACGTACTTACTATGAGTATATACCAATAGGAACTAGCATGGGATTCCACTCTTGATTATGTCATGTATGACTAATCAATTTTAACTTCTACCATGAGCTAGTCAACTAACTAGAACTCCTTTTAACCCCACTCACCACTCATCATTCACTCCATTTCACTTCCAATTCTCTTTCTAATTCTCTCTCAACACACACACACACTATTATGAACGTATTTTTCCAGTAGTTAATCATCATCTTCATCAAAAATCACTTCAAGAATCAAGCTATAATCATCATAGGAAGAACACTTCAAGAACACTTCAAAAATCCCTTCAAGTTTACTAATTTACTTCCAAGCTTTCTAATCCATTCCAAGTAATCATCTAAGATCAATAAACCTTTGTTATATACAGTAGGTTATCTTTCTTATTCAAGGTAATATTCATATTCAAACTTTGATTCAATTTCTATAACTATAAACTATCTTAATTCGAGTAAAAATCTTACTTGAACTTGTTTTTGTGTCATGATCCTACTTCAAGAACTTTCAAGCCATCCAAGATCCTTTGAAGCTAGATCATTTCTTGTCACTTCCAGTAGGTTTACCTACTAAACTTGAGGTAGTAATGATGTTCATAACATCATTCGATTCATATATATAAAACTATCTTATTCGAAGATTTAAACTCGTAATCACTAGAACATAGTTTAGTTAATTCTAAAATTGTTCGCAAACAAAAGTTAATCCTTCTAACTTGACTTTTAAAATTAACTACACACATGTTCTATATCTATATGATATGCTAACTTAATGATTTAAAACCTGGAAACACGAAAAACACCGTAAAACCGGATTTACGCCGTCGTAGTAACACCGCGGGCTATTTTGGGTTAGTTAATTAAAAACTATGATAAACTTTGATTTAAAAGTTGTTATTCTGAGAAAATGATTTTTATTATGAACATGAAACTATATCCAAAAATTATGGTTAAACTCAAAGTGGAAGTATGTTTTCTAAAATGGTCATCTAGACGTCGTTCTTTCGACTGAAATGACTACCTTTACAAAAACGACTTGTAACTTATTTTTCCGACTATAAACCTATACTTTTCTGTTTAGATTCATAAAATAGAGTTCAATATGAAACCATAGCAATTTGATTCACTCAAAACGGATTTAAAATGAAGAAGTTATGGGTAAAACAAGATTGGATAATTTTTCTCATTTTAGCTACGTGAAAATTGGTAACAAATCTATTCCAACCATAACTTAATCAACTTGTATTATATATTATGTAATCTTGAGATACCATAGACACGTATACAATGTTTCGACCTATCATGTCGACACATCTATATATATTTCGGAACAACCATAGACACTCTATATGTGAATGTTGGAGTTAGCTATACAGGGTTGAGGTTGATTCCAAAATATATATAGTTTGAGTTGTGATCAATACTGAGATACGTATACACTGGGTCGTGGATTGATTCAAGATAATATTTATCGATTTATTTCTGTACATCTAACTGTGGACAACTAGTTGTAGGTTACTAACGAGGACAGCTGACTTAATAAACTTAAAACGTCAAAATATATTAAAAGTGCTGTAAATATATTTTGAACATACTTTGATATATATGTATATATTGTTATAGGTTCGTGAATCAACCAGTGGCCAAGTCTTACTTCCCGACGAAGTAAAAATCTGTGAAAGTGAGTTATAGTCCCACTTTTAAAATCTAATATTTTTGGGATGAGAATACATGCAGGTTTTATAAATGATTTACAAAATAGACACAAGTACGTGAAACTACGTTCTATGGTTGAATGATCGAAACTGAATATGCCCCTTTTTATTAAGTCTGGTAATCTAAGAATTTGGGAACAGACACCCCAATTGACGCGAACTCTAAAGATAGATCTATTGGGCCTAACAAACCCCATCCAAAGTACCGGATGCTTTAGTACTTCGAAATTTATATCATATCCGAAGGGTGTCCCGGAATGATGGGGATATTCTTATATATATGCATCTTGTTAATGTCGGTTACCAGGTGTTCACCATATGAATGATTTTTATCTCTATGTATGGGATGTGTATTGAAATATGAAATCTTGTGGTCTATTGTTACGATTTGATATATATAGGTTAAACCTATAACTCACCAACATTTTTGTTGACGTTTAAAGCATGTTTATTCTCAGGTGAATACTAAGAGCTTCCGCTGTTGCATACTAAAATAAGGACAAGATTTGGAGTCCATGTTTGTATGATATTGTGTAAAAACTGCATTCAAGAAACTGATTTCGATGTAACATATTTGTATTGTAAACCATTATGTAATGGTCGTGTGTAAACAGGATATTTTAGATTATCATTATTTGATAATCTACGTAAACCTTTTTAAACCTTTATTTATGAAATAAAGGTTATGGTTTGTTTTAAAAATGAATGCAGTCTTTGAAAAACGTCTCATATAGAGGTCAAAACCTCGCAACGAAATCAATTAATATGGAACGTTTTTAATCAATAAGAACGGGACATTTCAGGTTTGGTATCTGGCATCCATATATGTCATATAAGATATATACTTCGTAGAAGTTTCAAAAGAGAAACACAAACATTAATATTAAATTAATAATAATAATATATAATAATAATTATAATAAACTCTCGTGAATGTACATATTGATAACAGTTTAGCAGCCCTCACATTTAACTTATTCTACTGACAGTTTTAACGGACTTTTATATCGTGCCCCGTTGTTCACTCAGTGTCGAATAAAAAGTCTTCAGAAAAATTCCATATTTTTAAATTAACTATATTTATTTATTTTGATCATTATGGTATAAAATTCAGTCATTAATTTAATAAATAAAAATTACATCAACTGTCCCTCTCATTTATGGGTAAAATATAAAAAGTGTTAAAATTAAATATTTAGGTCCTAAATATACTCTTAATAAGCCTATAACTTATATAACTCATTTTCGGATCACCTTTTATTTTAAAATTACATAAGTTTGAATTTAACTTGCTTAATGTCAATCGAAACATCAAACGAGTATTACAATCATTTAATATTTATTTTATACATTATTTATATATAGAAATATATTTTAATTAATAATTATTATAATATCCTATTTTTATTTTATTAATTTTTAATAACAACAACATATAATACTTCAAATTATATTTTGAGTTATTATTTATATATATATATATACATACACACATATCTATTTACAATTAATTGTTCGTGAATCATCGAGAGCAGTCGAAGGTCAATTGAATATAATGAAACAGTTCAAAAATTTTGAGACTCAATATTACAGACTTTGCTTATCGTGTCAGAATCACATAAAGATTAAGTTTAAATTTGGTCGGAAATTCTCGGGCCGTCACAGTTACCTCAACCTATACCTTCGATTTAGATGGCTCGGGTAGATCTCATAGTATTTTGAATATTCTGAGATGTGCATACACAAACTCTATAAACCCCATGCTTTTCATCTGTAATAGCATAACTTAGAGTACATATCTGTAAATATATTTATAGCTTCCTGTCTTAATGGGTATATCTTATATCACAGGCACAAGGATGCTCGGCAGTTCAATGTGAACCCCTGGATCAACAATCCAAGCCACGCGAGAGCGGCACACTATGAATGATTTGAGATTTGAGCACAAATCTTCTTTAATTATGGGAACTCTCCTGATTATCTTTCTTCTTGATTGATTTTGACTTGAATTCTTCATCTTTGAACATTTGAATATTGTTTTCATTTTGTTGAAACTTGACTTGAACTTTATGCAGATGCTCGTAGACTTCATAATTACTTTGGATGCTCAAATCATTTATATGTGTTCTCCCTTAAATACAAGGATGGCCCGTGATGGTCGGATATACTTTTAGACATTATTTTCGAAATATATTTACCTCTATGTAAGCTAACCTTTCTATGTTTGGATTCAAGCATTACGAGCCAATAGAATTTGATATACAATATCTGTACAAAACATTCTCACCTTGTATTGATCACTTGAATATCCCAATTAGTCGTCAGACTCAATGGTAGAGCAAATTTTGATTATTGCTTGGGGATATTCATCACCAAATATGTCCAGTATAAATCTCAATAGGGAATACCCTCACCTTCTGTTGATTTCCTGAACAATTATTTCTAGAATATGCACACGTGATAATTAGGTGACTACCATTCAACCGCTGTAAATATTTCCATGATTTTCTCATCAAGATATTTACATGATTATGAGTGTGATCATCTCATTCTATGATTGAGTCATAAGGCTTAATAGTACTAGATATGAATAATCACTGATTTAATCTATACTACTTACTATACGCGCCAAACGTTAAACATGCAAGTTCAGTAATACAGTTATCTCCCTAACATGGATCAAGCAACTCATTTTTTTATTTTATAAATTCTTTTGTATTTTCAGATGTTGCCATTTTCTCCCCCTAAAATACTAAAACCGAAAATCTTTTTGGCTTTTTGGATTTTATGCAATCTGAAAATGCAATGCAATGCAGAAATTTCAACTACCTAACATGCAAATGAAAACAAATACAATAAAGAAAATATAAAAGGAGTTGGTTACTCATTTGATGTTTCGTTTCTGGGACGATATCAGACTGATTTTTGACACCAAATTACGTTACTAAATGCATTCAACATACGTTTCAATTCGGGTTGCATACTGAAGTATATGCAAGCCATTATTTCTTGGGCAGTTATGTGCTGGACCGCCTCATTGTCGACAATCCAGGTACTATCAACAAGGTTAAACAAACATGGCGACCTGCACAAGCTCAAAAAATAAAATTAGTTCAAAATGGGAACCCAAGCCCGAATGGCAGTGGGTTTCCCGTCGACACCAACAACATGTAGATCCACCCATTTTCCTCTGGATCCCAACGGTGTTGTATATACATCACTATCACTTGTACTACAACCTCCATCAGATTTAGATCTCCAGACACGACGCTTATATGGCGACCGTTTATGATAAAATGGTGTTTCATTAATGTTCGTGGAAATCTTAGCAGTTGAAGTAAAAACACGGTTTTTAGTAGGTGAGGTTGAACGATTTTTGAAAAATTTATTATACTTCCATTTTGACCTAGAAGACTTTTCATCAAACGTTTGGTTCAGGTCAACCTTCCTTTGTGGTGTACGCAAGTAGTTAGGACATTTCCAAGCACCATGTCCATATTCTCCACAATCAAAACATGTTCTACGGTCAGCAAATTTACCTGAGTAATGACCTGCTCTCCTGTCAAGTCTACATTCGTGACTCACAGTCCGTCTATGTGGAGGTATGTACCTATTTTTTACATTCGGAGTCTTTATGGGGACCCCAGGGATAGTCTTGTATTCTAGGTCTCCTTCCTCAATAACAGGCTTGGCCACAGAATTGTGATCAGACTTAACCTTGGATTTTGATTTAGACTTAAAGGACTTGGATTTAGTAGCTCTTCTTGGTTTTGACTCAGGTCTATCAACAGGTTTTGACACAATCTCCTCAACTGTCTCATCATTAGTAAGAACTTCGTCAACAAACTTAGGCACACTGCTAGTCTTAGAACTCTCACTCTTAAAAAGTTCTTCAGGTGGTGGAGTAAGAACATACTCATTTTCTAAGTTCAGTCCTTTCTCATACTTAACAGGTGTTTGAAACACAAGCTTCTCCTTAGGATTCCTAGACTTCTCACATTTTCTTGGTTTTGGTTTCTTACTAGCACTATCCCTATGAGCATTCTCAGAATTTTTCTGCATGGTAACCGGTTTAGTGACAGGCTTAAAAGGTTTGCTGTCTTTCTCAGTGTCGATATCAGTATCTGACTCGGTTTCATAGAAAACCTCTATAGGTTTCTTTGACTCAACCACCTTACTAGAACTCTCAACAGGTGTTTCCTTAGGCTTACCATATCCAGGTTCGACAATCGGACCCTTACTCTTTTCAACAGGCTTATTAACATATTCATCCATAAGAGGAGGTGCACACTCTTTGTAACTCACACCTTTCTGCTTATCATCCTTAGGAGGGTTGGAGGTCTGTAGCACATACTTTGATCTCTGCCAATTATCAATCCTAGCCTTTTCAGTTTCATATTTTATCTTAAAAGATTCTTTTTCTTTCTTAAGGCTTTCTATTTGATTCAAATACATGGCAATGGCTTTCTGATCATCTATAACTGTTGCTTTCAAGTGTCCTACCTGATTCTCTAAGGCCTTAATAACATCAACATAATCTTTCTGCTTGTTTAAGTAGAAAATAGCGTCCTCATAGTTCTTTTTATTTGTCTGATTTTCAAGACTAAAATTTTTAAGTTCAAGTCTAAGATTCGAACAAGTTTCACAAGTAACAGGTATTTCACTAAGCTTAGAAAATACACTTTCAAGTCTAGCTATTTCCTGTTCAAAATAAACACATTTAGAACAAACAGAAGTAGATTCATTGCATACCTTATCATTACTCGACGTGTTGGCCATGAATGCACAGTCGGTAGTCAAGTTCGAGACCTCAATTTCAGACTCTGACCCAGAACTGTCTGACACTATCTCCAGCTTCTCAATACTATCAGCAACAACATTCACAATTGGCTCTTCTTCCCTAGCCGGATTTTCGATCTCAGTAGCAGTATCACCATTGTTATCTGAAGATTCATCATTAACACAATCACCAACAATCTCAACTTCATTCTTCGACCCGGATGCAAACTCATCGTTTATCTTAGAATCTTGAAGTATATTCTGTCTAGTACATTGCTCTAATTCCTTCTTCCTCAACTTGGATATAAACGAATTAAGAGTAAGAACATTGTTGCAACCCCATGCTCTTGATTCAATCTGCTCAATATATTCATCCCATTCATGAGGTAGTCCGTTCTTAAGAACCTCTACAACTTTAGCTTGCGTCAGCTCAATTCCATAATTCTCCATTTCGAATATTAGATGACGATACCTTGTTATCGTATCTTCTAAACTTTCTGTGCTCAGTGCCGTAAAATTTTTCCATTTCTGTTTCAAGGTCTTTCCCTTATTTTTCTCCATTACTAAACCTTTTAAATCCTCAAAATCTTGTTTTGTCTGGTCCACACAAAAATTATACCACAAAAGAAATTCCTTTTTCTTCCTTGTGTATGCACGTGACCGAAAACAATCCAACAAAAAGTAGGATATGCTTCAACGATTTGCTACAACAATTGAGTAATTATCTGTTGCTTGGCTTCCTCTTTTCTTGCTTTGACAGAATAAAACCCCAAAAAGGTGGGGTCCACCTACGGCTGTGAGAGCCACACAAAAACTTCTCTTTTTTTTCGTGAGATAAGGGGTAAAAAACAAGGTGGAACCCAACTTTGACTAAGTAATACACCTTGCCATAATTTCTTTCTTTTGCTGCGTACGTCGACAAAGAACAAGCACCACACAATTTTCCTTTTCCTTGTTTATTTTTCTTGTGAGATACCAAACCCAAAAAGGCACCACCTTCTATGGAGCAGTTGTCTTCTTCTTCAAAACTCAAACTAACATAACCAACTACCTGAAACTTTCGATTTTTATTTCTTCTTTCTAAAACTCAGTCGGTCGTGGGTCTTCAGAGAAGCGGTCGACTGAGTCACACTCGGTCGTGTGTCTCAAAAGTCAAACTGCCAGCACCTCCTTACAATAAGTAAATTTGGTAGTATAACTCACACGGTCGTGTGTCTATCTCTTTCGATCGGTTGTGTAGACTCAAACGGACGTGGGTGTACTCACACGGTCGGGTGTGTTCTTGAATGATTCAAGGATTTTTTTCAGAATTTTGGTGGCGGTGTGTAGCGCTTTGTGGTGGTCGACGGTGCAGGAGGCTCAAAAAATGGAATTAGGACCTGAAAACTTGCAGAAAGGTACGGTTTGGAATTCCTAACACATCTATGTTTTTAGAATTACAAATAACACTCTAGATCTCACAAATTCGATCGATTTTAAAAACGAAAATTTTAAAACTAAATCTCAGATTTCTCACTCGAAACGTAATGAAAATGAGATCTGTAAATTGTCGAACGTTTTTATGATGATAAGGATTGTAAAACACTGAACAATTGAGAAAAATAACACCCAAAAACGATTTTCAATTTTCGAACAGAAAATGTAAAAAATACCCAAAAAAATAATCAAATTTTCAACAACTCAAAAACGATTTTTCGCTGGACAACGATTCGATCCTTCAACTCCAGCTCTGATACCACTTTGTAGGAGCTATTCGGATCTTCGGATCGATGTTCTAGCGAATCGTTGACTTTCGGATGTCGATTTAGTTGAACCGGATCGTGTAGATCGGATTAGATCAACGCCTAGAGTCGTTATTCTACTTGGGTGGGTTTTGGATCTGCTGTAACTAGAGAGAAAACCGATTTGGAACAAATGATGCGATCAAATCATCAAATGAAGCCTTGAACCTCTATTTATACTCAATGGGCTTCGGTCATTCGTTTGGCCCGAATGTCTTTCGTCAGGCCCGTTCAACTTGATTAGCGTCGGTTGATATGAACTAGGGACTTATATGCACCAACAATTAGTCACTACAAAAAGAATAATGGTAACTTCACCATTAACTACTTCATTTATGAAATTCATAGCAATAGTAATAGAGATACCTGTCCTGCCTAGACATAATAAATTAATGAAAAAATTACGCCGTCGGTACCTGTGGTTTGTGCACATTTGCATCATAACACCTAAACTTTATTTTTTGCGTAGTTAGTACCTCAATTTTGCTTAACTATCGTGGTTGGTACCCCCAACTTAACTATCGTCAAAGTTCAATGGCTAACACCTAACATTATACAGTCATAAAAATAGAAGGACTAACAGTGTACTACACTAAAAGTTTAGGCACACAAAAAAACAATCTGAACACATAAATCGTCATTGTTTTACAGCTCATTCTCTTCATGATTTCTTAAAATCGATTTGACACATAAATCGAAGATGAATCGAAATCAATCAATAAGGAATGTCATTATCGTTGTGTTAATTGTATCATTGCCGATTTTGTGTTTCCGTATTCGGTATTTTCCGGCAAAAGGAGAGAATGAATCGGTACATTCCTCGTGATTTGACCCGACTTGTGAGATCCACTTTCACTTCTCTCAATTTTAAAGTTTATATTATCCGTGAAGATACAGTCATTAACTTGATCTCATCTTCCATCCCGTTAAATTACTGGTTATGTGAAACGAAAACACGATAACGATAATTAATCAGATTTTTGTGTTGCTTCCGGTAAGTCGCTTGTTCGTTTGGCTTATATGAACAAGCCCGAAACACCAATATTAATACTAGGTTGTATATCTGCTGCGGTTAGTGGTTCGATCTTACCGATTTTCGGTTATCTTCTTTCGTTTATTATAAAAGATTTTTTAAGCCGGTTCACTAGCTTCGTGAGGAATCATCGTTTTGGGCATCGATGCTTTTTGTACTTGGTTTTGTTATTTTAATATCAGCACCATTTAGGACCTATTTTTTTGGTATAGCTGGGAGTAAGTTAATATGGAGGGTTCGATTGAAATTCATTAGTGGTTTCAGTGCTGATACAAAGGTGAGTCTTTTGTTACTTTTTAGTCATGATTTAAATGGGTTGAAATCACTACATTTAGTAAAGTGGTATGAATTTGGTTGTAGAAACTATATGAGGAAGCAGTAGGAATTTGAAATTGCTACCTTTTTTAAAGTGGCATGAATTTGAAATTGCTACCTTTAGTCAAGTTGCGAGTGATGCAATAGGAAGCATTAGAACAGTTTCGTCATTTTGTGCTGAAGATAAGGTGATGAACCTATATGAAAACAATAGCTGGGAGTAAGTTAATATAAATCACTACCTTTAGTAAAGTCCATGTTTTTTTTATTCTTAGTATATGCAACAAGCTTTTATGTTGGAGCTCGTTTTGTTAAAGCAGGTCCTAGAATTTTACTATATTACACTAGCAGTCCTTTTGCTTTTATGACTTTATAGTGAAAGGTTGACCATTAAATTTTGACGGCAGTTAGGTTGAGGTACCAACCACGATAGTTAAGTAAAACTGAGGTACCAACTACGCAAAAACAAAAGTTTAGGTGTTATGATGCAAATGTAAACAAACCACAGGTACCAACGGCGGCGTAAATTTTTCTAAAATAATATATAATTTCAAATTTCAAATAACTATTAAATAGATAAAAATAAACTAAAGTGAGTAGTAGTTCACATTGATTATGGGCGATGGAATTTTGCTTTAAGGCATTAACAATCTGTATATATAATATACAGTAATAAATAAAATACATGCACAATAGTTAGACCATTTTTAACGCGGCGTCAGAGGGGTCCCGTCAGACGCGCTGGCAGTGGGTGACGCCCCCTGACGCCCCTAGTGGGGCGTTACGGCTGACGCGGTAGGGGCGTCAGTCAACTTTTTCACGGGTGGGTGAGGCAGCGTCAGGAGTACGTGGCGGCTTCTGATTGACTGAAAATTTAAGCCGTTGGCTAATGGCTATATTTGAGTTTTTTTCATTTTTTTTTTTTTAATTCTATTTATTTTTATCTATATAAACCCATCCATTCTACACTTTTAACACACCATTTCTCTTTATTTTTCTTTCAATTCTATCAATTAAATCATACAATTTTCTCTCATCATCAATTATTTTTCTTTCATGGCATCGTATTTACTTAGTTACGATTCCGATTCGGAAGACGAGCGTATTATTGCACTAATTCAACATTTAGAAGATGATGATGACGAAGTCGAATCCTACCGTGTTCCAAGATCACGAATTTATATTCCAAGAAATCGTGAAGAAGCTGGAGAAAACTTATGGAAGGATTATTTTAGTGACACACCCGTGTTTCCGCCATATAAATTTAAAAGGCGTTTTCGTATGCGGATTGAACTATTTCTCCGAATATCGCAAGGTATTTCTAATTTCGATTCTCATGATACTCCCGAGCATTTTAGATTTTTTAGGGAACGTTTTGATGCTATCGGTCGGCCGACTTTTACAATATTGCAAAAAATGACTTCGGCTCTACGCCAATTGGCGTATGGAACTGCCGCCGATATGTTTGATGAATATTTAAAAATGAGTGAGCAAACCTCAATACTTTGTTTAGATAACTTTTGTAAATGTATTATTACATTATACAAAGAACGTTACATGAGATCTCCCAATGCATACGATGTTCAACGTTTATATAGTAAGCATGAAGAGAAACATGGTTTTAAGGGTATGCTCGGGAGTATTGATTGTATGCATTGGGAGTGGAAGAATTGTCCCGTTGCTTTGAAGGGACAATACACTAGGGGTGACTACAAGAAACCAACCATTAATTTTTATATGTTTTTTAATTATATGTAATATAATTTGTATGCATAATAAAATAAAAAAGAAAAATAAAAAATAAAACTGGTGGGACCTATTTGACACTGGAGGGGCGTCAGAGTTATTTTGGTGTCAGAGGGTGACACTGCCACGTCAGAGGCAGATTGCACTTTTTGGCCAAAAAGTGGACAATCTGCCTGTGACGTCACAGGGTTATATATGGTCTTACCCAAACAACAACTAAACAACATCAGCTAAACTGCCAAATTACTTGACGGTGCCAATACAAAAACAAGAATGTTTGACAATATATTTGCCACCTAGCTCAAACTTACCTTCCATATCTTTGAAAGTGTTTCTTTAACTGATCACATCCCCAATGGAGGGATTCAAATAAAATTCATATAATAATTTTGCTACTGACAACGTAAACAAAAAAAAAACTTGTTACTGAAACTTAAATAATAATCAATGAACTAATTATATGAAGGAATACTTAAAGTAAAATCAAACATGAGAGTACCTAGCTACGGAGTATCTAATTAAGTTAGCTAATTAACACCAACTTGGTTGTATCCAAGCATGACAGTTGAAATGAGTTTTTGCTCCCAAGAAACCCCCAAAACATCTTTTGACGATTTTCCCATCTAATGTGTGATACGTGTGTGTTTCGAGTGAGTACCACACTAGCTGCGGGAAGTAGATCTTGTTCTCCATTTCTGGCGTCTTGGCATCAACGCAAACAGATGTTGTACCACCAATATATATCGTGTGTTTCCCTATACCATCCATTTTCTCCCATTTATCTGCATCATCCTTTCGCTTGAATACCTCAACTTCTCCAAACTCATCACCCACAATGACTAATAATAGATGTTCATCATCGCAATTCATTAGGAAATATTGTGAGTCGCAACTGCTACTTATCGGTGGTGGTGCTTTGGCTAAAACAGTTTTTCGAATGTCTCCTTTACCCAAATTTCTGAAGACGGTGACTTCTCCGTCTTTACTCAATGCGTAAAGATCTCGGCCTATAAATGTTAACAAATATTCATCATCATCATCATCATCATCATCATCAACATCATCATCATCAAGAGGGACGAAATGCCAGGATGATGGTTCCTGAGCTCCTACTACAGAGTAGATGAAATACCGCTGTCCTTCGTTAAATGTAAATCCAGCAACTATACAATTATCGGAGAAATTAGGTGGTGCCGAGAAACATAAGCTTTTTACGTAACCAAATTCTTTCGGAAGTTTGCGAACCTCACCTGTGAAGGGGTTAAATAACATCAATTCTTCTTTTTCCCTGCTCTCAAACAACAACCAACCATATGTCGAACAATACAGTTGGTCATCGACAATCGACAAGACCTGGAATTTCTTCTTTATAAAGTAGTTATCACCTGACAACGGATCTGTAAAAGTGACAATCCCTCAATGTTTATCTACAACCATCAACCACGTTGAGTTTAACGAATAACCATGCAATCTACTTAGAGGTGCTCCTAGACGACAGAGTTTGCATGTAGCACGCAAGTTTAGGTACTCCACACCGACACAGTGTTCCATAATCACCCACAACACATCAAACGGAATATCGTGCAGGCGTGATTCATTATGATTTGCAACCTCGTCTAATGTTACTATTCTCTCATCCTCATCTTCTTTGACGATACCCATACATCTGGCTTCAATTTGAACGTCTTCTAGCCTACATGATCAAGCATGATTAGTTTCATCATTAGTGCAATTGCAATATATAATATGTACAAACATACAAAATAATAATAAGAGGATGGAGAATATGACTGTTATATATTCAAGTTGCGTATAGAACCAATACATTATTGGTAAAAAAAAGATAAATTAAAGCTAATGTTTCAAATTTTTTATAATAATAGGAACCCAATGATATATTGATTCTATACCCAAGTGGAGTGGGTATACAAAAACTTCATATTCAGTTTACTGTAATAATATTTATATAAAATATACAATAGATAAATAGATACATGAACATAAAAAATCAACTAAAATCATATAATTACCTTCCTTCCCACATTGACACACGGGTTGTTGAGACCACTCGTGAAGGCATGGGAGATGCGATGATAGTTCTATCTTTGACATGGTACAAGTATAATATTTCGTCCATTCTGTCACAAATGTGTATATAACCCCCTAACTCAGAAGCAACTGCAGGGTTATAAAATATAGACCAATCACTACCAAGATTTAGATAAAAGAAAGCGTCTTTCAGGTCACTGATTTCTTCCCATAAAACTCGGGTGATGTCTAAGTCTTTAAGGTCTTCAATTTCGAACTCTTCCACTGTCTTACCACTCACGTCCCACTTCTTGAGGCATTCCATTTCTTCCGAATGTATGCTAGCGGTGTCTAACCGGAACAAATTCACATCAACAACTATCTTAGTGTTCTCGTGATAACAAACGTTAATGCAGAACAACTCTGTACCATATCCTTTAATAAAAGGATAGTGGTTGTAATAACGACTAGAATCAGACCAAGGGCAACCCCCAAACACCAGTAGTTGAATCAACACTTGTCTTCCCATTACTACAATCTCAACCTGTATAATAGTAGGACTGATAAAACTGTCGGAGTTTAAGGCATAAATTTTACCATTGCAACAATTCAGGTTATCTAGTAATTCACCATCATATGTTATTCTCTTGAGCTGTTTAGCGTATGACATCTCAATCCATCTCATCCTCTTTATTTTACGATTTAGAAGGCAAAAGACAAATGTAGATGCATCACGTCTCCTTAACAGTAGGACTGAAGTGGGATCATCGGGAGGAGACGTCAACAAACATTCATCGATCGATTCACCATCACCATCTTTCAAAATCAGAGGGGGAAGATCTACCGTCTTCACACTCACAGGGTTCCAAAGAGACCAGAAAACAACATGCGGATGGTTTGATAGAATCAACCAGCCATGGAAACAACCTCGGATGCGTCTTCCGTATAACTCGGGGATTTGACATTCATACTTAATCAATGGGTCGTGTAGTGTAGACAAAAACTCTGTTTCAATGCCGTGTTTATCTTTGAGGTTCTGAAGAATAAACCATGGATATTTTTTGGAAGAAAAAGGGGGCAATTTGTCACATGTTGAACCAATCGACACCTTCTGATCATGCTCCATCTAATAACAAGTTCATAATAATAAAGTTGAGTTTGAATTTAATGCTACAATCATCTAAAAATTAGTGGGTTAAAGACTACATTAATCCTTATTCAGATGAACATATTTCCAAAATCTTCCCCTATATAACTCACTACCCAAACTGATGACTCAATTTTTAAAGAAATTAAAAAACAGTTGATCAATATCAAGCCACTGATGTTAATATGTTATCATATCAGCTTAAATAAAAGATACGATTCATGGCTCAAACTTCATTACTAACTGAACACAATTTACAAAGTTAGTCTTTTACGTTCTGCCCTGCTGGCTGGAATTTGATTTAGGATGGTATTTACGGCCGCTTGTTTTGGCTAAGTTGTTGAATTCTTTTGTGTATTGGTTGTACTTGTTGATCTTTTGATATGTCAATTGTTTTTGCTTTTTTGACAAAAAAAGAGAAGAAAAATTGAGGTGCTCAAACCAGACCATGTACAATTAACTGGACCAAACTAGTACGAGTATCGATAAAATAACTGCAATAATAAACAGACTTGATCTTTATTACGAGTATATGTATATTTTTAGTCAATAGATCATCAATTCATAGTTTATAGATAGAACTCATACCTCAAATATCACCGGCAGAATATCGAACCCTTCACTGAATTTTTCCCATCTTCGATTTTAACAATAAAAAACTCTCTTTCTTCGTTTGGTATTAGGGTTAAGCTACGTAAAAATTGAGTAACAACGTCTATGTATGCATGTACATCTCTATTTATAATTTGTAACTATAATTATAATTATTATAAATAAACCCCAAGGTGGCATGGTGGTAAGATGTTTGGAAAGTTCCAAAGGGACTCAGGTTCAATCCGCACGTGCTTTAAATTAGATGAAAAATGATAAACGTAGTGCCAGTGGCGGAATATAGTTATACCCAAAGGGGTATCCGTTCCACCGCACGTGCTTTAAATTAGATGAAAAATGATAAACGTAGTGCCAGTGGCGGAATATAGTTATACCCAAAGGGGTATCCGTTCCACCTGGATTTAATGGGAAAAAAAAAATTACACTAAAAAGGTTTTTTTTACTAAAATATAGATTTTTTTTAGTGTTTATCCTTGTTGACAATGAAAAATTTATTAAATTTTTTATACCCGCCCCATCTGTATCTAGTGGCGGATCTAGAAGTCTTAGTCACTGGTTGCACTGAAACGCTCTAGACTTGTACTTTTTTTTTTTTTTTGGAATTTTCTCGACTGACCTAGAATCCTATTGTATTGCGTGGCGCGTCCAATTCTGCGCAACGCACAGTATAACTGAATGAATTCAGGTATCTATCACATAACTTTTTTTTTTTTATTGGTTGAAAAACAAAAGGAATACGGAGTATTTATAATGGGACAATACAAAATAATAAATAATGAAATGGGGAGAGAAATTAACTTACATAACCTTTAGATAATAAACTACCAATGCAAAACACTAATTTACACAATTAATATACTCTTAATTCGTTAAGCATTAGAGAATTTACACATGTCAGATTTTATCAATATAATATAAGTAGTAATAATCGGAAAACAAAATACTCTGTAGTTGATAAATTAAGTGCTCTCTTAATTTGAGTGTCACATTACAAATCTTACAAAATAATAAGGTCAAATTGAATGTATATGTATAATATGAGGGACTAACTATGTAACATTTCATTAGAGATATGGATGAGAATAAATCATCTTCTATACTTTTCACATACCAATAAACTTTTCTCCATTAATAAACAGAAACTCGAGCTTTTATTCAACACAAAAATATCTAGATATATGAATCAACATCAGCTTCGAAAGATATGAGCATTGACTTCTTTGTTTTACATTTAGTAGACTTTAGAGAATAATAAATTGGGCTAAGAGGGTGCACACAATAAAATTCATTGGTGTCACTCATTAAAAACCCAACAAAACCCAACAAATTTTACACTATATGGGCTTAGTTGAGTGGTTGCAAGTAGGGATGGCAATGGATACCCGATTCAGTGGATATCCATCCGATCCACCCGATTATTCGTGGATATGGACGATCTAAATGGATATGGTTATGGATGTGGATGAAAAAATTTCATCCGTGGATGAACCCGCTTTCACCCAAAATAACTAAATATATAAATTTATCACTCAAATTAGTATCATTTATATAGTGATATTTCATTAATTATATTCATATTCATCTTTCTTTATATTTTCTCTAAAAATATAACTTTCTTCTTATATTTTGTTTTGTTTAAATAATCAAATGTATTTATCGTACTTTGGTGGTTCAAATGTGATTCCATGTAACTAAAAGTAAGCAACTTACATGTCGATATCTTTACATGTTTTATAGGTTATCTATTGAATATTTGTTATATAGATTAGTAAAATATGACTTTCGGTCGCATAAACTATTAAAAATATTACTTTTGATCGTATATAGTGAATCACCGCTTATAATTGTTAAAAATAAAATAAATTTAAACGCATATGGATAATTATCCATTAACCCGTTTCACCGGACGGATATGAATATGGATGGATGAAAAGTAAAAAAAATAAATAGATATGGATATGAATACGGCATCACCCGATCCATATCCGATCCATTGCCATCCCTAGTTGCAAGTGCTACCACTCATCTAAATATATATCTGCCCCTGTCTGTATCTAGGTTCAAGTTCTGCCACCACGTAGTCCTAAGGGTTATAAGCATACCAAATACTCCATCTGTTCCAGATTAATTGTTCATAGACCAAAAACACACAGTTTAAGAAATGTCATTATCACACTATACTTTTTCTGTAATTTTTTTCTAACTTTATAATTTCACCCTCGTTCAATTAATTTGAAATGCCTCTAACTTTTGTAATTTAATTAATTCATTGAAGACAATATTGTAAATTTAATTAAATTACTTTCCATTTTTGGAATTGGACAATTAATTTGAGACAACCCGAAAAGAAATAATTTACAATTAATTTGGGATGGATGGAGTATAGTTTAATTCCATATTTATAACTAAACACTGCCATGAACAATATTAATACTAAAATTATATAAGGAAGATGATATTAAAAGAATAAATATATATACTTTGTAATTAATTCAACAAAGTTTTTAAACTGAAATATGGTAGGCTTAAAATTATCCATCTTTTATATAATAGAGAAAGTAGGCATTCAGTTTGGAAAGTAAGACTCAATTAAGTCAAAACCCTAGCAATTTATCGACGTCGTCACCTACAGCAATTTACAGACATAGATATTCACTCTCTAACTTTTCAAACTTTCTGGTCACAACCCTAGCAGTTTACCAACAAGTGACCTTTTTAGAAGCCATGGTACAAAGCTGAAATGACCCGTTCATATACATTATAAACGATTCACAATAGTTGATTACATCGCGAGGTATTTGACCTCTATATGATACATTTTATAAACATTGCATTCGTTTTTAAAAGACAAACTTTCTTTACATAAAAAATTGACGCCATGCATACCATTTCATATTACATCCAACTATAATTGACTTAATATTAATCTTGATGAACTCAACGACTCGAATGCAACGTCTTTCAAAGTATATCATGAATGACTTCAAGTAATATCCTTAAAATGAGCTAATGCACAGCGGAAGATTTCTTTAATACCTGAGAATAAACATGCTTTAAAGTGTCAACCAAAAGGTTGGTGAGTTCATTAGTTTATCACAATCAATCATTTTCGTAATAGTAATAGACCACAAGATTTCAGTTTTCATAAATATCCGTACACTCGCAAGTGTATAAAAGTATTCTATAAGTTGTTGAGCGCTTCGGTAACCATACTTAACAATTAATGTGGCATATTCTCTTTTTTATGAAATCTCCCTACACTGTACCAAGTGTAGTAAAAACGAAGTACTATGCAACCGTTTACGATACTAGAGCGACTAGCCCGGTTGGGGTTGTCAAACCCGATAGATCTATCAATAGGATTCGCGCTTACATGCTCTTACAACATGTAAATATTAGTTACCAAGCTATTAGGGAAAAATATGCAAAGTGGTACAACTCAACGTAGAATATGTTTCTAGTACTTGTGTCCATTTCGTAAAACAGTTATAAAACAGTGCATGTATTCTCAGCCCAAAAATATATATAAAAAGGGAGTAATGAAACTCACAATACTGTATTTCGTAGCAATTATGTATATGACGGCACTGAACAAGTGCAGGGTTTGTCTCGGATTCACGAACCTATATCAATTATATATATTTATTAACATATAATATTGATAAAACAAGTTTATATATTAATTATATAATATTTTTACTTGTTTAAGTTAGTAATTAGTTGTTAGTCTTATTTTGAATCTTATATAGATTTCCTGATTTTAAATAGTCAACTCCCGATAGGTATATCTCATAGTGTGTTCGACTTCTATAGGTGTAAGAGCCATCATTGAAAAGGTATTTGAGTCCTATAACCAGCCATAATCAGCATATGTTCTGAATCGGGGTATAGGTTAGTTAAAATTTCATTTTGTCACAGGTGCGTAAATCTGTCCGTACAGTTCAATAATTCGTCATAGGAACAGTCCGTAGGCTATGAAAAATAGCTAAACTCAATATTTTTAATTTTCCTTCTATATTTTAGTTATTAACATATACACTAACAGGTGTTATCAAGGAAAATATCCCAGGTCTTAGTTAGCATAGTTTTCTAGTTAGATTGATTAAGCATACAACATTAATCTTAGCCAAATTTTTCGGTTCATAAATTATTTGTTACTACATGGTTTTTAATGAACAGAGTTGCTGGAGACTCCTTAATATGTTGTGTTTTCAAAACATAATTGAAAAGTTTTGGTTTCATAGTCGAAGTTAGGCTTATGCCCTTAACTTGTAACGGTGGATAGATTCGGATAAAATCTGTCATCAGCCAACTAATGAATTTTTGAAAAATACTTTCACTTCGTCTAAAATCATGAAAAAATTAGAGAAATCTTGATTCATATATATTAATAAATATCCAGAGTTATATGCTCTAAAACAAAGTTTAAAATAGCTTTTAAATTCGTGTGTCAAAACAGTTTTCAAGAACCGAAAGAGACCAATTGTTGTATATTAAGTTCTAAGGTGTTATACATATATGCAAGTTATAAATTCTTATAATAACTTAATATAATATCATAATACATAAAAATAAGTGTTTTTAAAGTCAAGTTAGTAAGGTTACATTAGTTTATAAACATGATTGGTTTCCACCAAACAAGTTCAAGTTTTTACAAGTTTTATAAACTTATTAAGATAGCAATAGAGTAGGAATTTAACAAGAGTTTTAAGAAGTGTTCTACCTTGATTTTGAAGCTAGATGATGAGGAAAATGCTTGGTGATGATCTAGTATGAAGATAGAAGTATTTTGAGAGAGTAATTTGGAGTAAAGAATGAGAAAATGGAATGGAAAAATGGGGTTGTACATATGGACGAATTTTAAGTTAATAATTGAGTCATATGTTGCCAAAATGGTTAGTAAACTTGTTAGTTTTTGTCTCATGACTCATTAACAAGACAAAAGATGCTAGGATCCAAAAATGGGGCTGCTAAAGAGTGTATTTTTCAATAGTTATACATCTATAAGCTGCGTATTAGACGGGTAAAAATACCGTAAAAATACGAATAGAATTCATGAGGAAATAGAATGCGAATACGAGTATAGCTATCTTTGTTGAATATACTTATGTTAATATATGTATTTAAGTCTTTCAAAAGTGTATTAATACATCTTAATACAATACATATATATTCATTTTAACATAAGGGTTTTTACGTTGTTAAATGTTACATATATATATTGTTTTCGAAACTCTTAAGTTAGTAGTCTCAATTTATATATATAAAACCAATTATTAATATACTTAATGAGATACTTAACTATCATATATTCAAGATAGATATAATCCATATATCCATATATATACATAAGTATATATTTAATACAAGTTATGACATTCGTGAATCGTCGAACAAATGGTTGGTCAATTGTTTGTATGAAACTCATTTCAAAAGTTTTAAAACTTGTCAAAAAAATTTTGCTTATCATGTCGGAATAATGTTATCATATAAAGATTAAGTTTAAATTTTGGTCGGAAATTTCCGGGTCGTCATAGTACCTACCCGTTAAAGAAATTTCGTCTCGAAATTTGATTGGGATCGTCATGGCTGACAATAAGTATGTTTTCATGACGCATAAGAGCTGAAAATTAGAATTTTATCATCATTGGGTAATATAGATAAATCAATTTGATTTTGTGAAGAGTACGAGTGAAGCTATCGCAAAAGAGTGAAAATGAGTAAATACATGTTCGTCTTATCCGGTGACGTAGTCACGGTTGATTTTTGGAATTCTAGGAATTTTAGAAGAAAATCTTCGAAATCTAAATAAGATTTGATTCTTCGGAAATTAAGGAAATTAGGATCCTCTTGAAATGTCCCGTTCTTATTGATTAAAAACGTTCCATATTAATTGATTTCGTTGCGAGGTTTTTGACCTCTATATGAGACTTTTTTTCAAAGACTGCATTCATTTTAAAACAAACCATAACCTTTATTTCATCAATAAAGGTTTAAAAAGCTTTACGTAGATTATCAAATAATAATAATCTAAAATATCCTGTTTGCACACGACTATTACATAATGGTTTACAATACAAATATGTTACAACGAAATAAGTTTCTTGAATGCAGTTTTTACACAATATCATACAAGCATGGACTCCAAATCTTGTCCTTATTTAAGTATGCGACAGCGGAAGCTCTTAATATTCACCTGAGAATAAACAGGCTTTAAACATCAACAAAAATGTTGGTGAGTTATAGGTTTAACCTATATATATCAAATCGTAACAATAGATCACAAGATTTCATATTTCAATATACATCCCATACATAGAGATAAAAATCATTCATATGGTGAACACCTGGTAACCGACATTAACAAGATGCATATATAAGAATATCCCCATCATTTCGGGACACCCTTCGGATATGATATAAATTTCGAAGTACTAAAGCATCCTGTACTTTGGATGGGGTTTGTTAGGCCCAATAGATCTATCTTTAGGATTCGCGTTAATTAGGGTGTCTGTTCCCTAATTCTTAGATTACCAGACTTAATAAAAAGGGGCATATTCGATTTCGATAATTCAACGATAGAATGTAGTTTCACGTACTTGTGTCTATTTTGTAAATCATTTATAAAACCTGTATGTATTCTCATCCCAAAAATATTAGATTTTAAAAGTGGGACTATAACTCACTTTCACAGATTTTTACTTCGTCGGGAAGTAAGACTTGGCCACTGGTCGATTCACGAACCTATAAAAAATATGTACATATATATCAAAGTATATTCAAAATATATCTACAACATTTTTAATACATTTTGATGTTTTAAGTTTATTAAGTCAGATGTCCTCGTTAGTAACCTACAACTAGTTGTCTAACGTTAGATGTACAGAAAAAAATTGATATATATTATCTTGAATCAATCCACGACCCAGTGTATACACGTCTCAGGCTAGATCACAACTCAAAGTATATATATTTTTGGAATCAACCTCAACCCTGTATAGCTAACTCGCACATTACTGCATATAGAGTGTCTATGGTTGTTCCAAATAATATATACACATGGGTCGATATGATATGTCAAAACATTTGCATACGTGTCTATGGTATCCCAAGATTACATAATATATTAGAATACATGTATAATACAATATAAGTTAGCTAGGATATGATTAATATAGATTTGTTACCAATTTTCACGTTGCTATAACAAGAAAAATTATCCAATCTTGTTTTACCCATAACTTCTTCATTTTAAATCCGTTTTGAGTGAATCAAATTGCTATGGTTTCATATTGAACTCTATTTTATGAATCTAAACAGAAAAATTATAGATTTATAGTCGGAAATATAAGTTACAAGTCATTTTTGTAAAGGTAGTCATTTCAGTCGAATGAACGACTCTAGATGACCATTTTAGAAAACATACTTCCACTTTGAGTTTAATCATGATTTTTGGATATAGTTTCATGTTCATAAGAAAAATCATTTTCCCAGAAGAATAACTTTTAAATCAAAGTTTATCATAGTTTTTAATTAACTAACCCAAAACAGCCCGCGGTGTTACTACGACGGCGTATGTCCAGTTTTACGGTGTTTTTCGTGTTTCCAGGTTTTAAATCATTAAGTTAGCATATCATATAGATATATAACATGTGTTTAGTTGATTTTAAAAGTCAAGTTAGAAGGATTAACTTTTGTTTGCGAACAAGTTTAGAATTAACTAAACTATGTTCTAGTGATTACAAGTTTAAACCTTCGAATAAGATAGCTTTATATGTATGAATCGAATGATGTTATGAACATCATTACTACCTCAAGTTTTCTGGATAAAGCTACTGGAAATGAGAAAAATGGATCTAGCTTCAAAGGATCCTTGGATGGCTTGAAAGTTCTTGAAGCAGAATCATGACACGAAAACAAGTTCAAGTAAGATTTTCACTCGAAATAAGATTGTTATATTTATAGAAATTGAATCAAAGTTTGAATATGAGTATTACCTTGTATTAGAAAGATATCTTACTGTAAATAAGAAATATTTCTTGAGGTTGGATGATCAAACTACAAGATTGGAAGTAAGCTAGCAAACTTGGAAGTATTCTTGATTTTATGAAACTAGAACTTGTAGAATTTATGAAGAACACTTAGAACTTGAAGATAGAACTTGAGAGAGATCAATTAGATGAAGAAAATTGAAGAATGAAAGTGTTTTTAGGTGTTTTTGGTCGTTGGTGTATGGATTAGATATAAAGGATATGTAATTTTATTTTCATGTAAATAAGTCATGAATGATTACTCATATTTTTGTAATTTTATGAGATATTTCATGATAGTTTCCAAATGATGGTTCCCACATATGTTAGGTGACTCACATGGGCTGCTAAGAGCTGATCATTGGAGTGTATATACCAATAGTGCATACATCTAAAAGCTGTGTATTGTACGAGTACGAATACGGGTGCATACGAGTAGAATTGTTGATGAAACTGAACGAGGATGTAATTGTAAGCATTTTTGTTAAGTAGAAGTATTTTGATAAGTGTCTTGAAGTCTTTCAAAATTGTATGAATACATATTAAAACACTACATGTATATACATTTTAACTGAGTCGTTAAGTCATCGTTAGTCGTTACATGTAAGTGTTGTTTTGAAACCTTTAGGTTAACAATCTTGTTAAATGTTGTTAACCCAATGTTTATAATATCAAATGAGATTTTAAATTATTATATTATCATGATAATATGATGTATGAATATCTCTTAATATGATATATATACATTAAATGTCGTTACAACGATAATCGTTACATATATGTCTCGTTTCAAAATCATTAAGTTAGTAGTCTTGCTTTTACATATGTAGTTCATTGTTAATATACTTAATGATATGTTTACTTATCATAATATCATGTTAACTATATATATATCCATATATATATATATGTCATCATATAGTTTTTACAAGTTTTAACGTTCGTGAATCACCGGTCAACTTGGGTGGTCAATTGTCTATATGAAACCTATTTCAATTAATCAAGTCTTAACAAGTTTGATTGCTTAACATATTGGAAACACTTAATCATGTAAATAAAAATTTCATTTAATATATATATAAACATGGAAAAGTTCGGGTCACTACAGTACCTACCCGTTAAATAAATTTCGTCCCGAAATTTTAAGCAGTTGGTGGTGTTGACGTATCTTCTGGAAATAAATGCGGGTATTTCTTCTTCATCTGATCTTCTCATTCCCAGGTGAACTCGGGCCCTCTACGAGCATTCCATCGAACCTTAACAATTGGTATCTTGTTTTGCTTAAGTCTTTTAACCTCACGATCCATTATTTCGACGGGTTCTTCGATGAATTAAAGTTTTTCGTTGATTTGGATTTCATCTAACAGAATAGTGAGATCTTCTTTAGCAAAACATTTCTTCAAATTCGAGACGTGGAAAGTTTTATGTACAGCCGCGAGTTGTTGAGGTAACTCAAGTCGGTATGCTACTGGTCCGACACGATCAATAATCTTGAATGGTCCAATATACCTTGGATTTAATTTACCTCATTTACCAAATCGAACAACGCCTTTTCAAGGTGCAACCTTAAGCATGACCATCTCTCCAATTTCAAATTCTTTATCTTTTCTTTTAATGTCGGCGTAGCTCTTTTGTCGACTTTGGGCGGTTTTCAACCGTTGTTGAATTTGAATGATCTTCTCGGTAGTTTCTTGTATTATCTCTGGACCTGTAATTTGCCTATCCCCCACTTCACTCCAACAAATTGGAGACCTGCACTTTCTACCATAAAGTGCTTCAAATGGCGCCATCTCAATGCTTGAATGGTAGCTGTTGTTGTAGGAAAATTCTGCTAACGGTAGATGTCGATCCCAACTGTTTCCGAAATCAATAACACATGCTCGTAGCATATCTTCAAGCGTTTGTATCGTCCTTTCGCTCTGCCCATCAGTTTGTGGATGATAGGCAGTACTCATGTCTAGACGAGTTCCTAATGATTGCTGTAATGTCTGCCAGAATCTTGAAATAAATTTGTCATCCCTATTAGAGATAATAGAGATTGGTATTCCATGTCTGGAGATGACTTCCTTCAAATACAGTCGTGCTAACTTCTCCATCTTGTCATCTTCTCTTATTGGCAGGAAGTGTACTGATTTGGTGAGACGGTCAACTATTACCCAAATAGTATCAAAACCACTTGCAGTCCTTGGCAATTAATTGATGAAATCCATGGTAATGTTTTCCCATTTCCATTCCGGGATTTCGGGTTGTTGAAGTAGATCTGATGGTTTCTGATGCTCAGCTTTGACCTTAGAACACGTCAAACATTCTCCTACGTATTTAGCAATATCGGCTTTCATACCTGGCCACCAAAAATGTTTTTTAAGATCCTTGTACATCTTCCCCGTTCCAGGATGTATTGAGTATCTGGTTTTATGAGCTTCTCTAAGTACCATTTCTCTCATATTTCCAAATTTTGGTACCCAAATCCTTTCAGCCCTATACCGGATTCCGTCTTCCCGAATATTAAGATGCTTCTCCGATCCTTTAGGTATTTCATCTTTTAAATTTCCCTCTTTTAAAACTCCTTGTTGTGCCTCCTTTATTTGAGTAGTAAGGTTATTGTGAATCATTATATTCATAGATTTTACTCGAATGGGTTCTCTGTCCTTCCTGCTCAAGGCGTCGGCTACCACATTTGCCTTCCCCGGGTGGTAACAAATCTCAAATTCGTAATCATTCAACAATTCAATCCACCTACACTGCCTCATATTCAGTTGTTTCTGATTAAATATGTGTTGAAGACTTTTGTGGTCGGTATATATAATACTTTTGACCCCATATAAGTAGTGCCTCCAAGTCTTTAATGCAAAAACAACCGCGCCTAATTCCAAATCATGCGTCGTATAATTTTGTTCATGAATCTTTAATTGTCTAGACGCATAAGCAATCACCTTCGTTCGTTGCATTAATACACAACCGAGACCTTGCTTTGATGCGTCACAATAAATCACAAAATCATCATTCCCTTCAGGCAATGACAATATAGGTGCCGTAGTTAGCTTTTTCTTCAATAGTTGAAACGCCTTCTCTTGTTCATCCTTCCGTTCAAATTTCTTCCCTTTATGCGTTAATGCAGTCAAGGGTTTTGCTATTTTGGAGAAATCTTGGATGAATCTTCTGTAGTAACCAGCCAATCCTAAAAATTGACGTATATGCTTCGGAGTTTTTGGGATTTCCCACTTTTCAACGGTTTTGATCTTTGCCGGGTCCACCTGGATACCTTCTTTGTTCACTATGTGACCGAGGAATTGAACTTCTTCCAACCAAAATGCACACTTTGAAAACTTAGCGTACAGTTTTTCTTTCCTCAATACTTCTAGCACTTTTCTCAAATGTTCTTCGTGCTTTTGATCATTCTTTGAGTAAATAAGTATGTCATCGATGAAAAAAATGACAAACTTGTCAAGATATGGCCCACACACTCGGTTCATAAGGTCCATGAACACAGCTGGTGCGTTAGTCAATCCAAACGGCATAACCATAAACTTGTAATGACCATACGCGTCCTAAAAGCAGTTTTTGGAATATCATCCTCCTTTACTCGCATTTGATGATATCCAGAACGTAAATCGATCTTCGAATAAACCGACGAGCCTTGTAGTTGATCAAATAAGTCGTCAATTCTCAGCTGTGGATAACAGTTTTTGATGGTAAGTTTGTTCAACTCTCTGTAGTCAATACACAACCTAAATGTACCATCCTTCTTCTTGACAAACAAAACAGGAGCTCCCCATGGTGATGTGCTTGGTCGAATGAAACCACGTTCTAATAGTTCTTGCAGTTGGCTTTGCAGTTCTTTCATCTCGTTAGGTGCGAGTCTATAAGGAGCACGAGCTATTGGTGCAGCTCCTGGTACAAGATCTATTTGAAATTCAACAGATCGATGTGGAGGTAGTCCCGGTAATTCTTTCGGAAATACATCGGGAAATTCTTTTGCGACGGGAACATCATTGATGCTCTTTTCTTCAGTTTGTACTTTCTCGACGTGCGCTAGAACAGCATAACAACCTTTTCTTATCAGTTTTTGTGCCTTCAAATTACTAATAAGATGTAGCTTCGTGTTGCCCTTTTCTCCGTACACCATTAAGGGTTCTCCTTCTTCTCGTATAATGCAAATTGCATTTTTATAACATACGATCTCTGCTTTCACCTTCTTCAGCCAGTTCATGCTAACTATTACATCAAAACTCCCTAACTCTACTGGTATCAAATCAATCTTAAATATTTCGCTACCCAGTTTAATTTCTCGATTCTGGCATATATAATCTGCTAAAATTAATTTACCGTTTGCTAATTCGAGTAAAAATTTACTATCCAACGGCGTCAATGGACAACTTAATTTGGCACAAAAATCTCTACTCATATAGCTTCTATCCGCACCCGAATCAAATAAAACATAAGTAGATTTATTGTCAGTAAGAAACGTACCCGTAACAAGCTCCGGGTCTTCCTGTGCCTCTACCGCATTAATATTGAAAACTCTTCGGCGGCCTTGTCCATTCGTGTTCTCCTGGTTCGGGCAATTTCTAATAATGTGGCCCGGTTTTCCACATTTATAACAAACTACATTGGCATAACTTGCTCCGACACTACTTGCTCCGCCATTACTCGTTCCGACACCATTTGTTCCTTTCGTTCTGTTAACCCCTGGTCCGTAGACCTCACACTTCGCCGTGCTATGACCATTTCTTTTACACTTGTTGCAAAATTTGGTGCAGAATCCCGAGTGATACTTTTCACACCTTTGGCATAGCTGCTTCTGATTGTTGTTGTTGTTGCGGTTGTTATTGTTGTTGGGATGATTGTTGTAGTTGTTGTTATTGTTGTTGTTGTTGTTGTTGTTGGGCCGTTTGTTGTAGTTGCGATTGTTGGGATAGTTGTTGCGATTATTGTTGTAATTGCTGTTGTTGTTGTATTGGTGATTCTTATCACCGTTTTCCTCCCACTTTCTTTTGACTTGCTTCACATTGGCCTCTTCAGCCGTCTGTTCTTTAATTCTTTCCTCAATCTGGTTCACTAGTTTGTGAGCCATTCTACATGCCTGTTGTATGGAGGCGGGCTCGTGTGAACTTATATCTTCTTGGATTCTTTTCGGTAATCCTTTCACAAACGCGTCGATCTTCTCTTCCTCATCTTCGAACGCTCTCGGACACAATAGGCACAATTCTGTGAATCATCTTTCGTACGTGGTAATATCAAATCCTTGGGTTCGTAACCCTCTAAGTTCTGTCTTGAGCTTATTGACCTCGGTTCTGGGACGGTACTTCTCGTTCATCAAGTGCTTGAATGCTGACCACGGTAGTGCGTAAGCATCATCTTGTCCCACTTGCTCTAGATAGGTATTCCACCATGTTAACGCAGTACATGTGAAGGTATGCGTAGCGTACTTCACTTTGTCCTCTTCAGTACACTTACTTATGGCAAACACCAATTTGACCTTCTCGGTCCACCGTTTCAATCCGATCGGTCCTTCGGTTCCATCAAATTCCAAAGGTTTGCAGGCAGTGAATTCTTTGTAGGTGCATCCTACACGATTTCTTGCGCCGTTAGCTGCATTGCTAGATTCGGAGTTTTGTTGGTATGTAGCGCAGCCTGTACTGCGGCTATGTTTGCAGCAAGAAAGGTACGAAATTCCGCTTCGCTCATATTCATGGTTTGTCGAGTAGTCGGTGCCATTTTCTTCAAATAGTCAAATGAAACAAGTTAATCATACAGAATATTAAGAGTAGTCAATAGTATCTCGTAGCATAATATGAACTCATTTATAAAAGCTTTTTCTTCATATTAGCGTTTTATAAGTTTAAATTCGGGTAGTACCTACCCGTTAAGTTCATACTTAGTAGCTAATATACAATTCAACTACTACAATTCTATATGAAAAACTGATTATAATAATATTTCGCGTCCAAACTTTTACACAATATTTTACAAACTTACAATACCGCTTATTTTACATATAGCATGAAATATAGCACACAATAACTTTGATACAAGATAGTTGTGAAGATAATTCTAGCTAGTATACAAGTCGTTCAGTAAAGGCAATAAAGACACGTAATTCATACGTCCAGAAACAAGTCATGCATTCTGGTTTTACTAGGTCTACTTCCCATCCTTGGTCTTGTGGAACATAACCGTTATGGCCGTTGATAAGACAGCGTGTTGTAACGTCGTCAGAGGGACGAGGGTTACGTAATGTCCAACAGTCCCGTAACAATCTAAAAACCTCATTTCTTACCCCAATTACCGACTCCGTCACTTGTGGGAATGTTTTGTTTAATAGTTGTAGCCCGATGTTCTTATTCTCACTTTGGTGAGAAGCGAACATTACTAACTCGTAAGCATAACATGCTTCTTTATGTTGCATGTTAGCCGCTTTTTCTAAATCACGAAGTCCTATATTCGGATATATTGAGTCAAAATAATTTCTTAACCCGTTGCGTAAAATAGCATTTGGGTTCCCCGCAATATATGCGTCAAAGTAAACACATCGTAACTTATGGATTTCCCAATGTGATATCCCCCATCTTTCGAACGAAAGCCTTTTATAAACCAAGGCATTCTTGGAACTTTCTTCAAATGTCTTAAAAACTGATCTCGCCTTAAATAGTTGTGCCGAGGAATTCTGACCGACTCTAGACAAGATTTCATCAATCATGTCTCCGGGTAGGTCTCTTAAAATATTGGGTTGTCTATCCATTTTGTGTTTTTAAATTGTAAAATAGACAAGAGTTAGATTCATAAAAAAAAATACTTATTAATACAAGCAATTTTTACATATATCATAAAGCATAAGCACACTATATTACATATATTACACCACACGAATACAACTATCTTATTCTGACTCGCTCGTTTCTTCTTCTTCAGTTTTGGTTCGTTTTTCCAAGTTTCTAGGGATATATGATGTTCCCCTAATACGAGCCATCGTTTTCCACATTGGTTTAGAAAAACCTGGTGGTTTAGAGGTTCCCGGGTTATTGTCACAACTTAAGAAATACGGGTGTTGACGATACATATAAAGTTCATCGGGTTTGGAATCAAATTTCTCTATTTTTATACCCTTTCCCTTATTGTTCTCTTTTGCCTTATTAAATTGTGTTGGGGTAATTTCTATAACATCATCGGAATCCTTGTCGGGATGGAGAATTGGTAATCCTCCCAATACTTTGCTTCCTTGGCAGAAACACCATTGACCATAATTAACTTTGGTCGGTTGGTTGAGGATTTTCTTCTACTTAACCGTTTTATTATTTCCCCCACTGGTTCTATTTCTTCTTCCGGTTCCGATTCTTCTTCCGGTTCCGATTCTTCTTCCGGTTCCGACTCTTCTTCCGGTTCCTCTTCGGGAACTTGTGAATCAGTCCACGAATCATTCCAATTTACATTTAACTCTTCATTATTATTAGGTGAGTCAATGGGACGTTTTCTAGAGGTAGACATCTATCACATAATATCAAACACGTTAAGAGATTGATATATCACATAATATTCACATGTTAAAAATATATAGTTTCCAACAAAATTTGTTAAGCAATCATTTTTCAAGTAAACACGGTCGAAGTCCAGACTCACTAATGCATCCTAACAAACTCGATAAGACACACTAATGCAAAATTCTGGTTCTCTAAGACCAACGCTCGGATACCAACTGAAATGTCCCGTTCTTATTGATTAAAAACGTTCCATATTAATTGATTTCGTTGAGAGGTTTTGACCTCTATATGAGACTTTTTTTCAAAGACTGCATTCATTTTTTTCAAAGACTGCATTCATTTCATCAATAAAGGTTTAAAAAGCTTTACGTAGATTATCAAATAATGATAATCTAAAATATCCTGTTTACACATGACTATTACATAATGGTTTACAATACAAATATGTTACAACAAAATAAGTTTCTTGAATGCAGTTTTTACACAATATCATACAAGCATGGACTCCAAATCTTGTCCTTATTTAAGTATGCGACAGCGGAAGCTCTTAATATTCACCTGAGAATAAACATGCTTTAAACGTCAACAAAAATGTTGGTGAGTTATAGGTTTAACCTATATATATCAAATCGTAACAATAGACCACAAGATTTCATATTTCAATATACATCCCATACATAGAGATAATAATCATTCATATGGTGAACACCTGGTAACCGACATTAACAAGATGCATATATAAGAATATCCCCATCATTTCGGGACACCCTTCGGATATGATATAAATTTCGAAGTACTAAAGCATCCGGTACTTTGGATGGGGTTTGTTAGGCCCAATAGATCTATCTTTAGGATTCGCGTCAATTAGGGTGTCTGTTCCCTAATTCTTAGATTACCAGACTTAATAAAAAGGGGCATATTCGATTTCGATAATTCAACCATAGAATGTAGTTTCACGTACTTGTGTCTATTTTGTAAATCATTTATAAAACCTGCATGTATTCTCATCCCAAAAATATTAGATTTTAAAAGTGGGACTATAACTCACTTTCACAGATTTTTACTTCGTCGCGAAGTAAGACTTGGCCACTGGTCGATTCACGAACCTATAACAAATATGTACATATATATCAAAGTATATTCAAAATATATTTACAACACTTTTAATACATTTTGATGTTTTAAGTTTATTAAATCAGCTGTCCTCGTTAGTAACCTAAAACTAGTTGTCCAACGTTAGATGTACAGAAAAAAATTGATATATATTATCTTGAATCAATCCACGACTCAGTGTATACACGTCTCAGGCTAGATCACAACTCAAAGTATATATATTTTTTGAATCAACCTCAACCCTGTATAGCTAACTCCCACATTACTGCATATAGAGTGTCTATGGTTGTTCCAAATAATATATACACATGGGTCGATATGATATGTCAAAACATTTGCATACGTGTCTATGGTATCCCAAGATTACATAATATATTAGAATACATGTATAATACAATATAAGTTAGCTAGGATATGATTAATATAGATTTGTTACCAATTTTCACGTTGCTACAACAAGAAAAATTATCCAATCTTATTTTACCCATAACTTCTTCATTTTAAATCCGTTTTGAGTGAATAAAATTGCTATGGTTTCATATTGAACTCTATTTTATGAATCTAAACAGAAAAAGTATAGGTTTATAGTCGGAAATATAAGTTACAAGTCGTTTTTTGTAAAGGTAGTCATTTCAATCGAAAGAACGACGTCTAGATGACCATTTTAGAAAACATACTTCCACTTTGAGTTTAATCATGATTTTTGGATATAGTTTCATGTTCATAAGAAAAATCATTTTCCCAGAAGAACAACTTTTAAATTAAAGTTTATCATAGTTTTTAATTAACTAACCCAAAACAGCCCGCGGTGTTACTACGACGGCGTATGTCCAGTTTTACGGTATTTTTCGTGTTTCCAGGTTTTAAATCATTAAGTTAGCATATCATATAGATATATAACATGTGTTTAGTTGATTTTAAAAGTCAAGTTAGAAGGATTAACTTTTGTTTGCGAACAAGTTTAGAATTAACTTAACTATGTTCTAGTGATTACAAGTTTAAACCTTCGAATAAGATAGCTTTATATGTATGAATCGAATGATGTTATGAACATCATTACTACCTCAAGTTTTCTGGATAAAGCTACTGGAAATGAGAAAAATGGATCTAGCTTCAAAGGATCCTTGGATGGCTTGAAAGTTCTTGAAGCAGAATCATGACACGAAAACAAGTTCAAGTAAGATTTCCACTCGAAATAAGATTGTTATAGTTATAGAAATTGAATCAAAGTTTGAATATGAGTATTACCTTGTATTAGAAAGATATCTTACTGTAAATAAGAAATATTTCTTGAGGTTGGATGATCACTCTACAAGATTGGAAGTAAGCTAGCAAACTTGAAAGTATTCTTGATTTTATGAAACTAGAACTTGTAGAATTTATGAAGAACACTTAGAACTTGAAGATAGAACTTGAGAGAGATCAATTAGATGAATAAAATTGAAGAATGAAAGTGTTTTTAGGTGTTTTTGGTCGTTGGTGTATGGATTAGATATAAAGGATATGTAATTTTGTTTTCATGTAAATAAGTCATGAATGATTACTCATATTTTTGTAATTTTATGAGATATTTCATGCTAGTTTCCAAATGATGGTTCCCACATGTGTTAGGTGACTCACATGGGCTGCTAAGAGCTGATCATTGGAGTGTATATACCAATAGTGCATACATCTAAAAGCAGTGTATTGTACGAGTACGAATACGGGTGCATACGAGTAGAATTGTTGATGAAACTGAACGAGAATGTAATTGTAAGCATTTTTGTTAAGTAGAAGTATTTTGATAAGTGTCTTGAAGTCTTTCAAAAGTGTATGAATACATATTAAAACACTACATGTATATACATTTTAATTGAGTCGTTAAGTCATCGTTAGTCGTTACATGTAAGTGTTGTTTTGAAACTTTAGGTTAACGATCTTGTTAAATGTTGTTAACCCAATGTTTATAATATCAAATGAGATTTTAAATTATTATATTATCATAATAATATGATGTATGAATATCTCTTAATATGAAATATATACATTAAATGTCGTTACAACGATAATCGTTACATATATGTCTCGTTTCAAAATCATTAAGTTAGTAGTCTTGCTTTTACATATGTAGTTCATTGTTAATATACTTAATGATATGTTTACTTATCATAATATCATGTTAACTATATATATGTCCATATATATATATGTCATCATATAGTTTTTACAAGTTTTAACGTTCGTGAATCACCGGTCAACTTGGGTGGTCAATTGTCTATATGAAACCTATTTCAATTAATCAAGTCTTAACAAGTTTGATTGCTTAACATGTTGTAAACACTTAATCATGTAAATAAAAATTTCATTTAATATATATATATAAACATGGAAAAGTTCGGGTCACTACACCTCTTTGGTTAAATGGATAATCTGTTTTCATTGCCCTGTCGGATATTTCAGTATAAATCCACCCTCTTCATTTCCTTATTTCCACAGCTCATACCTTCTATGCTTCCTCCCTCAATTCATACTTTAAAGCATTCGTCAATATACTCCATCAAGTTCTGATTCTTGATATACTCCTAACTTTCAAATCTGTCATTCTTCTTTTTCATCTGCCGCCGGAAGAATCTATTTACTTCTACTATACTCTTGGTTTTCTAGTGTTTTTAGTTCTCCCGTGTATTTATATTGCTATATGCATCGATATACACGGTTTGTAATTTCTAAGTTGTTGTTGGGCTTTATTTCTTCCCTTATATTTCAGAATCCCTGCTTCTGTCTTTCTATAATCATTGACATTCACAGTTAATGCTTTCTCAAATTTACTGCGATTTATACTCCCATTTCTATTTCGGAGCTTCATGCTTTTGTTTTCTCTTCGCAAGTAATGGTCCAGAATTTGTAGGTATGGAGTTTCGAATGAACAATGACTAATGTTCTAAGAGAGAAATTGAAATGGCAAGATCTTGATTTGTCAAATTACCAGAATATCCTGGTAAAGACTGAATTATCTAGAAAATATTTTCTTGATATTTTTAGAGGTTTAATAGAATACCAGAGTCATGTAACATGGCACATGATGACGGTATGGTCTATAAATCGTCATGTCCCATTAGAAACTCAGCATGACTTACTATAATATAATCACGTTGATCAAGTGTCATTATATTATACTAACTCATGCTTCAGTTCTCAACACTACTTCAAAAACATTCATATTTTACACTCGAAGGTTTCATAATTTAGAAACTAAAACAGTTTCCTTTCTGATGTAATACTGATATCGCGGAAAGATAAAAGATTTCAGTTAAGAATAGTTATGAAAATATCTTCAGAAATATGGAGGATATTTATAATGAAAGATACGATGATATCTTAGAATATTTAAGATAAGAGGATGATGAAGAATATCGTCCGCAAGGGTTTTAAAGTAAAGAGCAAGGTAATTGCTAAGGATTTCAGCAGACACTGAATCATTTGGATTCTTTGAAGGTAGATTTCGTCTTTGTAATTTGTCCACAGTCTCCTTCATAGTTTGCTCAATCCGTTTTCCAGTTCCAAACCTTCTCTTTTTCTGAGCTTTGCCAACACACTATTCTTTATCATCAAACTTTTGACTGTTAAGGTCGTTTATAGTTTTTGCTGCTTCATCAGCATTTTTTCAAAATTCAGAGAACTGGTTCGCGGTTTAGGGTGTTTTTCAGAAACTTCACATTCGAAGTATGTAAGTCTTGGAGATAGACGTTATATGTACACATATAACTGTTGGTGTATACATGCTGCAAGATTTCAAAATACTGATTGCTGGTTCCAGTAATTGGTATGAAAATTCTTGTACAAGATGCTGATGAGTAAATGATGGGGTTTCGATAAATATAATGACTTTTCAAAAAGTCAAAGATCAGTGAAGTTGTTGGTAAGTTTATTGCTAATGTGGTGGGACATAAACGGTTCCCCGGTAACAATGGCGAAAGGGCAACGTATATATCAAGGTTATAATAAGGCTGTTTCGACTGAAAAGTTGAAGTTGACTTGCTGGAGCTGTGACAAAACTGTCTATTTTGAAAAGGAATTGAAAAATTATTTTAGCTAATAAATGCCAAAGGGTCTGACACGGATACGTGTTAAACTATGACTTTGGTTTCGAGTTTTTTTTTTTTTCAGGTACAAAACTGTGGGTAACATGTGGTTGGATCATCATCTCAATTGTTCATTATTTGAAGTGTCTTCAGGAATTTTGAAAGGTTTGAACACATATTGTAATCGTTAATATACATATGATGTTCTAGCACAGTTTTGAAGTCAAAGTATAGTTTTGAAAGATATAAGAATTCTAAGAGTGATGATACCGGTTATGTCTCGAATTGAATTCTGTAATTTCAAAATCAGGATATGTATTTGAACTTGAATGAGTATGGTTGTTTTGATTTCTATGAAAGAATATATATTGTTGTGAAAGTAGTGAGTATAGTTGCTGATTTGATGAACCAGAATCGAAGATTGTATAGTGTAAGATGTTAATTGTGAATTTATATATTTCTCGGGTATTACCTACCCGTTAAAAAAAATTCACAAATAATGTTTTGTACCAGAGAATTTTATTACAGTCTTTATGAAAATATATATATATATTTTCTTCAGATGTAATACAGATTTGATGAGTTAATACTAAATTAAGCTCATTTAATCTTAGGATGGAATTAGAAATGAATAATCTCTAACATTAGAGATTTCATAATCTTCACAGAGTATTTCACTACTATAATTAATACTTCGTTATACGCGTTGTTGAGTAGTAATGATGTCCACGGTGATTCTTGAATTGTCGGAGCTTGTGATGTTATAGGTGCTGCTAGTGATGATGATGCTGATGGTACTGACGATGCTGGTGATGCTAATGGTACTGTTGATGCTGCTGATAGAACAAGTCTAGCTTGTAAATCACGCACCATTCTTGTCAGGTTTCTATTTTGGTTTATTCATCTGATTTATGGTTAGGGCTAGAATAGATAATCTCTAAGACTTTGGAGATTACATAATTGCCACGGAGTGTTTCTCCAATGAAGTTATGAATCAACACTTCATCGTATGTTGTTGTTGGTATTCCTTGGTATCTACAGAGCGTATGACATTGGTGCTCGTGGGACAGATTGTAAAGTTAAGGTTTACGACGCGGTTGTGGTTGGGCGTGGTAATGGTACTGTTGGCGATGATGATGGTGGTACTGGTTATGCTGCTGGTGCTGCTGCTGGTGTTTGTAACCTTTGCACCATATTCTCCAAAGCCACTACCCGAGTGCGAGGCTCGTTGACTACTTCTATTACACCAGGGAGATTGTCGGTTCGGACGAGCGGATAAATAAAATCTAGAATTTGGTATAGTATATAATCGTGACGAGATACTGTGGAAATGAGAGAGAAAATGGTGTTTCGGACAGGTTCACTGGTAAGTGCTTCAGGTTCTTCGCCAAGAGGGCAATGTGGTGGATGGAAAGGATCGCCTTTTTCTTTTCTCCAATGATTAAGGAGGCTACGAACCCATCCCCAATTCATTCAGAATAGATGATGGCTGATTGGTTGATCCATTCCAGTCACACTGCTTTCGGAGCTTGAGTGGGATTCCATTTTGGAATCCGAGGGACTTGAACTAATGACGAATTCCATTTCGTACGATTGAATAAATGATTTTTCGATATGAAATGATTTTCCGGCTATCGGGTGGTATTCTAATTACATAGAATATCTATATATATAGAGCAAAAGGTTTCGTAGATTACGGAGGAATTTACGTATTATGTCAGGTAAAGTTTACAGTAACAGATACGCTAAAATATGAATTAGCAGATACGCTAAGATATGAATTTTGTCTATACACTATTCATGCAATCAATGCAATAAGATGTGTCTAGACTAAGAATGATAAGCAGGTAATTTCCGACAAAAATGATGAGCAAAACTTTTGACATGCAGACACGGTCGAAGTCCAGACTCAATAATGCATCCTAACGACTATCAGTTAGACACACTAATGCAGACCCGGTTCGCTAAGACCACCGCTCTGATACCAACTTAAATAACCCGTTCATATACATTATAAACGATTCATAATAGTTGATTACATCGCGAGGTATTTGACCTCTATATGATACATTTTACAAACATTGCATTCGTTTTTAAAAGTCAAACTTTCTTTACATAAAAAATTGACGGTATGCATACCATTTCATATTACATCCAACTATAATTGACTTAATATTAATCTTGATGAACTCAACGACTCAAATGCAACGTCTTTCAAAGTATGTCATGAATGACTCCAAGTAATATCCTTAAAATGAGCTAATGCACAGCGGAAGATTTCTTTAATACCTGAGAATAAACATGCTTTAAAGTGTCAACCAAAAGGTTGGTGAGTCTATTAGTTTATCATAATCAATCATTTCCGTAATAGTAATAGACCACAAGATTTCAGTTTCCATAAATATCCGTACACTCGCAAGTGTATAAAAGTATTCTATAAGTTGTTGAGTGCTTCGGTAACCATACTTAACAATTAATGTAGCATATTCCCTTTATTATGAAATCTCCCTACACTGTACCAAGTGTAATAAAAATGAAGTACTATGCAACCGTTTACGATACTAGAGCGACTAGCCCAATTGGGGTTGTCAAACCTGATAGATCTATCAATAGGATTCGCGCTTACATGCTCTTACAACATATAAATATTAGTTACCAAGCTATTAGGGAAAAATGTGCAAAGTGGTACAACTCAACATAGAATATGTTTCTAGTACTTGTGTCCATTTCGTAAAACAGTTATAAAACAGTGCATGTATTCTCAGCCCAAAAATATATATAAAAAGGGAGTAATGAAACTCACAATATTGTATTTCGTAGCAATTATGTATATGACGGCACTGAACAAGTGCAGGGTTTGTCTCGGATTCACGAACATATATCAATTATATATATTTATTAACATATAATATTAATAAAACAAGTTTATATATTAATTATATAATATTTTTACTTGTTTAAGTTAGTAATTAGTTGTTAGTCTTATTTTGAATCTTATATAGATTTCCTGATTTTAAATAGTCAACTCCCGATAGGTATATCTCATAGTGTGTTCGACTTGTATAGGTTTAAGAACCATCATTGGAAAGGTATTTGAGTCCTATAACCAGCCATAATCGACATATGTTCTAAATCGGGGTATAGGTTAGTTAAAATTTCATTTTGTCACAGGTGCGTAAATCTGTCCGCACAGTTCAATAATTCGTCATAGGAACAGTCCGTAGGCTATGAAAAATAGCTAAACTCAATATTTTTAATTTTCCTTATATATTTTAGTTATTAACATATACACTAACAGGTGTTATCAAGGAAAATATCCCAGGTCTTAGTTAGCATAGTGTTCTAGTTAGATTGATTAAACATACAACATTAATCTTAGCCAAATCTTTCGGTTCATAAATTATTTGTTACTCATAGTTTTTAATGAACCGAGTTGCTGGAGACTCCTTAATATGTTGTGTTTTCAAAAAATAATTGAAAAGTTTTAGTTTCATAGTCGAAGTTAGGCTTATGCCCTTAACTTGTAACGGTGGACAGATTCGGATACAATTTGTCATCAGTCAACTATTGAATTTTTGAAAAATAGTTTTACTTCGTCTAAAATCATGAAAAAATTACAGAAATCTTGATTCATATATATTAACATATATCCAGAGTTATATGCTCTAAAACAAAGTTTAAGATAGCTTTTAAATTCGTGTGTCAAAATAGTTTTCAAGAACCGAAAGAGACCAATTGTTGTATATTAAGTTCTAAGGTGTTACACATATATGAAAGTTATAAATTCTTATAATAACTTAATATAATATCATAATACATATAAATAAGTGTTTTTAAAGTCAAGTTAGTAAGGTTACATTAGTTTATAAACATGCTTGGTTTCCACCAAAACAAGTTCTAGTTTTTACAAGTTTTATAAACTTATTAAGATAGCAATAGAGTAGAAATTTAACAAGAGTTTTAAGAAGTGTTCTACCTTGATTTTGAAGCTAGATGATGAGGAAAATGTTTGGTGATGATCTAGTATGAAGATAGAAGTATTTTGAGAGAGTAATTTGGAGTAAAGAATGAGAAAATGGAATGGAAAAATGGGGTGGTACATATGGACGAATTTTAAGTTAATAATGGAGTCATATGTTGCCAAAATGGTTAGTAAACTTGTGAGTTTTTTTCTCATGACTCATTAACAAGACAAAAGATGCTAGGATCCAAAAATGGGGCTGCTAAGGAGTGTATTTTTCAATAGTTATACATCTATAAGCTGCGTATTAGACGGGTAAAAATACCGTAAAAATACTAATAGAATTCATGAGGAAATAGAATGCGAATACGAGTATAGCTATCTTTGTTGAATATACTTATGTTAATATATGTATTTAAGTCTTTCAAAAGTGTATTAATACATCTTAATACAATACATATATATTCATTTTAACATAAGGGTTATTACGTTGTTAAATGTTACATATATATTGTTTTCGAAACCCTTAAGTTAGTAGTCTCAATTTATATATATAAAACCCATTATTAATATACTTAATGAGATACTTAACTATCATATATTCAAGATAGATATAATCCATATATCCATATATATACATAAGTATATATTTAATACAAGTTATGACGTTCATGAATCGTCGAACAAATGGTTGGTCAATTGTTTGTATGAAACTCATTTCAAAAGTTTTAAAACTTGTCAAAAAAATTTTGCTTATCGTGTCAGAATAATGTTATCATATAAAGATTAAGTTTAAATTTTGGTCAGAAATTTCTGGGTCGTCACAAAAGCCATATTGAAACATCAATTTAAGAACACTTCAATTTGGCTACAAACACCAAAACCGACAACGTACATCATATACAAATCATTGCAACAAGCCATATATCGAAATCATCGAAACCAACAAGCCATTTATTTGTAATCCATAATACAAAGCCATACATCGAAACCAACATGCTACTTATTTACAAATCATGGCACAAACCCATATCAAACCCATCAATTAAAGGGGAGTTGGTGCTAACGTCAAACCAACAAGGGACATTATATATAAGTAATGGCACAAAGCCATATGTCAAAATCATCAAACCAACAAGCTTTAGAAGCCATGGCACAAAGCCAGACCGAATAATCAGTTTAAGAATAGTTTGGTTACTAACATCAAACCGACAAGAGACATTATATACAAGCCATGACACAAACCCATATATGTTATAAGTTATAACCAAGGAAATTTACAAGCGACTTATTTACATACCATGGCACAAAGCCATATATCAAACTATTGAAACCAACAAGCGACTCATTTACAAGTAGTGGCCCAAAGCTATATATCGAAACTCTCGAAATCAACAAGCGACTTAATTACAAACCATGGCACAAAGCCAAGTATTGAAACCAACAAACAACTTATTTATAATCCATGGCATAAAGCCATATATCGAAACCAGCAAGCGACTAAATTAGAAGCCATGGCACAAAGCCATATTGTAAATGTTCAAGAATAGAATAGAAATCTACACTTGAAAGATTAAGGTAGCAAGACTTTGTTGTTAAAGATTAAAATAGCAAGACTTTGTTGCTAAGTAGATTAGAATAAATAATGGAAGTGTAGAATAGAAATAATTAGAAGATTGAGTGTATTATTTGAAGATTTTTTTTTATCTTATACAACTCTTGATTACAACTATTTATAGGCTACAAAAATCTAACTTTCTTAACCTTTAAGAAAACTTAAGAGATAAGTATCACGAATATCGATAATTTCTTAACAACTAAGGTTACTAAAATATCTATGTAATTTTAATGGATAAGAATACTTAATGGCTAAGTATCCTTAATGGTTAAGAATACTTAATAGCTAAGTTTTCTTAGTAACTAAGTTTACATAATATAAGATTAATGTCTAATAACAAGCTTAGATACGCTAACACTCCTCCTTAAGATTGCTGTTAGACATCATAAGCCGAATTTTCAATTGATCTAGCTTCATCCCCGTAAGAGACTTTGTAAGCATATCTGCCAATTGATCATCAGAGGTGCAATATTTCAACTAGACTTTTCCATTCTTCTCGGCTTCTCGAATAGCATGATATTTGACATTGATGTGTTTCG